>NW_024884475.1:12233056-12303565 GCF_019232065.1 Centrocercus urophasianus | reverse complement strand
AGGAAAGGAAAGGAAAGGAAAGGAAAGGAAAGGAAAGGAAAGGAAAGCTAAATTTTAAAACATAAAGAATTTCTCTAACTTAGTAGGATAGTACATTAATTTGAGGTAGAATTATTAGAGGAAACAAAGAATTGTTTTAATCGTCCTATTATTTACTATTATCATTCATACCTGAAAATAAAAAAGACAACAGATAAAACCGTAGGTAAAGAATGTCAAAGTTAGGTAGGGACATAAAAGTTTAAAGCAGTAAATATATCACATTTTCTCTTCAGACATTTTTTCCTAGAAGCTTTAAAGGAGTTTTGCATGACTGCAGCAAGTAGGACATTGAAATTTGGTTTATAGTGAATGAAACATACTCTTTCAAAAATGCAGTTTAGAAGAATAACAGAAGTAAGTGCTAGGTAGGAACTTCTGTACTGTACTGCACTAATGATTAAACTTCTCAAGGAAATAAGTGAGCAAGTGAAAATTCATGTTTAGATTTGTTTTTAACCTATATTTACTAGTTCAAATATTTATGAAAATTAAGACTTATTATAGACAAATTTGAAGAAGAAGAAGTATTCAGAAATTGGGGAGAAAAAAAGTGTTATTGACTACAGCAGTACTTCCTCAGCAAGTTGAAACTGAAATATATAGAATCATAGAATCATAGAATCACCAAGGTTGGAAAAGACCTAAAAGATCACCCAGTCCAACCGTTCACCTATTCCCAATAGCTCCTACTAAACCGTGTCCCTCAACACAACATCCAGTCTTTCCTTGAACACCCCTAGGGTCGGTGACTCCACCACCTCCCTGGGCAGTCCATTCCAGTGCCTGACCACCCTTTCTGAAAAGTAATACTTCCTCATGTCCAGCCTGAATCTCCCCTGCCGTAGCTTGAAGATATCTACTGTTTATTCAAGCATTGCAACTTTCTAACACAAGACAAAATGAAAACTCCTTGATCACAGAATCACAGAATTGTAGCGGTTGGAAGGGACCTCCAGAGATCATCGAGTCCAACCCCCCTGCCAAAGCAGGTTCCCTACAGTAGGTCGCACAGGATACAGTTCTGCATGCAATATGAACCATAATTTCTGCAAGTTTAGCTTTGTGCCTATTTACAAGACATTTACAAAATCCTATACATCTTTGATCCTCTCAATGCTTAAATGTGAGGCAATAACTGTAGCTGATGCTATAATTATTAATGTGGTTATGTATCTTAAATGATTGATAAGGTTAACAAAGTTTATTAGAAGGCTAATGAAGTTTAATCTTACGCAAAACTTTGCTTCTTATGAAGCAGAAAATTGTTTACAGACATTGTGAGAGAGCCTAAAATAATTCTGAACATCATTAATCAGTGCCAACTGAACAAATTGCACTAAAATTACATGCAACCATTCGCTCTTGGCTTAAAACAAAGTATATGCCTTCTTTGTCTTTCTCACAATTTCTTTTGCTGCTATTTGTTCTTTTAAATCATGAATCCCTTTATATTCTTTTATTATTTCAGGCAGAGACAGTGGTATTTATCATTGAGCAGCCTGGAGAAGAGAAGGCTGCGGGGTGACCTCATTGCAGCCTATCAATACCTGAAGGGAACCTACACCCACGAGGGGAGTAAACTCTTCAAAAGGGCTGACAACAGCAGGACTAGGGGAAATGGATCCAAGTTGAAGGAGGGAAGATTTAGGTTGGATGTTAGGGGGAAGTTCTATACAAGGAGAGTGGTTAGGCCCTGGAACGGGCTGCCCAGGGAGGTTGTGGATGCCCCGTCCTTGGATGTGTTTAAGGCCAGGTTGGACAGGGTCCTGGGCAACCTGATCTGAATGTGTGTGTTTGGTGGCCCTGCTAGGCAGGGGGGTTGGAACTACATGATCCTTGAGGTCCCTTCCAACCCGGGTGATTCTGTGATTCTGTGATTGAGTTTCCTAAGCAGGACGTCTGTGCATGTTTATTTAATCAGTTTCAAGATTGAACCTGGAGTTTCATATTTGTGGGATATGTCTACTGCATCTATTGCAAGTAATAGTAATAGTTTGCAACTCTGCAATAGTTTGCAACCATTGTGCTCAATTTCCTGTTCCTTTTTTTTCTCCATAGTCTACAGAATTCAGAATATGATTTTTGGCAAAGAGATTAAGATGTCTTTTAAGACAAAAGCATTTCTTGTTTCAAAACAGTAATTGAGGGTACAGGACAGATGTCTCAAGTGGGTGGACTGAAGTGGAATATTAGAGTCCTTATCTTACACATAAGTGTGAGGCTTGAGACACCTATTCTCCCAAGAAGGTTTCTTCATCACGTACTTCAAATGAGTCAAAAAGTAAGAAAGCTAATGAACATGCCAGTAAAGCAGGTCTGTAACACTGGGAAAGTCAAAATCCCACCCCCAGCCTTAGTCTTGATCTTCGTATTAACTACCATTGGTTACCTATAGGAACTGCCATAAAAAGAGGGACTACAGTTGTTGAGTCCGTGATAGTATAAATAACCTGATGGTAAAGCTGGGGCTGGTGTGTTCTTTGCCTAAAGGCTCATGGAGAGACAGCTTTGCAGAACATAAGGATCTGAAATTCCTTAAGAGGGCCAGTAAATCTTAAGTGAGAATTCTTGTTCTTATCCTATTAAGGTGGGGAAACATCAATCTCAGCAGGTATCTCTGGGCAGAACCTGTGCTGTCAGTATTATGGGATTTCCGAGCAGAGATGACAGCTGTAGACCTTTCAGAGAATTTAGGCTCAGGCATGGCTAAACTGTAAATTTCAGACAAGTGCGGGAGAGAGACAAGTACCAGGCACACAACTCATCCAAGAGGGTACCAGTTCTTATCTTGCAAAAAAGAAAAATCTATTAAAATGAACAGATAATGAGATGAAATCTCTCTCTCAGAGAAGGATCATCCTTTCTTCCGATAGTAATTCATATGATCCCGTACGACCACCTTGAGAAAAACCGAAGAATAATAATAAGGAATGCTTTCAGTTACATATAGCATCTCTATAAATGCTATAAAAAAAAGCTCTTCCAGACAAAATATCCATGAATGCTTGCAATTATCCTGAGTCTGTTCAGTTTTGAAATCTGTACTTAAATGTGGAGTAATGATCAAGAACACATCGGGATTCTACTACCATATGTCTTATATCCTCCTTTCTGCTAAAGATAGTATGACTGTATAATGTAACACATAAGCATTTTCTTAAACTATGTCCATTAATATTTGTACTTTTCTTAGAACAAGGTTGATTAGTAACCTTTCTAGAAAGCAACAGTTTTCTTAACAAAAAGTTGTGATAAAAATACAGAGACTAAATTGCTTTTCCCTTGAAATCTGAACTTATTTTACTTTTGGCAGTTGCCAAATGCCAATTGTTAATTAAAGTCAAAGCATTAGAATGAGATTTGTTCTTACACATAGTAACCAATAGCAAAAGCGAAAATGATACTTATACTAGTTTTTCTATAAGATGTTCATAGTTTTATGCAATCCTAGAATTTTATCATCACATAAGTATCGCATAAATAAAGACATTCAAATGAAAACATGTGGGTGTCTATCACAAACAAATTCAAAAAAGGAACACTTAGGAAAAGTATAAAAATAAAAATATTCTCTAGGGTACTTTGTGTATAGGCTCTTGACATACTTTCCAAACATAAAATCCTCACTTAGAAGTTTCAGATCTGTTAAGGAAAACATCAGTTTATATTGTTGTTGTTTCTTCGGGGGGGGGAGGGGAAAGGGTTGAGGATAAATAAATTACCCTAGATCATAATTATTTTTACTGGGGCTAGGATCCAAATGACTGATATTAGTAAATCTGATTGACCTTTATGAGGGCTGATGAGCCTTAGAGCTCATTTATTCCTCTTCAAAGTAGACTGCCTGTTCCCTGTGATATGGAAAAATAATTTCTTCCTTCATTTTACTTGAGCAGAGAAGGCTGCATACTTTCACTACTTCACAGTTCAAATACTCCAACCCAGTGCCTAAAACCTGTTCTCCTCAGACTAAACACTTTGCATTATATACTTTGATATACTCTTTGGTATACTTTCGTAAGACAAAATCTCATTTTCAATTGGAAATTCTCATGGACTTTTAAACCTCTTCAATTTCACTACCAAATTCTATTTAAAAGTTATAAAAATGGTACTAATTAAAATAAATGTGCTGTAGTGTGTTATAGATCTCTGAGACCACTGTAGAGATAGAAAAAGACTAACACACCAGTAGTTGGATTCTCAGTAAATACTTAGAATGTATCAGCATACAGGAAAAAATCAATACTTTTATTGAAAGTAGAATCAAAGATAATAAAAAATGAATCACATGGAAACCCATAATCTTAAGACTGTCATATCAGCCTAGCAGGTATTCATTTTGGATAACTGATCTTAATATCACAATATAAAGGAGTTACAAATATTTTGTTATGGAAATGAGAATATTCAGGGTTAAAGCAGAGGCAAGAAATTTCTTTTCATCATAGAGTGAGAAAATCAGCAAAAATTCATATGTAGTATCCTTCTGCATCTTTGTGGGAATCTGCTTCTTGTGATCTGCTGCTGCCAGATTTAATGTACTGAATTTATTATACACAAAGTTGTCTGACTCACATGTGCTTTTTATTTCCTCAGTAGAGATACTGTTTTGTGTTGCTGTTCAACAGCACAGAACAGTTACCTAGCGAACATTTCTAGCACTTACAAAAAATGTAAGGACATGAGCTATTTAAAATATTACATGCATACTAAAAAAAAATTGTTGGCAATACCTGTATGTTATTTCTAAAACAGACTCTGATTCCTTCTCTAGGTTCTTCCAGGAGTATTCAAGATTATCAGTTTGGCTAGCATGGCAGATAACAAGGAATATCATGCAATTGGCATAAGCATTATTGTATCTACCAGCCCCTAGGGAGATCACAGCTGATGAGCATTTCCTAGCCAGCCAGAGCTGTCAGGCAAGTTGCAGAGGGGATGGATCTTTCTTCTTGCAACTGACTGATCATCCTTGTTGCTGAATTACTTTCTGCTAATGCTCTGGTTTCTTTGTTTATGTTTTCTCTTCATGCATTTCTTTGTTTTGCTTTGTTTTTCCCTTAGGGATTCTACTTTATCATACCAGTATTTTTCCTCTCGTGTCCTTGAGATGTTGGCTACTGACATCTCAGCTACTCCACCTCCGTTTGTGTTTTTGCTTTTCTTATCTTGCACAGATTTTGCCCACATAGTTTCCTCTTTCTTAATAACATTTTTCTCAGTAAAAGCAAGTCAGTTGCAGAGCAAAACCAGGCCTGGATTACATTCCACTGAACCCTTGGGCTGTGTGTTACAAGAATGGTGTTCACAGCTAAGAGATTTACTCAATGTTACGGATGAACCTAGATTATACTCTGGCAATTCCTGCTGAGCTCAATGCCTTATCTGCTAGGCCACATTGCCTGCCTTCAGTAACAGCACTTAGTAGTGCTGCCCAAACCACCATGCTAAAGAACAACAAATTTTCAACATTTACAGATCCTGCAGTTGAGTTAGCGATTCACCACCCTTTCTATTCATAATTTATTGTATAATTTATATGTGTAATTTATAATTACACAATCACCTACACCTTTCTATTAAATAGGAGTGCTGCATTATTCAGCTCTCATTAAAGAAAGAGCTATTCAGTAGTCTGTTGCTTTCCACTGCAATTCCAGTCCCTCATTTGTTTCATGCTATTAAAGGCAATTATTATGTACTTGATTCATTCCTCACAAAGTTCATCACTGCAGATGACTACATGGTTTAGCCACATGTTTGGAACCTGACTTCCAGACTAGAAGATATTTAACTAATACTTAATTGTTGTTCCATAGGATGTTAAGGTTGGAAAAAACTACTAAGATCACCTAGTCCAACCACCAAACCATCCCACTAACTCATATCCCTCAGTACATTTCTTGAACACCTTCACGGACAGTGACTCCACCACATGCCTGGGCATCCTGACATTAAAGTATGAAGATCTAGGATCAACCTTCCATTTTATCCTGGTTTATTCTTGTCCTAATAGCAGCTGATAGTCCAGCATTAACAATGTACTACACCTTTTGCCTTCAGCTGTTGACTGTCATGAAATATGAAGACAGTCAGAGCCACAAGCCCATAGGAAGTAATTTAAAATGAGAAGGCTATAAAAATTGGGCCTACAGCATTGATGTCAAGTATGGATTTAACTTTTGTGCATACTGCTGAATGAAGGAATTCTCAATCTCCTTCTATATCTGTCCAAAAATCTATGGGGAAGGAAAGATACTTCGAAAAATATTGATAGAAATACGTCTGTAAAGAGTTTAATCCTGATCATAAAAATCAGAGATCTTTAGGTAACTTATGCAGTTTCCATGACTGACTTTCACTTGAGACTCCTAGTTTTAGATCCTGAATAAATCTTTACAGCTAGGTCAAGTCCCAGTCTTTAAAGGTGAAGTACTATATATGCATTTTATATAGATAAGACAGGTTTACCAAGCAGACAATAACTTATTCTTCTATAAGAATCAGGCCTTTACTGTGCAGATCACTGAAACAATGTAAGAAATATAGGTGGAAGAAGAAAAGCTTGCGTCTTTGAAAAGAGGGTGTCTAAATCAATTTCAGATGTAACCACAGCTCAAGTAGCTGTCCATCAGTGCTCACTTGCTAGTGTCCTTTTCTGTCTTTAAGATTAATATAAATAAGACACTTCCATCCATACTTTGGAATTCTGGATGAAAGGAACAAAAGCTGTCATTTTATGAGATGGGAGTGAATGGATATCAATGACTTCAAGAAAAGTTTGGTTTTCCTTTACACCTTGGGTAAAAATAAGGTGTTTCCTTGAATAGAAGTTCTGCTGTCTATGTCATCAACATATAAATTGCCTAGCAGTCCTGATTTTTTTTGCTTTATGTTTTTTAAGGTTTAACATTCCAAAATCTTTGCTCTTATCCCTGTCAACTTATAAAAATCATATTTATAACGCAGTAACTATATCCACAGTGTAACTATGTCCTTAGAAACCAAAGAACAAATACTGTTATCACAAAATAAATGACTTGTTATTTTATATTTCATTTTCTCATTTTATATTTCATTTTCCATATGTAATGAAATATACAGATATAAATAAACCTTCAGAACAGAGAGACATACTGTTACAGTAGGAAAACAAATCCTGCACTAGGTCACAATCTCATTAGGACTTAATTTCCTGTTTTTACCAGTTTCATTTCTGATTCACTTAAGAATTTAGAAAGCAAGATTTTGAGAGTACAGACTCTCTTTGGCTCTTTTTACTACTCATTTCTTTCAGAGAGCAATTGGCTCCAATTAAAGATGGTATCATTTGGGGATGTATTAATTAATAATGAGAGGTTGCACTTTCCATGCAAATACTAATACTTCATTTTAAAGACTATGGAATTCTCACACTCACAACTGCTTCTGCTTGTTGTTTTCCAGCAGAAGCAATGTAGACCAGATATTTCGCATTTTTTCTTGAGAAAAATCTTCCTAATGTTGCAAATAACTTAAAAATAAGTGCATCTAACATTTTCTAGAAGTAAGAATTATGTTTTTCACTCTCATGCAGCTCAATTCAGTACCATTCCCCCACTGTACTGCCTGCGTGAGGTATTATCTGATACAAGGTCCTGATTTTTAATAAGAATTTTGCATTTTGGCAGTCAATCAGACTGTCTCAGATAATTTATGAACTCCTTTGCTCACAAATTAAACTGATTCTGTTCCGGAGAAATCCATGAACTATTTTTTCATGTGTGACAGAGTGATGTATGTTTTCTGTGATGAAGTGGTACTTCCCTGAACCCTCATCTTTCTGTAGATATTAAGCACTGATACTCTTCACTTTGCTGAAAAGGATCTTGGATTATTAACAATTATGCTGACTAATTTAACAACAAAGGCCAGTTAGCTGGCTGAAGTGTTCAGATAGGTCAATAGTAAAACAGGCATTGAAGCTAGGAATAATCTACTGTCAATATGAATCCTTTTTTTAAATAAGACAACAAAATGAATATCAGCTGTCCATTGCCTATAGTTTGTTCACTGTTTCAGGCTGTTTTCTGTGGAACAAATAGAGTAATTTTTGCTGGAATGCTGATCAATACGATTTAGCTGGAATAAGCAGGTGATGAAAGTGAAAAGCACAGGTTTGATTAATTGAATACAATCTTTACAGAGGCCTTAAAGAGGCTGATAATGAACAATTATTTTGATGCAGCAGACTAGAAAAAGGAGAAATACAAATAAACCCTATAACAAAACTAAACACAGAAATGGTAAACTACAGATATTCCAGGCATTGGAGCTGGTTAGGTATGAGCTTTCTTACAGTTGGTTTTACTCTGCTTTACCCTAATAGGTTAGGCATTCAGCAGGTTTGAAGGGTTTACCAACAACAATCCTGGGTATGTTACTCTTTGTCACTAGAGCAATTCTCTGCTTAAAAGATGGTTGGTGATTTGTTCTGCTCCCAAGCTGTCTGCAGTTCTACTGATCTAATAAACCTGTGCTCCTTTATAGTGCCCCATCAGTGTGGAACTAGCCCAGGGCTGCTACCTAACTCATTAAAGTTCACACCTTCTAATCTGTGTTTACCTTACCGTACTGTAGTGTTCAGAGGAGAAAAGGTAATCATCAGCAAATTAGATACTTATACTTTGTTAGACAGCCAAAGTTATACAGATCTCTATAAGAAAATTATTACATTTAAAGACAGTTTATTTCACTGTCTTTCCACACCTATTCTGGACTTATGTGCTCTCTTAAATGTACTAAAGTCCTCTAAATCACCTTAGATTTCTCTTCTGTCAAACAGAATAGGATTAAAGCTCTCAAGAGTATTCCAAAGGCTATGTCTTTCTGAAAACCATAATACTGGTTTTATTTTATGATTATTACAATGCAAAAGATTTACTGATTTATCCAAAGGCAGCAAAGAGACTTTCTGAAAGTACTGAAAGGCATTCTGGGTTAGAATGATGAAGTGCCTATTACCTAATGGCTGGTTCTTCGTAGCAGAAAGCAGCTCTCTGTCATTACAATATATGCACCACTCAGGCTTTTGCTAAAATGTGTTTAAGCTTTAGAATGCATTATTTATTAAATAAACATGACTTTCATTTGTCTCTTTGCCTCTTCTAGTATTCCAAAATATTTCATTTTCATTTCTATTCAAAACAAGATGTTGCAATTCTGTGAACCTATGTCAAGATTAAGTGTTTCCTGCTAGATTAGTGGTTTAAAAATTCCAAAGAAATGGATAACAAAAGATTTATAATCTCTGTATGAATCTGTTGGCTTTCCTTAGCAGAGCTACACGCTTTTGCACATCAGTTGCTTCATTAAGTCTTCAATTTTAAGACGCAGTTCTCTCACTTCTTAATTTGGAAAATTCTAATATTAAATTTTTTTTATGTTGTAGTTACTGAAAATATCTTAGCTATCTAGTTTCTAAATCGTTATTTTAATTCTTTGATGGATAACCAATATATTAACACTTCATTCTGCTGTAAAAATCTAGGAGCTAATCCAGAGCAATAAGATCATCCAGGGTTGTTAACAATTGCAAATGATGACAGGACTAGGAAGCGGACAAAGAACATCTCAGAATGTAACTGCAGAAAGATATCACAAATTCACAGATTCATATGTGTTGGAAGGGACCTCTGGAGACGGACCTTTTCCAACCCTATTCTAAAGCAGTTTCCTACCATAGGTTCTACAGGAAAACATCCAGGTGGGTTTTGAGTCTCAAAGGCAAAAACAGCTGCTTAGGCCTATATAGGCTGGCTAGAGAATTTACCTATGGCTGTGTGGCTGAGGATGCTAGGTTTTGGATTTGTTTCTATTTGTTTCTTTCTTCCTTTTTGTTTCCTTGTTTTCTGGGGATACGCTCATATGTGAAATTCAAGAAACTTGAAGAGATCCTTGTCTCAGTTCCACTTAAAGTCATAGAAGAGCACCAATTATGCTCCTAGCTGTTTCTTCACAGGGCAAAAAGATATATTTTTTTTTCCTCTGTATCTTGCTGAGCGCAACTCTTTGAAAAAAAAAAAAATATGGAAACAGCCTGGTAATTATGTACATACTAAAATGTACTCAGTCATTCATAGCTCATAATATCTTTCAGAAAACAGAGAGATAGTGGCGTGAAATCTCAGGCCAAATTCAAATTCTATTTCTTTCTTTCTGAATACACACATGAAAAAAAAATGGGGCAAAAGAGGAGGGATGCCTTTTACCCTGGACAAAGTTATATAAAGACAAATAATCATTAGATAAATTAAAAAATATATTTTATTTCTGTATATAGGTATATTTAAAATTAGATTATTAATTATATTTAATTATTAGGAAAATAAATTAGAGAACAGTAGTCCACAAGAAAACTGATTTTAAAGTTTTGCAGCTCAGGTGGATGCCTTTACCAGCACCAAATCCATCAATTGCCTGGCCTTCTGCTTGTATGAGAAAAGAAACTGAATGGACTCGTCTGCATAAACACACAAAAACAAAGGCAAAGTAGTTTACCACACCAAAGCTTTAATTCAGCATATATTTAATCAAGATTGTATTTTTCTGTTTTGGTAATTAGGCTGGGGTTTTTGTATGAATAAAATTACTGTCTTCTTCTACACTTCCTCTGTAATTCTTGCTCAGTTTTACACAGACTAATGAACAATTTATTATAGAATAAATTAGTTTCTATACTGTATTCATGCAAAAATCTCAGCATGAAAGGTGAATTCCACTGTTTTATTTTGCTAACTCTAAAAAAGTTATTTCAAATAAGGAAAATAATTCACATGAAGCTGAGACACGGCATGTCAAAACAAACAAACAAACAGGTACAAAACCCAAGTTTTCTACAGTGGAAACTGCTGCCTTATGAATATATGTGGGCAGCACTAGCAGCAGTGTGGATTCCCAGTCTTGTGCCAATGCCCAGGTACATCCCAAAGAAGATGCACCTCATTTTGCTTGTTTCACAATTGCACAGCACAGCATCAGCACTTCTCATTCCTAATATTACATTCTCATGCATAAGGTCCTTCTTATCTCCCCATCCCCTGCAAAGTAGGGCCCAATCCTCTCCCTTCCTATGCTCACTCAGGTTCCCCACATTCATCTCTGTCTTTGCTATGTCACATTTTCTCGACTATGCTTTCATATTCAGAAAGGAAAATACAAATCTTCTGAAAGTTAAGCTCAGGAGCAAGTTTTATGCACATATATCAGCAATATACCAACAAGCATCATTGGTTGTCAGTATACGTATATCTTACAGACCAAATGAAATCTCTGTAGAGAATGTCATTATTATCACATTAAAATGATCACATTCCCCCACTGATACATACATCACCTTTTTTAAAAACTGCTAGAGTCAACCAGAAATCTTCTAAAATAAAGAATGCAATTCCCCTTACAGTATCTAAACAGGTAGGATTTAGATTGGATATAAGGTAAAAGTTTTACAGTGAGGGTGGTGAGGCACTGGCACATGGGTTGACTCGTGCTATCTGCAATGCAAGGTTAAAAATCTCATCATTTGTGACCGTTTACTCATTTTGCATAATAAAAGATTGTTTTGTACTTATGGCTTGCTTTGGTAGGAAGTGGGGCAACAGAGAGGACAGGACATGTATTCCCAATGGAAAGTCCTAGGTTCAGAAGAGGTAGCACTTAAGACTGGTTTCAACAAAACCTGAAGATAAAGCAATGAGTGCTGAGGCTGTTGTGCCTCTAAGAGCTTTTTACAGACCATGGGGATTCCATAGATGATTTCACTGCTCTGTTAGAAGTAACATTTAAGAAGCGTATTTTCTGTAGGCTTCAGTGTGCTAGAAAGGAAACAGGTATTCACGGAAAAAGCTTCTGGAACATATGAGAAACAGATTGGAAGAGCTCCTTAATGGTGAAAACCAGCCAGTTTGCAGCAACAAAAGCCCCAGTTCATAAAGATGCTCATTTGAAAGCTTGAATAGAAGCAAGTGAGCTTTATGCTTTTTAAACTCGTTTGAAACAGTATTCTATTGCTGGAAACAGCTTTTAAAGTTTCAGGCAGCGGCCATGCATCAGCATCCCAGTCTTGTTCCATTGGAAGTGCAGTGAGAAACAGAATCCTCTGCTGGAAAGAGTGTATCTCTTGAGGGATGATATTCAGGTCCACATTTTACAAATGTGTTACAGGAGATTATTTCAGCAGGAGAGGGAAAGCAAGGCTGACTAACTAAATCATCTAGAAATGTTTGTGCGTGGGCAGGGTATCTTCTCTAACAACCTTAACCAGTGGAACTCCCCAACAGTCCTGCAGCCCTGGCTGTTAGCCTATATCCACAAGCCCTTGAAACAGGATCAGTAGGTAGGAGACTCATTTCTTAGGCCAATATTTGGGGTTTGATGGTTTTGTTCTTTTGGGTTTTTTTGTTCTTGTTTTTGTTTTTTGTTTGTTTGTTGTTTTTTGGCTAGTAAAGGAATTTGTGCATTGGCCAGCTGGCAGGGCTTTCTATATGCTTTTAAATTTGACTCCAAACTCAGTGTAACTAAACAGTATCTGAATCAAAAATGTCTAGCAATGCTATATATTCAAAAACAGAGTTATTTTTCCTCAATCTGAATTTCTTTCTACTTCCACTGTGTGAATTTTAAATGTTTTTATCAAAGAAAGTCTAATTTTCAGCCTAAAGCAAGCCTTTCCCTGTGAAACAATGAAACCATCATATGAATGCAGTAGCAGTGCTTAACAGTAAAGGAACAGGCTATGAATCTTCCAATCCCATATCTTATTTCTACAGATTTTGAAAAAGGGAATATTTTAAGTGTATTGTATAACACCGGGCTTCAGATTTCCTGGGCATTCTTTGATTGTTTCTTTTCTGTGTAACATTTCATTTCACAACAGTATTACCATAACAAAGTAATCCATGTATGCAAACAGTAAGAGACACACATCCTTCTCAGAGGCATAGTTTGAGCCATGGTTAATCAACAAGGTTATTCAAATTTCCCAAGCTAAGACCTGCTTTTTGCTTGATTATGCTATCATGAACTTTGAAATAATTTAGTCTGGAATTTTCTGTGCTCTGAATCCATAAATCAAATGATTTGTGTGTACAGGTTCAAGGAAAGCTTCAGCCCAAACAATATCAGAGTAAAAAAGTTTGTTTTGACAAAACAACAGATAGAAAAAAAAAAAAAAAGTTGCCCATTTAGGTTTATGTACCGTGTGCTTTGCTGTAGAGAGCTGCAAAGCTCATTTTGCATATATATTTCACCCTCTCTGAAAGTATTTGATCAGATTCAATTGCGTTTCTCTCAATCCCATTTTACCTCTTCACTATGTATAATAGATTACTGAAGAAAGTCAGAAGTTCCATCTATCTACTGTATCTAAGAAACAACATAAATATAAACTTGCGTAAAATCATTAGAATCCTGCTGGACTTGAAAGCTTAATTATTTGCAAACTGTGCCTGCAGCTGTCAAGTTTTTTGTTTGTTTGTTTGCTTTTGAATGAATTTGACTTTCTCTACACTAGATTTTGTTGTGTATAGTCTCTAGATTCAAAAGGAGCACAGAGACAAAATGTGTCCAGTGTTTCCAGTGTCTTCTGCTAAACATCAGCAAATACCAGATGGCTACCTCCATCAGCTGCAAAGGCACAGAACATACTGGGCACAAGAGAACCACATGAAGATCAACACATCAAAGTGCAAAGTCTTGCACCTGGATCATGGCAACCCCACTATCATTATGGGCTAGGACATGAGAAAACAGAACACAGCCCTGCCGGAAGGGACTTGAGGGTCCTGGTGGATGGCAAGCTGAACATGAGTCAGCAGTGTGCCTTTGCAGCACAGAAAATCAACTGTATGCTGGGCTGCATCAGAAGAAGTGTGGCCAGCAGGGTGAGAGAGGTGATCCTGCCCCCCTACTCTGCACTTGTGAGGCCTCACCTGGAACACTGCATTTAGATGTGAAGTCCTCAGTGCAGGAGAGATGTGGACCTGTTGGAGTGCATCCAGAGGAGGTCCACAAAAATGTGCCAAGGGATGGAACACCTCTCCTGCAAGAGCAGGCTGAGAGAGCAGGGGCTGCTCATCCTGGAGAAGAGATGACTCCAGGGAGACCTGAGAGCAGCTTTTCAGTATCTAAAGAGGGGCTGTAAGAAAGAAGAGGACAGACCCTTTAGCAGCATCTGTTGTGTCAGGACATTGGATATATAGAAAAAAAAAATTACAATAAGGGTGATGAGGCACTGATGCAGGTTGCCCAGAAAGGTTGCTGACCCACCCCTGGAAACACTCAAAGTCAGGCTGGATCAGGCACTGAGCAAACTGATTCAGCTGCTCGTTGCAGGGGGGTTGGACTAGATGACCATTAACGGTCCATTTCCACTCCAAGGATTCTACGATTCTATGATTCTATTTTAGATACGAGTAAACAGGGGACAAGGATCCTGGGTGAGAGATTGAGTCTGAAGCTACAGAAAGTATACATGAGGAGGAAGACCTGGTAGACATGGTGAATGGCACTGACTGTGGCCAGAGAGCAAATGAAATGATGTTGAATTTATAAACATGCACCCATAAAAACCATGGAGTCAAATTTTCATCTACTGAGATAGGACTTTGGCAGACAACTTCTTTTTTTCAATTTTTTTATAATTTTCCTTGTTTCTCCTTTTTCTATCCTGGGAATATTCTGTTTGTTTGTGTGTCTGTGTGTATGCATGAGCACATACACGGAAAAAACAACAACCAGGCAACAACTGGCTATTGTCAGTTGTACAAAATTACTCAAATTAATACACACACATATATATATAGAGTGATATTCTTCACTCAAAACAATGTCTCTGCCATTTTACTCAGCCATTTGCCAGACTATGCAGCTTTCACTTTCAAGACCAAAACGAGCCAATAAAATTAACAGATTTATCCTTTCACTAATTTTTGAAGAAGCGCTTTTTTGAAACCAGGTTTATTGATGATAATTGACTATAATTAAGCTAAGCTGTTAACTCTTGCTCATAATATTATTATAGCATTGTAAACAAGCTCAGCAATCTTATTAAAAAAGAAACTGCAAAAACAGAATTACTCATTCCCTCCCAAGCTTTCTTCTATTCACAATTTGCATCAGCATGTTTGCTTGTTGTGATAATTCAGTGATATGACAGACTGAATGAACGTGTCAAAAGTTCTTATCAACAATTTACTTCTCCCATTTACCACTCTGGGCTGTGTATTACCTTGAATGCTGCTGCTCTGAACTTGTGATTATACTTCTATAACTGGTCAATTGCAAATTGGAACAGCAGCACCAGGAACATGACATGGTCTTTGGAGGAGATATTTAGTCTTAAAATAAATAGGAAAAAAAAAAAAAAAAAAAAAAAAAAAGCATGCTTTTTAGAAGGATTTAAGAATGTTATTTCATTAGAAATAACGCAGGCTAACATTTTCTTAGGATTTAATATAGAATTAGAGTATGGTTATGAAATCTGCTGTTGTGTAGGACATATAGTTTCCCATAAAATATTATACTTGCATAGAACCAAATCTGATAACATGAGGAATGTAACTAAAAAAGCAATTTTCCCATAGCCGAATTATGTTAATACTGGGAATACAAAATTACATTTCAATTTCAAAGAAGTCCAGGAACTCTAGGAAAATCTTAATCGAGACTTATGTTAAAAATACATAAATTAGTGGAATTTGCATATCTTAACAATGCATATCTTTGTTAAGCGTTTCTTCAGTCTCACGTGATTTTAACTACATATTTATCTGGTTTATGTCTTCAGTTTAGGGATATCAGCACTTTGAAAGGGTAGATAATGGAGCAAGGGAAAATGGTTTTAAGTAGAAGGAGGGAAGATTTAGGTTGGATGTCAGGGGGAAGTTCTTTACAGAGCAGTGAGGTGCTGCAACAGGATGCCCAGAGAGGTTGTGGATGCCCCATCCCTGGAGGTGTTCAAGGCCAGGTTGGATGGGGCTCTGGGCAGCCTGCTCTAGTATTAAATGTGGAGGTTGGTGGCCCTGCATGTGGTGGGAGGGGTGGAGATTCATGATCCTTGAAGTCCCTTCCAGCCCCGGCCATTCTATGATTCTGTGATTCAACAATTACCATTTATTTTAAATTATGACAACATAAATGTGGGTTAAATTAAACTGCAATATTTTTTATTTAAAAAAAAATCTATACTGCTCAGAATAGAGACAATTAGATTTTTTGGGAATTAACAATATAAGTTTCAATTCAGATTGTTTTGTTTATTTATTTATTTTTTTAATAGCGCTGTCATAGCAGTTGCAACATTTCAAAACAGATTAAGTGACTTGGAAATTACTTTGTAAATTATATAATCCTTTGAGAGCTTAAGTTTTGTTTAAAGCTCTTTTAAATTCATAAACAGAATTGCTGACATCAATTACCAATGTATATACCTATGTATATATGTTGTACATATATATATATATGTATATATATGTTTACATATATGCGTTAATGAACATGAAACTTGACATCACATTGAATCAGCCACAAAGTGATAAAAATAGTCCCTGAATATTTTTAAAACTCTTTCATACAGAGTTCAAAAATACTGAAAACATAATAAAGTATCAATAAAGTACTTCTATCATTGCAAGAAAAGAAGAAACTGTCAGAATACATAGTCTTACTTCTAGTCTGCAATCAAATATTCTACCTTAATGTAGATATAGTGTTTTGATGGGACTGTCTATATCATGCACAGAAACTTTTTTGGGTCACAGCAGGTAGTTTCAAGTACAGCTTTTCTGACACTCTAGAAATATAGGCTTTCATATTTGTCAAACAATCACCTTCCATATAAAAGTAGGCTATGCTTGATTTTAGATGGAGATTAAAGAAAAAAATTATCACTCATGACTATGATTGTATAGAACAGATTGGTGTGCTGGCCAGAGGATTTGACTGTTTCTAAGTGAAGACACTTTTTCCTGACTGCAGTTCAAGCAACACAGCAACACACTGAAACCTAAACAGGTACAGAAATTATGCAAGCCTAACAAGCACAAGTATCTTTCCACAGCCCTCAGGACTCTGGTCTGTTATTCCCAAATCCCCAGCTCTCAGCCATAAGCATTACAAACTCAAGTAAACAGGCAAACAAACAAACAAACACCCTACAAAAGAAAAACAGACAATATTTTGACAATTTTCAATTTTTAAATATCAAACCATGAAATAGATTCCCTGGTTATTTGTTTTCATTGAAACAATGCATCAGACAATCAAAAGTTCTTCCTGAGAATACTGGGAAATACAAGCAGAATATTGGAGCTTGGTCATTTCTCAGAAAAGTATTCTGAAGTCTCATCTACTGTTTTATAGCAATAGAGAAATTATGGAGAATTTCCAAACTTTTAAAATTCTCTTCAGAATACACCTGAAGAAAACATTCAAACTGATGATGTGAAAAATGTAGTGTGAAAAACCAAAAAAAACACATGGGGAATTTCAGGAAAAAAATTGGAAGTGTGAAAATAGTCTGATCACAGAAAACTGGAAAGATAACCTCTTCCCTCCCCCCACTTTTCCCATGTCATGACTCCACGCTACAAAATAAAAAGCAAAGGAATATTACAGCAACCTCAGTGTCCCTAGGACAGCTCCCAAAATCTTTTAGATGAATACCCCTGACTGACACCAATAGAGTAATTCACTACTTGTAAAGGAAAAGTAATAAACTGGATTTTAAACCAGGAGAGCAAGCTAGTCAAGGAGGTGTTGGGTACTGATAATGAGTCTTTACCAGAAAATGTGGAGGTTGGTTTATTACCTATTTATACGTTATTTGAGTTCAGATCCTATTTATAAATTTGGGCACATTCTCTGCTAGGTGATTCCAATTACTTGGTCTATAATTCAGCTGCTGAATCAATTCTATCAAGATGAAGACGGTGCACTTGATGAGATCCTATTTGCTGAACAATGGTAGAGAGACGTTTCCTTAACAAAATAATAATAATAGAAAAATCTGTAAGTAGGCTAGACACAGTGGTAAGTCAGCCTACAAATGCAGGCCTGTGTTCTGTTGCACAATGAGTCACAGCCTCACATATGTGTGGTGGAGTGTTACTTACAGATGGAACTGTCAAAATCAGGTTTTCATTATACAGGATGACAAATGTAATCCTCATGGGAGACATTTCTCAGCATAATGAGATCTAATCTCTTTAATTTCAACATTGGTGTCTGTATTTTTATCGTTAGATCCAGATTCACTCTCTTCATTTGTTTCTTCAACTTCCTTCTAATTACTCCATTTTTTATAAGGGTTCACATGTTATCACTTTCTTTGTCATCTGTAACCAAATGTGGGAGAGAAGGGGAAGAAGCAGAAATACTCCAAACTGAAAATATTTATTCCTTGCACAGTTGTTTCTCTTATTTCTGCTCTCTGCCACATTGTTTTCCAATTGGAAAGGAGTGCAAATAAGATCTGTTAGAACTGTGTCAGTATGGGCAACTTGAATTTTTGCTGTTGTGAGGTCATGTACAGCACTCAATCCTCCCATGAATTTGGACTATTGGACTGTGTTGCAGTTTTGTATTCCTGGTTTCTTTGACCATTTGTGGAATCAGCTTCCTCTGAATCTCTGCTTATCCCACAACTGAGATGTCTTACCGACTGCTAAGCTAACAAAGCAAAAGAAGAAGCAGATGAAATTGCAGCTGACAAATGCAGATATCATTGCTGAGGATTCAAAATTTGAAGGTTTTTTTTTTTTCAAGAACTGCAGATTTTCGGACTAAAGTATAGAAAGCAATAAGAAAAAGGTAAAATCTTAAACTTTTCTTCTACAAAGAGGCTTCTGTGCTTATATATCCACCAAACAGCTTGTGTTTCTCAGGTACAACAGAATTCACCCAAGGATCTATGTATATCTAGTGAGTTACTTATTTCACAGGATCACAGAATCATAGGAGTTGGACAGGACCTCTGGAGATCATTGGGTGCCCTAAAGTAGGTTGCACAGGGAAGCATCCAGGAGGGTTTTGAATCTCTACAAAGACTGAGACTTCAGAACCTCTCTGGCCAGTTTGTTCCAGTGCTGTCACCCTCAAAGTAAAGCAATGTTTCCTCATGTTCATATGGAACTTTCTGTGTTCCACTTTGTGCCCACTGCCCTTGACAAATGTCAGTGGGCAAAACCCTTTTGTTTTTCACTGGCTATCCACAAGATGAAAGAGAATACAAAGAGTTAGAAAAAAAATGAAAAAAGAATGAGAAAGCACAGAGATTCTATGACACAGAGAATCTAAGACAATTGCCAAGATATGATATGGAATAGAATCAGTCAGTGTAATTTTGTATTCATTACTGAGAGTGGGAATAAATGATTCTCTTTTTTTGCCTCATCCCTTAAGATTACTGGAAGCTTGCAATATCCTTCTGTTGTTGTAGCCTAACATCTGGTTTACTTAACAAACTTAGCTGTAGTGTTGCTGTCTTTTATGTTGTTTTTTTTTGTGGTTTTTTTTTTTTTTTTTAACAAGTTTTTGTGTTGTTTCCTATGTTACCAGTTAATCTATATAGTTACACTGATATTTTGTTGTAGCTTTTCCATTTCTCATTCAGCAACAAATCCCAATTCTTGACAACTGGAAGAATACACAGGTGGTTATGGAATTCTGGTCAATAATGAAGTTGCTGTACGTCTAACTGCTTCAGCAGGAAGTCCATGAAACAAGTCCTAATTTTATCACTCTGCGCTCCTGGACGGGGCTACAGATCAGAGGAAATGAAAACCTGCACTTTTTGTACATTAAAAAGATGCTTCAAGCAGGAGCAGGAGGAAAACCAGGTTTTATTAAAAAGGGGATCAGGGGCCATGAAGAGTGAAAAATCCACCAAACAAAATAACACATTGGACCTATCAACCATTCATGGTGCAACTTAATACCAATATACTAGCAGCACACAGGTGAATCCAGCCCCTTTGCATTGGTACCTATTGGAGAGAATGTCAGATGACATATTAATGAGTTTAATTTGCATCTGTCAATGTGTGAAAACTGGTTTCCTATGTTTAGGCAGAGCTCATGTTTCCTAAAGTGAATGCTGGGATTGCTGACATTCATAGCACACAATGAAAAAGCAAATTATGAAATGTGATTCAATTATAGAATTGCTCTTTTCTTATTTAGTTGCCACAAGTTGCCTTTAAATGATCTGATCATACCATTCTACTTCAGAAGCTGCTCTTGATATTGAGTGAAGGGCTACAGGAGAATTGAGGGCAATAAAGGACAGTTCTTGTTCTGAATACTTAGCAACTTGTCCCCAAAGATATAAGTCCAGGTGTTGTTGGGTTGGTTTTTGGTTTAGCACTTGGAAAATCAGTCAATGAGCTGTGGCAAGGAATTGTAGATCTGACCTTTTCCAGCTAGCATGGCTCCAATAGAGAAATCACCTCCGCCTTTTATAGTAATAAAAAGACCATATATTTCAGCAGTTATCACTTTTGTACAACTGGGAACTCTGTTTGCTACAGAAATCAGGAAAAAGAAACGTTTTCTCTTGAACTAGTTGCTGCACTTCCTACGCACAGCCTATGCTCATAACCTTTCTTATTCTTCCCCACCCTAGATTTCTGATGCAACTCAAAGGAAAAAGAACGTAAATCTATCTACAATACTTCAGATAATCATGTAGTCATTTCCTTTGTGAGTCTTCTGACACAAAGATGACATTTGAATTTGCTGTTTGGGCTCCGTATCTAGATGTCATACTACCAGAGGCTTCAGAGAGAGATGTGCTGAACCAGCACTATTCAAACAGTATTACACTTCTTAGCTTGCTAACCCTCTAGCTCCTGCACAGAGACAGCAGTGCAGGACATTTAGGCCTATGTGCATCTACTAATATCTGTAACAATGGAAATAAGCATAATACTCAAAAAAGGGAAGGAAAAGGTTGAAAGCTAGTGTAACCATACATAACTGATATAGATGAAGAAGATGGAGTAGCACTTTACTGCCTTCCATCCATAAAGAGCTATGGAGATTATGCTGCAGCCAGTACTTAATGCTACCTCCATTTGCTCTTGCTCAGCATGATTTCAGAAGGCCCTTTGGTATCTGTGGGAGGGAGTACAAACTTTAGTACTTGTATTTGCAGAAACAGACAGGTGTTTGCTTGTCAAGTCAGTATAATGTCCATAATAACTAGTTTGCACAAATCAACGTGCTTGGGTGAGGTAAACAGATGGTGGGAAATGGATCATATTTTCCCACCTTTTGAAAATCTTTTATGAATATTGCCTCAGTAGAGTTAACAGTATCACAGTCAAACATATTTAGCATCCCTTTTCACTTCTAATTCAAGGTACTTATGCATTTGTACTTTCTCTATCCATGCCCATATGTCTCAAGACATACATTAGATGTGATTCTTGATTGTAATTGGACTCTCTTCAAGTCAGAGGGAATTCTGTCATGGATGTAACTTGTGACAAGTAAGGTTTTCTCCAAAACCCCCTTTTATTTTAACCTCAAGCTTTCTCCCTGTTTCAACACTCAGCTGCTGCAGCTAAGATCTTCCAAATACACGGTTAACTTCATGTAGATAATGCTTTCCGTCAGATTCTACTTATCTGCTTTTAACATACACGCTGGATATTACCTGTTTGTTGCTTAAAGCCTGGTTTAGTTAGAATGAAAGTACCACATCATTGTAGGACACAGAGATGAATAAGCATACTATCCCAGTAGCAACAAAGTGTCTGAATTTCCAGTTACCCCTAGCATCTGTAACTCTCTCAAATAGGTAACAATAACCAAGTGAGTTTACTGTAATATCAGCATACGCAATGCTCTTTATGGGGGTCAGAATGTAGACAGCCTTCTGCAGCTGAAGCAGAACCTCTCTGACACCTCAAGATGCCTTTTTGCTCTCTTGAAAGGGTGACAATGGAAGCCCAGCTGCAAACTGAGCCTCAGTTTTCTCAATGTCTTGCCGGTTCCACACACCTTAGAGCTTAGATGGATGTTTCCTACAAGCCTAGCATTAAAATAGAAATAGAAAATCTAACACATTTTATTTCACTGGACAAGATTTAACAATTTAATTTAACAGTCTAATTGGTATATGAATACTGACCTTGTCTTAGCACACAAGTCATGGTCATCTCCATATGCTCTGCTTCTTTCAACTGATTTTCCTCACAAAGAGTGGACAGGCACACTCTTCTTGGTCACTAGTGGAACCCTGTGTCAGCATTAGCAGTTCTGTGTGCATGAGAAATGTGAACACCACTAAGCACAATAACCAGCCAACAAATCTGATAGGATTTGCCTCTCTTATTTCTGCTTCCTACATCTGAATTGGTTTACTAGCTTTGCTTTACTTTAATAAGAAGATAGAGACATTGGTAAACGCAAAGCTCATGTTACATTGTTACGATTTAAATTGAGTTGAAGTCACACCATGTTGATTACACTGGCTATAATTCCTGATGTAAATAATACCAGAATTAAACCAGCTCTTTCACCAAAATGACTTGCTATTTAAATTGGAAGGTAAGATTTGACAAATCACTACTGCAAAACCACAGACAATTGGTGTAGTTTCGCAGAATCACAGCCCTGGAATCTCATAGAATCTGTGATTCTCTCACAGCTAGCTCAAAAGGTTACAGCTGAGCAGACAATAGTGACAACAGTGCTTCAAAATGTTAAAAATATAGATAGCGACAAATGACTACTCATTAACAATACAAGTCAGTGAGAGATCTTACACAGTAGATTTGTTCTGTGTTTTGTCATTAGTTCTACTTTAACATCAGACAGGCTGCAAGGAAGCTCGAGGCAGCAGCCAATGGCAAACAAACTGCCACCAGACACACATAGATTGGAATATAAGCTTTCTTTTAAAACTGTCATGTAATTCAAAACAAAATCCGAATACGGAAATTAAAAACCCTGTAGAATTAAAAACCCTGTCCAGAACCCTGTAGAATGCCATTTGTTGCTGCTTTGGCTCTATCATTTTTCTCCTCACACAACAGTTTCAGTGAAAGAGAAGGGGTCTCCTGTAAGTCCCTGTTGTGATCCAGTCATCCTGACTTTAAGCCTAGTCTAAACAGATTTACATATTTCAGGACAGTATTGTACCACTGAAGGTTAATCTGTTTTTTGTTTTTAAATCACTCTACACATTATTATCTATAGGACTTTTTGGATAAAAAAAGTAGAATTTTGAAAGGGAAAAAAAAAAAAAAGATTTTGACAGTTGTTCTCCCACTTAATCATTGTAAAATTGAAACATATTTTCATTCCAGTCAAAGGGAAGGTGGTAGACTCACTCTTAAATCTCTTTTCCCACAAGGCAGAACAGAAGCTACACCCTTGTCCTTCCAAGGCAGGTCATGAAGGGGCCTCTTATCTTTGTAACCTGAGTGCAGAAAAATCTTTCCATATGCGGCCACATCAGAATTATCATTTTTCTAAAGAGCATTTTGGTTTCAAAATATGAATTTTTAATAATTTTTTTCTCTCTAATTTTTTGTTCAATCTACTTTGGTTATAACAGACTCCCAAAGCAGCAGACAGAGAGGATATTGATTCCAGTGTTGATTCCTGATTCTGTAGACACTGTATTTATTTGAAAGTGAAATAAACATTTTTTAAAATACATTTTTTTCCAAAATGACATTAGGAGTGACAGAGTAAGATTAGAAAAGTCAGTCAATGAATAGTATGATGTAAAGGAGATGGAAAGAACTATAAGCAGCCTGGGATCCTATAGCTGATGTTATGTCCTGACACAATGTTCTCTGCAGATCATAGTCCCTGTCTTTCTTTGAAATGTAGGAAAATGCAACTCAGAACAAACAAACAAAGAAAAAACACATACTAATGAACAGAAATGACATATTTAAAGGAATATCAGGTCTCCACAATAGGAATCAAAACACTCAAAACTTCAATAAATATATACAGTGATAGAAAAATCAAAAAAAACCCTTCTAGATTGCTGCTGAATCAATTTCTTTTTGCAAATGTGATTAAAATTTAATCTCTCTGTCACTGTGGTTGGAAAACAAAAATGAAAAATAAAGACATTCAAACAGCAGATAAAAAAATTGTAAGAACACAGTCTGAATGCACAGAGGCAATCTTTACTCCCTTCTTCACTAAACTTCTAAATGAGCAGTCACTGGCAATAATAAATGCTGTATATTGCACTGAACATGCACCATAAGGCTGCTCAATTCTGACAAGCCTTTTTGAGTAATCCAGGTTTCAGACATTGCTTTCTCACAGCACTAAGCATTCTAAATAGTGATGAGTCAGAAAAGAGAATAGAGCAAGAATAGAATGAATAGGATGAAAATTAGCAAGCAAATAAAAAGCCTAACAGCTTGCATCTCCAACTTTTGCCCATGCACTTGCATATTTTTAGAGAGTATACTTTGATACTGTTATATAACATACATATACACTATATAACATACTACTAACAACAACAACAAAAAGCCAGTGAAGATCAAAGTCCTTTTCCATATACTAATTCTTCAGACATTTCTGAAATATTAGAATTTATTTAGATTAGATCTACTTTTATTTAAATCCTGACCATTAATTTTGAAGAAGTTTTGTATCTCAATTAGAAAACATCTTTCCAGATCACATCAGAAAGCGCAGAACATTGTTCCACAAGCTGACAAAACTGGATATCTTAATTCAGTAAGCCATCAGTCCCATATGCTGAGCCCTAGGACAGTGAAGCTGAGCATCTGTTCTGCTGCACCACATGCACATGAAGACGCCTGTGAAAACCTGACTTCTTCCAAATGGTTCGTAGCAAGTGGCAACCTATTTAGGGTAAATCAACAGACAGAAAGACTCCAAAATCTTTGCATCATTTCCTATTTTAAGCTACATCTCAAGCTACTTATTCACTGCTTTCAAAGCCCTACATTGCTTTTCCTTTCCATTCTTCAATATACTATTTAAACCTCTCCTGTTTTTATCAACATGAATGGTTATCGCTGCCATTCAGTCTGCTGACACTTGTCACAATTTGTATAATCAGACAAAGGAAATAGTTTCTTCATTCCTCTTCATTCTGGATAATGATCCATACATAAGTCTTGTTGCTATGACATGAAATAAGAATAAGGATTTGAATGTATGTAGTTAACAACAACAACTGACATTTAGTATCAGGGAATTTTTTACACTTGTTGGTAAGAAAGATGGAGAGAAACTAACAAGATTTATCCCACGTTTATCTTGCACAGAACTTCTACAGTAGATAGTTTTTAAACACAATGAATATAACTCGTTAATGGTGTTAAATTTGATATATCAGTTAATTTCATGTTGATCTTTCGTCTCTTTCTTACTTTGAATCATTATCATGCCAAAGATGAAAGATTGTGTAATAATACAAGAAACTAATTTCTCTTTACTGTGAACACACATGTAGGAGGGGTTGGTTTCTTCTTGCCAAGTCCCACATTTTAGTCATAGGATAACGGGAATTACCTTGAATGCTCTCCAAAGCCACATAAAAATAGGCCTTGGAGGTGTGTGACTACTGGTGCCAAAGCTATTCTGCTTTGGAGAGACAAGGGGGAACTGCACTTTATTAACTGCATATTAATTTTACAAAAGACTAAACTGTACGAAGAACTGTTCATTTCAGAAAGAACTAGAATACTCAGCTTAATGCAAGACTTTTAAGTGCTTTTACTGAACAGAAATTATTCAAGCCCTTGTCTTTGACATCTGATTTGGACATTTAGAAGACTGTATTTTTAATATCAGTTTCCTAAATAAAGGACAAATTTACAAAGATTATATGGAATTATTCTGAAGGGAAAAAAAAAAAAGAAAAATATATCGGGTAACAGTGGAGTGGGAAAAGATCCTTAAACAAGTTCAGAAATTTTAGGTTAAAAAATAATCGTTTACTAACCAATAAATATGAAATAATGGTATGATCTTACTTTATTTTTCAGGCAGGCATTAGTCATAGAATCATAGAATCACAGAATCGCAAGGTTGAAAACGACCTGCAAGATCATCTAGTCCATCCACCCTCCTGTTCCCAGTACCACAAGCACTAAACCAGATCTCGCAGCTCCTCATCCAGGTGCCTCTTGAACACTGCCAGGGACGGCGACTCCACCACCTCCCTGGGCAGCCATCCCAGTGCCTGACCACCCTCTGAGAGAAAAAGTTTCCTCTAATGTCCAACCTAAACCTCCTCTGGTAAAACTTCTGGCCATTTCCTTGGGTCCTATTATTTGCCTGGGAGAAGAGGCCAGACCCTTTTTCATCACAACCTCCCTTCAGGAAGCTGTACAGTGCAGTGAGGTCTCCCCTGAGCCTCCTTTTCTCCAGACTGAACAATCCCAGCTCCCTCAGCCTCTCCTCATAAGACTTGTGCTCCAGACTCCTCACCAGTTTCGTTGCCCTTCTCTGGACACGATCCAGGGCCTCAATGTCTTTCTTGTAAATATAGCACATAGGGGAGAAAAAAAAAAAAAAAAAAAAAAAAAAGCTGCAAGAAATCACAGATTTGCAGAACAGTTTACATTGGAAGTGAGATATTGAGATCATCTAAGTCCAACCTATCTTTTCAAGCAGGACCATTAAGGATCACATCTAGTCAAGTGTTGAGTATCTCCAAGGAGAGAGAGCCTGCAACCTCCCTGGGCAGCCTATGCCAGTGCTTGGTCACCCTATCTTCTGCTCAGAAGAAATTTCATGTTTGTTCTTCCTATTCTTCTTTTCTTGTTCACTGAAGATCAATGTCTCAAATCTGCTTTCTGTCTCACTTCTGCAGTTATTTTAAATTATCCTTTCAGTTACATCTTTATCTTTTCATCATTTACTTCTTTTTATGTCATACGTTCACAACACCTCTCTTCTCATCATGGCAAAATACGAAAAGCAAAACTGCAGCTCGCTTAGCACATCCGCAAACCACCTCACTCTGATGTTACTAGTTTTCCCTCTTATATGTTCGTTATTTTCTCACTTGCAAGAATTCTGAATTTCTCAGCCAGACACAGTGGCACAATTATTTTTACCTTATTTTACGCATCCTGCTGAGTATGTCTACGGGCTCAGAGTCAAATGTCTGCTTCCTCAACAGCTGATAATCTTCCAAGCTCTGTGGGACTTGTTTACTACTCTGTGCCAAAGGGGCACAATGTTCTTTGAGTGGCTCTAGTAGAGAACTGTTGAATTTTTTACAAAGATGAAAATCGATGATGGACAAAAGCAAGAAGGAATTAGCTTTCACTTAAGTACTTCAAATTGATACATTTTTGAAGGAGAGTTCCATTTACTCAATTCTGCTATTGTAAAGATATAAACCTCATAGTTATTTTGGCTGCCTTTGTTGTTGTTGTTATTGTGTTGTTTTGGTGTTGTTTTTCTTTTTTTTTTTTTTTAACTGAAGCATAAATATGCAATCAGAGCCTGATCTGAAGAAGTCAGAATGGGGTTTAATTTATCTCTTAAAATATCCAGGTTAAAGTAGCAGCAAAAAAAGGTCAGATGTACAATATGATTACACAAATCCACCATATAAACTAGCTAAGTGTTTAATAATACCAAAAATAGTCTCTCTATATCCAATATGTACTGTTGAATCAGAACTTTCCTGCTTTTTTGATCAACCACGTACATTGTGATGTAAGATGAAAAAAATGGATCTTTCCCCATGTGCTTTACTGTGTGTGAGAGATAGCCTGTCCCAGTGGACATTAGAACCTAATTTTATTTCATTTTTCCCTTTGCAATTCTGCCTCTGGGTGTCCTGGACAACTATTTGTCCTATGAAACAGGAGTAACAAGGCTGACCTCTACTGAAAATTGCTTTGAAATCTCATGAGAGAACCAAAATAGAGAACATGGGAATTATCGTAACAAGATGATAATCATTTAATTGTTCACATACAAGCAAAACTTTACAAGCTAGTGCAATAATCTTAAAACACTGTGAAAATTCTACTTTTGAAGACTGCTCTGCTGTGTATTTGTTAAAGAGTATACTGATGTTTTCCATTTTTCAAGAAGATGCTATTACTTGTCTCTTGGAGCAATACCAGTTATCAGCAACTTCACTGATAAGCAATAACTTATTGTAGATACCTGAATTATTTCGTCAGTGCAATTTGAGCATTTGTTCTAATACATTTGGGTACTTTCAGCATGCTCAAGTTTTGCTTTCCTACAAAATAGGAGAGCTAATAACCACTTCTGTTAAACTATCAAGTTGATTGCATAAGTTCCAGGCAAAATTTAAAGCAATCAAATTTCTGTAAAAGGTTGAGCTGGAACAGCATCCCTCTGACATTTGCTTCCTTTTGGGTAGAAATGGAGAAATTGTCTACTTCAGCTTTATCATCCTGAATTATCCAAATCATGCAAGGTTGTACTGATGAATTTTCTGGAGTTATTCTGTAAGAGGGTTATAAATCTTAATAACCAGAAAATCCTTCTGGTTTTGGCATAATCTCTTTTAACAATTTGGATTAATTGAAGTAGCAAGTATGAAAAATATGTATGCTAAACAGTAGAAGTCACTGTGAGGTTCTACAATTCATGCTCTTTTCATAACAGCTGCAGTAGACCATTCATACCACGATATCAACACGTTTCCCATTTGTTTTCCCCAAAATAAAAATAAGCAAGCAAGCCTTTCCCTCACATCCACCTATTCATTCTAGTGCCTTTGGTGAGTAAAATTTCTGGAATAAGGTGTAAATTAGTTATTCTATTGAATATTTTTTGATTGAGAGAAAAATTTCGTGTATGGCTCCGAGTATTGCTAATTGCCTCAGAAGCCTGATGCTGAAATACGAATAAGCAGTTATGATTATAACTGCATGATATAACAGCCATAGCTGTATGCTTGTCTTACCAGTGTTAAAGAATAACAAATTGATACAGCTACAAATAGAAAGGTTTCTCCTTATATTCCAACCAATATCTTCTATCCTAGTGGGAGTCCAGAAAAAATAAAAAGTATGTACCAAAGTGTAATTATGTGACTGTTTTTTTCCTAGGGCCCACACAAGAACAAAGACATGGACACTGGGGGGCAAACAGCCACCAATTGACATGAAAAATAAAATAAATGTACCAGCTCCAAGGATAGAAAGAATAATGGCTTGAATAATAGGTCAAATTTCAGGCACCATGCTGAGAGAACTGTCAAATTTTCTTTGTCATATGCTGTAGACTCACCAGATGAAACAAATTGTTGTATAGTGGTTTAAAAAAAATTGATAACATTCAACTACTCTAACTTTTTCCTCTTTACATGACAGAAAACTCAAGTGTTAGGATGAAAAGAATGATACAGGAAGGTACAGCACCAAAGATATAGTAAATAAATTACAAATGGGAAAATGTATTAAAATAAACAAAACTAGACAAGTACCTTCTATAGAATAAACATCTGAGAGTTGACTGAAACACATGAATTTAAAAAAAAAATCCAAAATAGAACAGAGTTGGAATGAGGTAATACAGAAGAATTAATTAATTCTGTAGATGTTTATTTTCTTGTTTTCCCCTTGGTATATCCACTAGCATTTTAATTTATTATTACTCTTATTTGGTAGTATTGGTAATAAGCTGCTTACTCTAGTTTAACACAAATATATTGTCATTAAGATTTAGAACCATAATGAAATATGAATAAATATTATTTTTGATGTCAAAACATCTCTCATTTGCAATACTGCTATGTTGCAATTTGTTTTGTAAGCTCTCTATGTATCTATATAAAGTAGTATGCTTACACAGAATGCAATAAGCTTATTTAATAAAGAAAATTACTAATTATTCTGTAGCCTCATAAATCAGGTCATATGAGAGATATTCATATGTTTTCCTTAAGGGCACTTACATTTCGGAAGTAAGAAAAAAATGCATTTGAGGGCATATTCTAATTTAATATACAAAGCTTTGGAAAGCATGCTATAGAAACTGCCAAACAAGATGAAAATTGTGCATTTTAAGCAAGCTGATATTAAAAACTTGTCTATAAAATTTGTTTATATTGAGAAATGAACTTTCAGCTTCCCTGAATCAGACATGAAGTTCCACATGGTGAGAATGGGATTTCTTTTTCCCACTGGACTATACCTTCTTTAACGCAGCTAAACCTAAGTTCTTGCAGAAATTCTCAGCATTAACAAATCAAATTATTGATTGTTCACACTGACTTTGATCCTGTAAATATTTAAGGAATGTTTAGTTTCAATTCTTTATATTCAAAGGGAGCACCACTGCTACCATATACGAACTAGCTAGATAAATACCTAAACCTTTAAAATATTTGATAACAAAAAGTCTAATATCATAGCCTATAAAATTAAATCAGTGAATCCAGTAAATCTGAACAAAGCTCATTGGCCCACAGAATCCTTTTTGAGATAGGGAATTTTAACATGTGCAGTATGCTGACAGTGAAAGGGCCTTTAGATTTCCCAGGTGAATGGCAGTGTTCATCACCAGCTCCAAGAAAGTGGTAGATGATCTCACCCATGGTTTCTGATGGGTAGGATACCTATATTCTGCTAAGAGGAATTTCTGGAACACTAGATTATATTTTGGCATGATTCTTAAGATAGTTGGAAAGTGCCTACACACTTAATATTTGAACTTTTAGAAAGGACATACGCATCCTGGGAGCAATTACTGTTGGAATGATTATTGTTTTTTCCTTTCTTTGTTGTCCAGGTTAACTTGGGGAAAATAAAATCTCCAACATGTTTAAAAATTGCGAGCAACAAAGTCATACATGTCTTTATTTCCTGAATTAACATTTCTCTTTTGGTGCATTTTTGTAATTCTGCTACAAATGTCTAATTTACAGGGGGGAAAAAAAGCAATCAGCCAAGCATTTTTGCAATTCTGCTGTGAACTGATAGTATTATTCCTAGGATGTGCTAGGCTACTGTTTTCTGCCAAGACCACATTTGTGTCTCTTAAGAGCTAAATAAATTTAGTTAAATCCTTTTCATCTCTGAACTGGAACTTTTTCCTACTGTGTTTGAATCAAACGCATTAATGCACTAAGGCCCACAGAACCAACTGTATATGCCTGTGCCTGAAAACTTCTGCTACATTCAGTTTAATGAAGCAACAAAATACTTTGAAGGGAGAAGTGCCAAATTTTACTGCACTTTACTGTAAAGCAAGGGATGAAACTTTAAAAAGTTTCCTTCCAAATGAGGAACACAGCAGTTCAGGTTTATTTCTGGTGTGTTTGTAAATTAAGATGGGTACATCTCTTTGACGTCGTCACTCAGTGATTTTGGACACAAACAATGCTCTGCATCCTTGCTTGATGCAGCTGAAATGGTGTGAATTGGAAATAAAATACACAAGAAACTCTGTAAAAGTTCAAACAATTCTGCTCCAAAAGTGATGCCTATTTACTTCCACTGAATCTACAATGGACAAGAGGACAATAACACTATTTGACAGAGCAAATTCTAAGCTACAAAATGCTATTTTTCAACATAGTCAATAGCATTATGAGCTGAGTATTTTTACCTGCAGTGAATAAAAGCCTGCATGATGCTATGCTCATGTAAATCTTCATGGCCATCAGAATGTGCCTTGCCTTTCACGTTGCTTTCACCACTACTGAAACACAACACTCAAAACCTGCCTGTGCTCAAATCCAATCTTTGATTTCCGTAAACATTCAGCAAGTCAATGGGTGCCATTTTTTCCACATGGAGGAATTCAGTGATGCACCTTTTCTTCACACATGCTTCCATGTCAGGAGTCAGTTTGTCAGACTGCCCCTCTGCTGCCATTTGTCACATGGCAACAAAATGTAATGGAATATTGGTGAGAAGGTTCAACTTTTACTGCCATTCCACCAACATTTGCCTCTGACATTGCGGGCTAACATAATAATACAGGAGGCATTACTTTCAGAGAAAGCATTGCACATGTTATTAAGGAAAATTATTTTTTTAATAGAATTATATATACCTATCATCTTCTTTAAATCACTGGGCATGGAAAAATCACCACTCAGAATATGAGGTGTTTTCAAGTTAACAGATTGTAGGCAACATTCCCTACCTCACACTCCCTGTTGTCCTTACATTTAATTGGAAATTCTCTCAGTTCTTTTCCTAAAATGAATGGCATTTGTAGACAAGTTTCCGTTTCACTACTTTTAAACTGATCAAAGCAATTCCTGTAATTATGTGAGCTTCTGGCAGTTTTTGTACTAAAACTACTTCATTAGGTGCTGCTATTCTTTTCTAATTTTCACTGTATCTGTCATTTATAAACACTCACATCAACATTTCATGCATCCACATTAACTGTGACTAGAGAAACAACTTACTGGATGATTCTTTTGAAGAATCTGCCTCAAACAAAAATTTATTAAATGAAATTACAAAGCATGAATTAGCATACCCTGATACCAATTAGGTAATCTTATGTTAATCTTACTTAACTCATAGCAATCATGGCATTGTTCACTTAGGATAAGGAACAAAACAAGACACACAAAAAAGAAACTGTAGGGGTTAAAACTGAAAATAATCAGAACAGGATATGAAACCAAAATATTCCTAAAATTATCATACTTCATAAATATGTATGAGGCTACTAAATAGAAGATATGCTTTCTTATTTTATCTGTTTGCTTTCTTATCATTTGTCATGAATTATAACTACTCTACATTATCTCACTATATTCCCCCTTCATTCCCAATTTATGACCTTTCACTATGATGGGATTCTGTTTTCAGCAAAACACACTGAAACTATTCAGGGGATGGATGTAGATTCTTTGCATCATCAATTGAGATGGTAAAAAGGCTCAGCTCCAATAACTTTAACAGAGACCGTTGCCATAGTGCTTTCATCTGCTATGTGTTGGAAATACATGTTTGATGTGAAGTTCAGAAAATCTGTGGATAAAATAATACAACTCCACTATAGACAAATCTTAAACTTTTGGATTTTTACATGAACTAAATTTATACTGAACTAAAATTATACCATTTGCACAGTTCCCTATAACCACAGATTCTTATCACAAATGCACCTAAACCTATTTTGAAATGGTTGCCAGTCCCTCAGACCTTCTAACAACTCTCATTTTCTTCGCACAGCTCAGTCTCCTCAAACCCCCACATTCTGTCCTTAGAAGTTCTCAGCGTCTCCTGTCTTCTGAGGAGAAATGTATTCAGACTCATACAACATTTATCAAGTGGCCCTTGGAAGTCAGAGAGAACCCCAATCGCCTGTATCATATCTCAGTTAGAAAGCATCGTCTTTGCTTTGGCTCACTCCAACCAGCTCTTTCCCAATAGAGGGAACAAGTTCTAAGATATTCAGACGCAAGCCACATTTATTCTTGAGGAGTAGTATTCAGTTCTTGTGCTTCCTTTACTCAGGAGTATGGACACAGCCCAAACGGGCTCCAAACCCTGAGGGTTCCAGAGATTTCAGGAAAACAATCTGCACACCAGAAGACTGCTTCCAAATTAAATCCAGTCCATCACATTGCATAGGATCACATAATATTCTTTCAGATTAATATGGTAATTAAAAAGCTGGAAATATACTCAATCTGGCATTTTGATAAGTTGTTTCAAATAGGTTTATAAATATTTCTGAGAATATGTGGTCTGAGTACAGTCCTGTAACATGCAAGGTTAAGCAGCCATAGAAAATAATTTAAATCTCAAGTATCTCCATGTAAAGTGGAAAAAAAAATATTATAAAGTGATATCAGGTAACTGGTATGGAATGGTCATTGTTCAGAGCAGGAAAAATGGTCATTTAAAACTGACAATCCACGGCACTACCACTTCCCTAAAATTGTAAATTTTACATGAAGGAGCTGAATGAAACAGAATATGCCATTACTTTAACAGTGCTGTTGCAGACATCAGCTACCAGAAGGTCTTTTCCTGGCCCTTACCTCTCTTGTAGCACATGGGGCGCTCCAAGGAAAGGTTGGTTGAAGAGCCCAGGCAATCAACAATAGGTAACTCTGATAACAGAAATTGGTTTCCTCTACTCCAAATACTGTAGTCAAGTATTGGAGCTGAAGAACTGTTTTGGTTTTAGTAGTCTAAGAGTAGCACAAATCCAATAGCAGTACAGAAGGAAAGGAATGACTAAACGAAGGAAGAGAAGTCTTCATTGAAAATTAGTTTGGTTTCAGTAAGTATTGCATTAACAATTTGCACGTGGCTGGTATCAAACATCACATGGCAGAATATATGAAGTCTGTGCAAAGATATACAAGAAAAATATTTTTCTAAAAGCCCTACTTTAATACAGCATCTATCTTTTTTGATCCACTTTATTCTCTCTTCTCATCCTCTCAGACCCTTTCATTTTAGTTGTTCATATCAAATTACCAAAACCTATCAACATTTAATTGCTGTTAATCTTGCTAATGTCAGGAAGTTTTAGAATAGTTGCAGCTATTTTGTGGTTCCAAGGAGGTCATTTACATTCTTTATCATATATTGTTACTAAGGCAGCACTAAATGGATGCAATTTTGCTATTCCAAACATTTTCATCTCCATATGGGAACAGAAATAAAGTGTATTTACTCAGGGCATTGTTATGTAAGATTAACTACATCCGTGAGGAAGTTTCCCTGTATTATGAGTACTGTTAATATGTTGTAACTTTCACATATAGCCAAGATCTCAGTTGATTTAGATTGACCATTACAAGTGAATACAGTAATTTAAATGATTTGCTCTGTGTTCCTAACTCAGTTTAAGGAAAAGAGAGCTACTATTAGGCAATTTGGTATGCTACTTTTAAAACAGCAGCTTGTATAGAGCTTGTTTAGCACAAGTAGCTAAATTTGCTGAAGCCTAAGACCACAGGTCTTGAACTTTTTTACCAGTTATAAGTAAGGAAGATCACAGGGTCAGCTGGAAATGAGGGATAAGAAAGTAAGAAAGACAATACTGACAGCCTGTGAAACTGTTGGTAGATTCTAGAGCCCTAAAGACAAGAAAAGAAACAGCTCACCTAGAAACAGTGAAAGGAACCAAAAAAGAGAAGTAAAATCTCCTACCATATTATTAGTATTGGTCAGGACTGTTAGATAAAAGATTGGGAATGTAGATTTTTTTTGTTCTGGATTCATTCTCAAAGTCACCCAGCTTGAGCTGTTACTGCAAATTTAACTCTGCAGATTTTTTTTTTTGTTTGTTTGGATTATTAACATTGCAGAAACAGACAGACAAACCCCGTTATGGTGGCTGCCTTGTACAATTTTTATAACAGTTATGTAATATATAACTTTTTCTGTCATCAGCAGAAACCTTATATCACTTTTTCTGTCTCCAGTTGCTATTTATTCCTGGTAACTTGGTGACAGTAACTGTTTTATTTTTAATTTTATCTTTTAAAAAGTATACATTTTAGCTCAGAGAGAATATATGACCCTTCTACACAAGGTGTATATATTATTTTCTGCCTGTAGCTGATTTTAAACTTACCATGCTCTTTGGATTTCTTATTCAGGTTTCTTCCAGTATTACCACTATGACTTTTCAGGCATGTGCTTGGATGCCACTGTGAATTTTATGTGTAGTAAAAAAAAAAAAAAAAAAAGTATCATATTCCAAACCAATGTGTCTATATGTATATATATAAGCATTTTACATAATATAGACACTTCTGATTGTCTATTTTTAGTGAGACTATCATAGAAATCCAGGGGATTATTTCATTCTATACAGCACACACCTAGAAAAACCTTGCCTCTACCTTAATTGTCCAATCTGATCTGACAAACAAGGGACACCAAGTTAACTCTTAGGTCCAAATACTGATAGCTGTAGTGAGCCACTAAGAAGTATGCTTTGTTTTCTGAAAACAAAAACAAGCAAAAACAAACAAAACAAAAAACACAGGACCACCAAGAGCTATGGTGCTTTTTCACACTATTTCCTATATATCACTGAAAAATTCAGGGTACACAATGAGTTTTCTGACAGAACAGATTAGAGGTTTCTACTGCAACTATTTTCTAACCAAGCCTCCTCAGTGCAGAAATGTACTCGCTGCTGCAAAGGTGATGTCTCACATTGCTCTCCCTCTTCACTTGTCTCCATTTATCTTGTCATAATCCTACATGAGAAGGGGAAAGGGAAAGAAAGAAAATGTACATATTCTGTTTACAAAGCAGGACCTGTTTTCATAACTAGGAATACTGTGACACTCTTGAGATATACCCATCTGCCTTATGCTTTATATAACATTTATTTCTTCACTTTCATACTTAGAGCACAGCATCTTCAATAAGCCCAGTGCTGTGCTCTGGAATACTATTATCCATATTGCATTGCATAGGGACTCCATCACCAGACTTTATAGAAATTGATTAATAAACCTGTGGAATTGAAAACCTAAACCTATGATTTCAAAATCTAAATCTTAAACTCTGAGTCATCACAATGTATTGCTACACTAGAAATCACGTGCTTTGAAGAAATACATCATACTGAGAATAGATTGGTGGAATTTTTGTTTTTATCCTCATCAGTTCACTAGGCAGAAGACAGACTCTGACTAGGATTTAACAATATGAATCGAAGTTTGCTACAATTTGCAACTAGCTTTTATCGTTGATTACAAAATATTTATTCAATGTTTATATTGTCCCTCCTCTTGTTTCTACATTTATTTCTCTCTACACTCTAAACACACCTTTATGGCTTTTCATGACAGTATTTAACCTGCTGAGTGGACTCTACCAGTTCTGTTTTAGTACATATAGGATCATACCAGCTTCTATTAGTTCAGTACCTTCACCATATGTAGACTGTATATAGACATCTTTGTAACTTACACTGATGAGTTCTCTTATCACAGATACTACACTTGATCTTAGCCAAAAGGCTGAGAAGCAAACGTCCTACCACCGATATGTCCATTTCTTTAAATAAATTGCTAAGTATTAAGTATCTTTGTGTGTGATAATACAGTTGGGGCATACACACATTCTGGATAACACTAGGAAAGAGGATGAATTTAGTTATTCAATGCTGAAAATCTCTTGATTAATTTCAGTCTTGTCTTGCTCTCCTGTTGTTCTTTTTGACCTATCAGCACAGTATGCCAAATTTTCAAAAGTCCATTCATGCTTCACTGTCACTTTTCTTTAAGCATCATTAAAGCACTGATATTTAGAAATTCCAATTTAGTCAAAGGTGAAAGTCTGTTTTTTAAGTATCTGTCTTCAGAAATGTTTCTTAAGCAGAAACATTAAAGTATCAAAGAGTGTCTGAATGTCAATTTTTGGAATACTGATAATCATCTGAACTTTTGACATCTGGCATTTTTCTCAACTACCTAAAGAATGTGCTTCTAAAGTGCTATTACGGTGGAGAACGTGATACCAGCTAATTAACACAGACGCAGTACTGATTTATCAACAGAGTGGAAACTTGTTATAGCAAAGAAAACTATTGGTGATTAGCATTTATAATCTTACTTGGCTTGGAATGTATACAAGGGCTGCTCTGAAAGTAACGCCTCCTATTTTATTATGTTGGCCCACAACATCAGAGGGAAATGTTTGTGGGATGGCAGTAGAGGTTGGACCTTCTCAACAATTTTCTATTACATTTTGTTGCCATGTGACAAGTGGCAGCAGAGGGGCAGTCTGACAAATTGGCTCCTGACATGGAAGAAAAGATTTGTCACTGAATTCCTCTATGTGGAAAAAATGGCACCCATTGACTTGCTGAATGCTTGCTGAATGTTTATGGAGATGAAAGAGTGGATCTGAGCACAGTGAAACTTTGAGTCTTGTGTTTCAGCAGTGGTGACAATAATGTGAAAGACAAGCCACATTCCAATGGCCATGCAGATTTACATGAACACAATATGCAGGTTTTTGTTCATTGCAGGTGAAAATGCACAGCTAATGGTGATGACTTCATTGAAAAACAGCATTTTTTAGCTTAGAATTTGCTGTATCAAATAGTATTCTTGTGCTCTTTGTTTCTGTTGTAGTTTCAGTGGAAATAAATGGCAGACATTACATTCAGAGTGACATACATGGAAGATTCGCATCTGTACTGTTAGAGGAGGAGAGAAACAAAAGGTAGCAGATGAAGTAGACACACTGCCTCTTTCAAATATGTGCTGTCTGTCACCAACTCAGAAAGCCTAACAAGGTACATGCTACATGAGAGACCAGAAAAAGATATGGGTTCAAAACAGAGAACTCAGTCAGCTTCTATAACGAAAGGGATTTAACTGCTTTCAGTACAGTGGCAGGAATAGCAGCAAAGAAAGCTATATGATTCAATTGCAATAAGCCCTGCTGGTTGTTGCTGGATTGATAACCCTACAGTTTCTAACCATGAAATCCTCATTGGGTTGCCTCCTAGATTTACAAAGAGTAGACAGTCTTGAATGATTGTAACCTAATCCTTATACCAAGACATCTAGCTTTTAGAGAGCAGAAGACTGGGTAAGCAAATCTCCTAAATTAGTCATCTACACTCCTGTAGTCACTGAAGAGAGATGGACACAGAATAAGGCTATTCATCTCATCTATCTTGAGACAGAATTAATAGTTCTGTAAAGATAGTGATTTCTCTGCACTGACTAAAGAGTGAGCCTGATCACTATCTTAGATTAGAGCTGTATATTTTTGATGGCTGAAATAAAATAAGATGAATATAAGCCAAAATGACTAGAATTTCTAGAAATTCATTTATTTTTCTTTTCATCTTGAGTAACCTGCAATCACTGGGAACAGTACAAATTACTACATTTTCTCTGCTCAGTAATTTTAATTCAATAACATTTAGTCTAATATAAATTTATTCAAAGATGCCATATCCTGTTCAAGAAAAAGAAAATCCCTGCTTCTCTTTCAACTGTTTAATTTTTGAAATAGATTATTTTAACCTTGCATCATCAATTATGCAAGTGTCCCATTTTATTTAAAAAAATCTGAACAGTAGCCTGTTAGATGTAAAATTTCTGTTCATTAGTTCTCTTTCACTTTTTCATTCTATCTTTTTACCAGTAACAGAAATTTAAAAGACAAATGTATAGGAAACACCACATTAGAGAACTAGCATTAAGTAATTAGCGAAAAATGTTATTTTAGTTCAACAAAAAGGCTTTTAGCAACTTGCTTTTCATTGCTGGGTAAACTTTCCTTTGTAATTTAGTACATCTCCTGCCTAGGCCTGTATTTCTCACTTTTACACCCAACATGTATAAATTGCATCTCCATCTTCCCCAGACTGACTTTGGATTCAAAGGCATGTGGATAGGAATAGCTCCATGTTCTTTCTGCTTAAGCTGCTGCTGCTCAGCAATAAAAAATGAACAGAAGTACAGCATTAGCTACTGAAGCAGACTAAGTTCATGGCAGGGATGCTGTGAGACAGCATAATGATGTACATTTAGTACATGATAATCATAGAATCATAAAGGTTGAAGAAGACCACTAAGATCATCTAGCCCAACCATCAATCCATCCCCTCCATGCCCACATCTCCCAGTGCCACATCTACCCTTTCCTCAAACAGCTCCAGCCTCAGTGACTCCACCATCTCTCTGGGCAGTCTGTTCCAGTGCCTCCTCTCTTTCTGAGTGGAAGTTTTTCCTAATATCCAACCTGAACCTTCCCTGGTAAAGCTTGAGGCCATTGCCTCTCATACTATTGCTGTTACCCAAGAGCAGACGCTGATACAACCTTGCCACAGCCTCCCTTCCAGGAGTTGCAGACAGCAATAAGGTCTCCCCTGAGCATCCTCTTCTTCAAACTGAACAATCCTAATAATTAGATGCGAGCCTAATTTGTACGTTAAGATGCTGATATCTGAATGGAACAGCTACAAAAGCTCAATATGCTGGGGTTCTTCTGTTTGCTTTGTGTTTACTGCAAGGGCCACATCCATACAGCCAGTAAATTAGACAAGGAAAAGTAAATAAGAAGTGGAATGAATGGAAAAGGCAAAAGACATGTAAAAGAATAGGAATTTGATACTTTAAAACAAAATTCAATGCTCCATAATTAGTTTTTTTAATATTATATTCAAACAAATGTAATTATTAATAATTTGATCATCAGGGCAATTTCTATACTGTAAATAGAGATTCTTGCTTAACTAATTTGTCTCGAAAGACCTGTTTTTGAGTGTACATGATCTTATTTTGTTCTTTTTACCTTTGGGAATTAACCAAAGAGAGAAGTGGCCTTTGAGTAAGGCTCGTACCTCTCATTGTGTGTGGGCTTCTATTGGAACATTCCTAACGGGTCATCACGCTCTTACCTACCAACTCACATGTGAGGATGAATGCAGCATGCACGTGAATGCTGAGCTGCAAGGCCCAACACAACTCATTAAGTTTGTCTAACTGAACCCTAGCAAGGTATGTCAGGCTACATGTGATTTTTGGCTAGCAGCCATCAGGTACAAACATGAGAGACTGTGAGGCTGCAGGCACAACCTTAAATGTGGGCCACTTCAGTAGCTAAAATGCGTTAATACTGTTGCCATGGGTGGTTAGCACACCCCACACACAGTGCTGATAAGTGCAGCTCTAGATCTCATTTGTTCACTTCCCTGCTTTCTTCCCCTATTCCCACCTTCTCCCTCCATAGAAATGGAGCGATTGCCCACAGGCTTTCTAGTATCATGGCTGGTTCTACAGTAGCATTTGTCTAGAAATCACTCTTTCCAGGGCTCAGCTGATGAAAGTGATGAAGCAGGTGCACGGCATGAGTAAATATGCATTGGCAAGATAAAGTGTCATTTCAGCTGAAGTAGTGATTCTGAAGCTAAATCAGCAATGTTAATTCCAGTTTCACTGAGCAGGGGGAAGTAACAAGGTTTGTCAAAGTGATGGTAATTTTCACTTGAAAGAGATACAAGAAAAATATTCTTCTGCAATCTGTACTCTGGTTTTGTTTAGTAAAATATTCCATCGATTTTCTCTTAACAGACTTCAGGACTGAAAGGGTTTGATAGTCTGAACTTTATTGTAGTATATAATCAAAGACATTTAAGAAATTAACCATTAACTACCATTTGATGAATGAAATCACTAAAGGATGGGCTTGAGTGGCCAACATCCAGATTTGATCTTAGGTTTAAAAGTGCTTCCACTGAATGTGATCTGTTTTAATCAAGCACTTTAAAAAACCTTTTTTTCTTACACTTAGAGAAAGAAGACTCTACATCGTTTCCCTTTGTTGAGGCTGTGATAAGAGGGCAACATTTTTAAAAAAGTAAGATGCATACATACATGCTCTCTATGACTGACTGAATAAGTAGTCCCTTTGCTCCTGCAGTTCGATGTACTTGCATCTATAAGCAGTGCTGCACTTATGCAGGTCTCACAGTTAAAATGGGAACTGCTGTCACCTCAATTGTCACACTAATAACTGCACTATCCTTCATTCCCTGTACTGCAGGGTTGACATAGTATCTCAGAAGTTAACATAAAATAGCATGCCTCTAAGCTCTAGATTTTACAGCTGTCTCTTAAATGCAAACACCATGCCCAGCCAATTAAGGATGAGACTCAATAACCCGCTGCCTAACTGCATGTGCCAAGATGAACTTTTCCAGTTGTGCTGACATATGAAGCCAGCATTGTAACTTGGGAGTAGTATCTGCTCATACACCCTGCATAAGCAAAGTACAAAAGAACGGGTTGATTGCAGAAATTATCCACAGGAAAGTTATTCCTCTTTCATTTTCCTATAATAATGTTACTTACAATATCTATTCCAGCATATGTATGCATGAAGATCCATAATTATGCATTAATTTCCTGGTTTTAGCTTAATTAATATTTGAAAATCTCAGCTCTATGTATAGATAAGTTATAATACAGATGATACTTTCTTGATAACTTCACAAATCATGCTTTGATGAAGCTTTCCAGCTGGGTTATATTTTAATTGCAAACAGGTTATATATATTTTGATGCTCTTGTGTAAGCATAATGACATAAAAAACATAAATTTGTTTTAAAAAAAACTCAGTCGTTGAAAAAGAAAGAGAAGTAGTTTTGAAATCTTCTCAGAATACAGAAAAGGAATACAGAAAATAGAAACAGCTCCAAGCTTGGATTCTTAGTGCATTCTCCTAAAAGTTCAGCTCTACACAGAGTTCAGTGTATAGTCTACATTAAGTTCACAATCTTCAGAATATCAGCCTACAACTAAAACAAGGCAGGACTTTGTCCAGTTAGCTCACTTAGTCTGGCAGTTTAAAGAATATAAAGATTCAGCGAAGTAAATACACAGGCCTGGAAGACAACTGAATTCCATCATTGATTTCAAATAGTACAGTTCCCACATGAGATATGCCTGCCAAACTGCAATCTAACATGGGCAAAGTTTGGAAAAAAAAAAAATGAGAAGAAGAAAATAAGTGAATTGTGAAAGTCTTTTTAGCTCATCAATTTGGCTGTAGCTCTCCTGAAGATTTGTATATCTTTAATCTTCCTGTAAGCAGCCAGCGTGCAAGGTTACCTGGCAATTCATGTTATCAAAAATATCCTCTCAGTTTGAACATTAACGCAGGATTTTCAATGTGTGAATATTACCCCAGATAAGACCTTCAGTACAAGACTTCAGATGTATATGACCATCCCTAAACCCCTTATCTGATCAATACAACTGCTATCCTTAGTGAAGAATTTACTGCCTTAAGAAGATGAATTATTTTCCAAAAATCTATGAATTTCAGAAATACGGATACAATGTTGTAAGTGTTTTGTATATCAGCATTCATTTGGTAGCTCTTCTTAACTGAGAGCAATACCATACACAGAGGACACCTCTATTTTATTTAGCTTTGAGGCAAAAAAATAGATTTTCTTTTCCAAAATATTTTGGGAAGTAATTCTTACACTGAACACCTACCCATTAAACATAGCTTCTAAGCAGTAACCAGCAGGCACACATTACACCATTACACTGCTGATATTTGCCACTTAGAGACATAAAGAGAGAGAGATGAATACTTTTGAATGCTCAAGTATTTTTCTGTTATAACATTATAGTTCTATATAACAAAACATAGGCAAGGATTTGTACATTTCAGTTCTCAGCAACTGAAAACTCTACCACTTTCCTGCAAGAGAAACCAGTCAAAGTAAATGCACTGGACAACAAGTGCTCTTGGTTGAAACACGGGGTTCTGCTGTGTTCATAGTAATTACATTGTATTCTGGTCACAGCTCTGCAGGAAAGTGTTTCAAACTGAGCTCTTCCCAGTCATATTAAAGAGCCCACGTTTTCGTAAAGGAAGCTAAATCCTCTGTTAGCTATGATGGTCTGGAAACACAAAGTCCAAGCGCACATGTGAATTCATAGCATTCATCTTCATCTTTTGAATTAGACCTGCTGAGGAGCTGGTTTTGCCTTTCAGTTCACTAAGTTCTCAGCAGAGAAAAAAAAAAAAAAAAAAAAAAGAAATAGTGATTACTCTGTAATTCGAAATCTTTTATGAATAACACCTAAAACAGAATGTTGCAGGTTTTTTAATTACTGGGGAGACTTCTTGACGGTAACTGCACAATCTGGTGAATGTATCTTTGAGAAAAGCCTTGACTTCAAAATGGAGGAGTTTTAATTGTTCCTTCATTGCCGCTTGTCAACAGTTGGCACCAGTTTCACAAATTTCAGTTAGCAGCAGTTAGTTCCTTTGCTTTGTCGGATGTGACAATTTTGTCACCCCTTTCAATTTTCTGGACTTTTGCAAGTTGTCAGAAAGGAAAATATGAAATTGTGTGACCTCAAAAGTTCAACTGCTATGTGACCTAAGAAAATGTCTATTTATGAATAGCATCTGTTTCCCTTTGACATTAAAATCTTTGCATAAAAGTGTACAGAAAGTTTATCATTTAAAAAAAAAAAAAAAAAAAAAAAAAAAAAAAGTAAATCAGTTGAAATTCAGATGTGCCTATTATTTTATAACTATATAAGTCTGGAAATTTTGCATGGCTCTCATTGCTGTATTAACTCAGCCTTGAGTCACTAGAAATGGATTAAAGTAATCTGCCTTCTCTTTTGACACGTTGCACAAACAAAACAGAAAACATCGAGCTTATGAGGATTCAATTAAATAGGTAATTCCATTCTAACAGGTCTGAAACAGATATTGACTGTTATATCTCTTATATATACTCTAATCCCCAACTATTAGAAAACAACAGCAGTGATTTAACATGGCTAAAAGGTAATTTTATATAAGTTGAAAAATTGTAGATAGAAATGAATGAATATTCAGTTGAGACAATTTAAATACTTAAGTATTCCTAACATATATCGAAAACATCTGTTTGCAGTTCATTACTTGTTTCAACTTAATTACCTATTAAATGTTTTAATTAATTTCCAAAGATATTACCAAAGCTAATGCTTATTCCCTATACAAATACTCATCCACTCTGATTGCTCTTAAATTTCTGAATAGAAACACTTTTAATCCTGCATGAACAGCTGAATTTCAGATTCTCTTAAGACTCCACACAACTATATCCTACTATTAATTAAAATTAGCATATAATTTAAAAGAGGAAAAAAATGAATATACATTTTAGAAAGTGATGCTCCCTCCATAGACATACTTGTCCCAGGATTTCTCCATAGACATTTTCCAGAAGCTTCTTAGAGTTAATCAGTGCCAACAACTGATATTTGTGGCCCCTTTTTTAGAATAACAAATACGATACTACAATTATTTGTAGTACAATGCTAAATCAGCAATGCAATAGGAGTAAGCAACAGAGAAGGAAGTGGTTGAAATGAGACTTAGAAATGTTAGAAAGAATTACTTTCTAAGCCCAAACATCAAAGGTAATGGGTAACTAAGTACAAAAGCTTTTTTATTGCCCTTTTCTAAGGATTGCTTTCTGATAAGTAATGGAACTTAATCTGACAGCATCATTCTTTTTATTAAAATATAGATATCAATTTTACAGTAAGTGCTATTACAATCATTTCAGAAGAATATTTTTTTCTAATGTTTGCTTTAGACGTAGTATAACAGTTGTAATGTAGATATATCCTATCTATACGACTGTAACATTGTTAAAGATTGACTATGCATCTCCAGGATACGTTACTTTAGCCCTTAGCACATTGTAACTGCAATTATATTTGTGGTTCTCATGTTCATTCGTGTCTGTGATGTTCATAGACCTGCATGAGCATATTGCATGCAGGAGGATGTGCTTCCTCTTCACCTTGCCTCCTACTGCTGACTGTCTTGACAGACAAGCAGATGCAAACACTGGTAATTCAGATCTACTGTTGGGGCATAGCTTTTTAAAATGTTTCCTACTTGCCATTTTGCAATTTTACCACAATTTTCTTGGAATCAAATGACAACTAGCTCAGCTCCACCACACCATGCCCTCACTTTCTCTTGAAAAAAAAAAAAACAAAAAAAAAAAAAAAACAAAAAAAAAAAAAACAACCAAGGAGCAAATATATTGGGAAAAAGAAGTCACAGGATGAGATAAGGACAGGGAGATCACTCACAAATTACCTCATGGGCAAAACAGACCCAACATGGGTTATACATTCGTCACCAATCACTAGCAATCTATATCAGTGAGAAACTAGAAGAAACTCAAAACATCTTCCTATCTCTGGTTTGCTATCACCTCTCTTCAAAGAGCACAGAGGAACAGGGAATGGGAGCTGCAGTCAGTCGATATGTCATACAGTATATGGAACATTCTTTTTGCCAGTTTGGGTCAACTGTCCCGGCTGCGTCCCCTCCAAGTTCCCTGTGCACCTCCCAGCCTGCTCACTGGCAGGGCAGCATGAGAAGTCTTTTGCCTCTATGAAGAAAACTAACACTATCCCAGCTGAAAACCATGACAGAGCTTTCCATCTAAGTCTGCTTCACTTCCTTTACAAGTCCAGTCTATCAGTTAGGGCAAGCGTCACTGAAAACGTGACAGCATCAAAGTGTTCTGGAGCAATGGAATCACTAATGTACATGCTAAGAATTTAGTCTTGTAACACCAGACCTGTAGCAAATACAGTTTTTGATAAATTGAAGTAAACTAACACAGTATAACATCTGTTTTCTTAAGAAAACAGTTGGCAGGAAGGAACAGCTTCAAGAGAACCTTGTGTTGCTACTATGCACAAAGCAAAAACAAAAAAATTTATTCCCAGATGTGAAAATCACAGTGAAAAAAACAATCTTTTTAAATGTTAAGATCATCTAAGTATTTGAAACAAAACTAGCTTTTTCCCTCTGGATTTACAAATTCCAGATGTTTCAAGATTAAAGTGCCAGACAAAATTTTGATTTGGCATCAGAAGAGAAATGGGAAGAATAACGAAATTCAAAGGGAAGAAAAGGAACATAATACATTTGTTGGAAAATATTCTAATATATTTTAAAGAAATCATCATTTTCAAATCTCATCCAGATCTCCCTGCAAAGTTAACTCTTCTCTCACTGATATTTCAGTCTCCCAGACTAGACCTAAATCACTCTGGTATTTCAATGTCTCAGCTTACCCAGATACAAGGCCCAAGAGAACAAGAATTTCTAGCCTCAAGCCCTTTCTGTTAGATATTGTATACTTGTTTAATGGCTTCTTCACAATTACTGTATTTACAAAGTTGTATCCAGATAGCGGGGAGAAGCACTGCTTCATTTTCTTCTGCTCAACCTGTATAACTTGAGCCTAAGGAGCCTTGCTTGGAAGAAAAGCAGTCTAAACAATTCAGCAATACCTTATCAAGTTGGGCATATGGCAACATTTAAAAATATAAGTGTATTTGGATAATTTTCCTTAGCCTACCAGGAATAAAAACAGACTTGGTACTATGTCCCACAGTTACAAGGCACATTTTGTCAGTAGTCTGCCACAATCTCTCTCAAGTCCTGTGGTTTTGTAGTCATATCAGTTCTGGCATCTTCAGTTTTCCTCTCTGTGCTCTGGCTTATTTCTGCCTCTCTCCAAATAACTTCCTGACCCAAACAGATCAAATAAAAAACATTCGTTCTAAATAGCTCCAACTTCTAAGTGGTTATATGTACGACCTTGTTACTTTTTGGAAAATATTGTAGTCTTCTACAGTTACAAGTGCAGGGCTACGCTTTTCCGTAAGTTCTATTACCTTTAAATTAACAACTATTTAAATTATTTTTGGGTCCATAAAGCAGGCCATTCTTTTATTCAGTATGAGTTTACTATTAAGATATCGGATATTTAAACATCTTTTTTCTTTTTTCCTGATCACCTTCACTGTTTTGGTGTTTATCAGAGGTATTTTCTGGTACTGAGACATTTATTACAGTGCCAACAAATTCTTTGTATTTCCCCGCGAAAGACAAATTCTTTCATTCCTTTCTGCCAAGTGGTTCTCAGTGAAGGTTGATCAACAACCTGCAAAGGCAGGGGACTTTTCCTCCAGGGAACTGCACCACATGTATTTTCTCCTTCCAAAGTAAATGGACTTGAGTATCCAAGCTCAGTATGACCCCAGCTCCTGGATACTTTGTACCGTGGCTCTAAGTTTTTGTCAGCTGTCTAATTCCAGCAAAACAAGTATTTTTCCACTCCAACTTAAAAGTTGACAGACTTTCCTGCCAGGTGCTCTCTTCCTTCAAAACATTAAAAAAAATATTGCCATTTATGTTTATTACCTTCCAACTTTGGTCTAAATATGTATTCTTATACAACTTTGATCCTGTCCCGGTTTGTTTAGATAACTCTCCCCTCTCTGATGTAATTCTTTCTGGTACAGAGAATCTCTTCCCAGAATTTAACAAAAAAAGCGAGGTTCTTCCTGTTGATTTTCATCAAATATGCAAAGAATGTCAGAAGAAAAAAAAAGAAAAAAAGAAAAAACATAGACTAATGGCAACACAGACACAGCCATATCCATCTCATGCCAAATTTTAGCAAAGATCTATCAATAAGGGAGAAAGTTATGAAACATTAAATTCTGTGGACCATCATATGAAAAATGTATAGCAAATCTGAGGGTTCTCTAGGATGTTAAATATACTGATTTGCACAGGAAGATGAGAATTTTTTAAAAGTCTTCTAACCATAACCATGTAACATATTGTAATGGAACTTCTCATATTTTTCCTCTAAATAAAGATAACAAATAGACATCTATCAAGCATTTTTGTGCCCAATTTCATATGTCTTCCTCTTTCACAAGCAACAAGTTCTCTACTTCACAGTAGCAATTAAACATATACTTAACTCACCCACCTGAAAGAGCAGTTGTCAGAAAATAGTAAATTTTTATTTTAGCCCACAAACTGCGGGCTATGTCTTTTATTTAAATATTTCTAATCATGACACAGCATTTCAACTCAAAGCCATAGAACCAAAATGACATGTCTGTGTTTGACAGGTTGGGAGATGAGGATTACAACATGCAGGATGCTGAATCTGTTACAAAACATGGTTCAGAAGAACTTAAATTTTCCCTGTGGTGTTGAATTTATAGACGGAACGCGCAAACCTTGCCCACTGATGTACAACTAAGAAGGATTAAAACTTAATATATTTGTTTCTTTCTCTTGCTTCCGACCACAGAACAGAGGTCGTTTCTATCCCTCCTGCTCACTTCATATAAATCTCAGTAATATGACAGCTTTTGGGGGTATATATAAGCAATTAAAACAACAGCCATTTCAATTTACATCTCCATGAATTTGCTACCTATGCTTGTAGTCTCCTACTAGTCCATGCTAAATTCAGCTTCTGAACAAAACACGATTCCAGAGAGAATCAAATACAGAAAACCTCAGATACAGGAATGCAAGACTTCTTGTGAGTGGCTCAACAGAATTTCATTATTTTCTGAGAAATCCTCAGGCACATTTGTTTTGAAAATCCAACAAAAAAGGCTGCTTTTTACTATGCACCAGGGCTGTAAACATGAATCATCCAGTTTCAATGATCTCTGACAAAATTAAATTGACTCCTGGAACACAGGGTTAATTTATCTGCATTTTGAAATCTTTCTGAACTTCACTTGAAAATACAAGACAATGTTTTAGGAATATTCTATCAATCATGTAATCAAGAGGAATGTCAACAGGAGAAAGAAAAAAAGAGAAAATAAAAGAGCAACAAAGTACATCCTTTTACCCTAAAGCCCATAGCTGTATTTCCTCTGTACGCCTTTTCTCAATGAGTACAACCAGACTACATCTTTCCTAAACCTGATTCAAAGGGGAAAAAAAAAAAACAAAAACAAAAAACCACCACACAACAACATCAATGTCATCTAATTTCAATAGAGGTAAAAATGAATAATTTTAAACTCATGGTATCTTCAATGCCAATTTATTAATGTCCAGTTCTACCTGGATGAACTGGAATTCATCTAAGTGAGTTTCATCTTCTTTATTTTGCTTCAAAGTTTTATCCCTGCTTATGAAAGCCAGAAGACATTATTTCTGCTGTTAATTTATCTTCTATATTTCTCTGCAAGTAAGCATTTTTTTTTACATTTTAAAATTCTATTTCAACTAATTAGCAGGTGTGCTAATACGTCTATCACTAAAATTACATTTAAATTAAATAAAAAGGAAAAATATGTATTCAAAATTAAAGTCATTATTTATTTCCTCTGTTGTTTTGTTGTTGTTGTTTTTATTTTATTTTATTTTGGGGTTTGTATTGTTGTTGGTTGTGGTGGCATTTTTGTTTTCAGTTGGTATGGTTTGGGATTTTTTTTATATATATATATTTAAGAATATAAGCTTATGTTTTCAAGATTTCCCTCTGAGAGTTGGAAGCATAATTCCATTTCAAAGAAAAGCTGAATCTGGTGTAGCCACACAACTTTGCGGCTGTGGCATTTCAGAGAAAAATAAAATATACAGCAAGACTCACCCATGAGAGTTGGCAGCTGCAAATACAATGCTGGTCTTTCGATCATCAAAGCAAAGTTTGGAATCAAATACATAAAAGAAACCAGCAAAATGTGAGAGAAATATTTTTATCAGCCCTAACTGCATAGAAGTCTGTATATACAAGCCAAATATAACTTGGCATATTCCCTGTAAATCAGAATAAGAAAAAAACTTGTAGGGAACTATGAATAACATTTGTTCAAAAGCAAAATCTTCTCTGAATCTCAGTAAAAGTAGTTCTGTTGGATACAGAAAAAACATTATTTCTTATTTTCCTTATATCTGTTGTGATTATTTAGTAAGCTGTAGAAATGGAATTTCAAAGACGCTAGCATTTACATGTAAAAATAAAAAATATGTGGCTAAGTTTTATTTCATAATATAAAAAAAAATCACAGCATAAAATAATCATCATCCCCTATAACTTCTGAGAAAATGAAGAGAGAGGCATGCTTTATCTACGTATCCATAGGATGATGTTTTTCAACAACGTGATCCTTTATTGCGTCACACAGCTAAGATGCTTCCTTGAGAGTGCGTTCAGTGTGCTTTGAGCTGAGCTCTTTTTGGGAAATATCCTCAAAAACATCTGTCAGTATCTGAAACAGATGTAACCAGCTGTTTATGAAAGCAATTACGTGACTGTCAAGCAGTGATGATCACTGTCCGAGAAGATACAGAATTACCCAGATCTGTCTCTCTAACACACAGCAGAAGTGAAGTACTTTCTTCAGTAACATTTTTCATTGTTTTAAGTCAAAAGGTCTCATTCTGCAGAATACTATTTCAAACAAATGTTCAGAGTCACTTCCCTTAAAACATCTCTTTTTATTGCTGTTTCCTTCCATGGAAATTAGGAAAAATTACTCAGGCTATTTGAAGTAGCTGTCTTTATTTCCCCCATCAATTCAGCAGAAAAATACACTTCCACTAATAGATATACATTTCCCATGCACGTACACATGCTGTGCAATTAACTCACATAGGCATTCAATACAAAGTATCAGATTTCAAAAGCTGATAAAATATTTTCAATAAATTTGCCTCCATAGCAACCTTATAAGCTTCAGGAACTGATTATTATTTGCGTAGGGTTGGCACTGGGCTTTTGCAAGGGGATACTGCTGAATTACACTCAGTAACATATCACTGTTGTGATAAAGAATTACTCAGTGTCTTTATAGACTAAACTTATTTAAAAAAAAAAAAAAAAAAAAAAGCAGCAAAAAATAACAAATAACAAATGACATACTCATGTTGCTTCATCCTGAAACGGGGATTCTTCCATTTGCTGAATGCTTCAGATCCCATTTAGTATTACAGTAGACTTTTTTTTCCTACTACCATTAGAAAAATGACCTTTCCTCTAGTACATAATGGGAATTACAAACTGAAGATTAAAGTAATTCAATAATTCATTTCAATTTGTTAAATATACAATGCAAAAATAAAACACAAAAACAAACGCAAAGCAATAAAAACTGTATAAAGCAAACTGGGAGGTTTGACTATGAAACAATGAATATGCTGCATACTCCTAGACCCCAAGAGTGGTATTTCTTCTATCTTTTAAAAGAGCAACAGAAAATTAAAGAAAAAATAACCGGAAAATAATTGTAACAACATTGTCAGTACATAAGATACTGCCTACGGTGACAAACTAATTAGAGACTCTACCAACAAATAAGAATGGACAAACATCTAGTGCTACTATGACCATCACTAGCAGTCCTTTACCTTCATTGCATTCCACAGATGAAGGACGTAAAATGAAAATGCAAGGCAATTCAAAGGAGGGCCAAAACAATGAATGTGGGATAGGGAAAATAAGCCGTGTGACAAGAGATCTAAAAAGCTCCACTTATTTCATAAGTGCTTGATCATAACTCCATGCAATAGCTTCTTGATAGTGGGAGGCCTTTGAACCTTGCTGACAATGACATAACAAGGTGCAATGACTAGAAATGGAAATCAGACAACTCAACTTCAAAGCAGTTGAAATTTCACAAAAGATGACATTTCAGGGAAATGACAGCAATTAAATGCTCCAGCAATTTAGCTTTACTAATACTTTGAGCCCAGAAAGTGAGATTAGATATATTTCTCAAAAAAAAAAAAAAAAAAAAAAAAAAAAAAAAAAAAAAAAAAAAAAAGCCACAGAATTTCTCTTTTAAAAAGAAATTCCTTGGCTTGTGAACGTGCCATGAATGGAAATAGGGCTCGAGAATTTTTCTGGATTCAAACTTTGGAATTTGATTAAATATCACTCATCTTTTATTCCTGAGTCCCAGGGAGAAGGCACATATCCTAAATGCTCTTCTGCATTAAAGCAAGAGAACGACATGGAGCTATGTCAGCAGAGGATTAGGAGAAGATTCTTTACTAGTAGATGCTGGGTGTGAAACAAGCTACCCAGGGGTAACAGCCCCAAGCTGCCACAGTTCAAAAAGTGTTAGGACAGTGCTCTCAGAAATATAGTTTAATTTTCAGGTGGTCCTTTGTGGAGCCAAGAGTTGGACTCAGTGATCTGTGTGGGCTTCTTCTAACTTCATCATCCAACTCTTCTATGATTATATGATTACAAATTTTGTAATTTTTTTTTTTTTTTTTTTTTTTTTGTAAAAATGCATGTAAATAACTGAAAATTTCCTCAACTTGAAATTTGGTGCTGCTGAAGCAAGGGTATAAGCTCCCTCAGAAGCACCAGAGTTGAGCTATGGGGAAGGGGAAAATATTGTGAAAGATAAGCCTCCAAGCCTACCATCTAGAATGTCTTATTCCAACTCTATTGAACAGAAAAAAAATAATCACTGAATTTTGAGTAGGAAAGAAAATCCAGCACAAATGGCAGAAACATTCAGTTTCCAAAATTCCTAAGTAAAAAGAGTAATATTTCTCTCTCCATGTCCTTGTCACAACAAAAAATTCAAACTTCAATAGCATTTCACTGTTACCCATGTTAAAATGCTTTCTGAGTACAGAAGTCTGTATTTTCCTGACTTTCATTAAAATAAACAAAGATAAAACAAGATGTTCACACACACATTGTTAGTTTTTGCCCTCATTAATTCCTTTAAATTAATCAAAACTAGTTAAAATCAAAATCCTAACAAAATCGGGCCTGTATTATTGTAAAAAAAAAAAAAAAAAAAAAAAAAAGTGAAATATTTATCTATAATATCTACATATAAGTCTAAGCATGCAAAACGTGATTGAAGTGCTTAAATAGAGCAATTTCATGAACATAATCCTTTTCTTACTAATGGTGATCGAGGTTCTGTACATGCTATTACTACACTACTTCTTGCCATTTTTATGTTCAGAAGTGCATTAGCATTTAGAAACTCAGAATGGAAACCATGAAAAAGATTTTGCTTGTCTCATGCCTCAGCCCAAATGAGTCTGTTATTTCTGAGATGGATATTAAGGATGATCATAATATTTTATCCATATAAAAATACTTCTATATTTTAAACGTGAAAATGCTTTTCCCTATTTTATGTACAAGTCTAGTATTCCAGCCTAATTAAATTTAGAACTAGCTGCCCAGAGAAGTGGTGGAGTCACAGTACCTGGAGAAGGGTAGATGTCGCATTCATAGAATCATAGAATGGCCTGGGTTGAAAAGGACCACAATCATCATCTATTTCATACTCCCTGCTATGTGTAGAGTTGCTAACCACTAGACCAGGCTGCCCAGAGCCACATCCAACCTGACCTTGAATGGCTCCAGGGATGGCATATTGACATGGTTTAGTTGTACGAAGGTGATGGGTCAGTGGTTGATCTAGATCTCAGTGCTCATCCCAACCTATAACACCATGCAATTCTATGCAAGATTCTATTCCAGTCTATAATTCTATGCAAGCTTCCTGAGCAATTCCTATGGAAATCTTGCTACATAGCTAATATAGCTGTGCAAAGTCTTCCTGTGCTCTACATCCCAGTTCCAAAGCAGTCTGAAAACTTAGATGTGTGTTACTAGAGGTCAGAGGTGCATGGCTAGAGTCAGGATTGCATAGTCATTCTCTGATCAATTAGGGCTACAAAGATAATGAGGGACCTGGAGCATTTTCCTTATGAAGAAAGGCTGAGAGACTTGAGACGGTTCAGCCTAGAGAAGAGAACACAGACAGGATCAAATCAATGCTTATAAACATCAAAATGCAAGATTCAGGAGGATGGAGCTAGGTTCTTCTCAGTGGTGCCCAGCAACAGGACAAAGGGCAGTGGGCAGAAGCTGGAACACAGGAAGTTCCACATGAACGTGAGAAAAAGCCTCTTTATTTTGAGTGTGACAGGGCACTGCAAGAGGCTACCCAGAGAGGTTGTAGAATCCTCTACCTCATGCTATGGAACTTGTGTTAGCAGATGGAGTTGCTTTATTTATTTATGTTTTAGAGACTACTTTCATTAATTGAAATCAAAGGGATCTGTACTTTGGATAAAAAGAATGCTGTACAAATATAAAGACTCCAAAAAATTTTCATTTTTGTCACTTTAGAGTCAATCCCCAAAATTAATGGAAGCCTTTTACATGAATCTCTGTTTCTCGTCAGTCGAATTCTGATAATACCATGCTTTGAAGATTTATTAGTCAATGTCTACGATGCGTTTAAATACCACAATGATGATGTCATAGGAAAGATTCTCACAAGTCTTTACATTAAAATCACTATCTTCAAAACAGTTTCCAGCACTGTGCAGTAAAAAGATTCAGACTTAAGAAAGAAGAATCATAGAATAGCTTAGTTTGGAAGGGATTTTAAAACCATCCAGTTTCAACTCATATGCCGTGGGCTGGTTGCCATCCACCAGATCAGGTTGCCCAAGACCCCATCCAACCCAGCCTTGAACACCTTCCTGCAGGGATAGGACATCCTCAGCTTCACTACACACTCTATCAGAGTGTCTCATAATCCTCACAGGAAGGATTTCTTCCAAAGCCTAACCTCAATCTATTATCTTTTAGCTTAAAACTTTATTTGGCTTAACCCTTCATCCTGTCTGCTATAAGAGACCACAGACCTTTCTCTTCTCTAGGCTAAATGACTCTAATTTTCTGAGTCTTTCTTTATAGATATGCTCCAGCCCTCCAATTACCTTTGCAGCTCTGTTCCAGAGCCTAACAGGTTGATGTCTTTTTTTTGCTGAGGGCCCCAGAACTGAACGGGTAATGTATCACAAGAGTGGGTGATGTCTCAGAGAGCAAAAGAGGAGAATCACTCCCTTCAAATAAATTGTTTCTGAACAATTCTCACTCGTTGGATGTACTTAACTACTTATTAACATGAAAGAGTATCAGCTAAGTTAAACAGAGAGAAAAGAGAATTGGAATAATTTTGCCCACACAGGACTTCTGGCATTTCATAAATTCTCAGTTCTGAGTGCAGAACATTCCTAAAGCTCTGCTAATGCTGAATCTTTGTACAGTCTCTCAAATTCTCTCTCACATCGCTGTGAGCAAAACAATGCTGATAACACACGCTTTACTTCTTGCTGAGCATCACTGTATGGAGACAAGAATGTTTCAGTTTCTCAACTTCCCATACTGCCCCCATCAGTGAGGGGGGCTGAGCCTTAGAATCTGAACCAGTACAGCTGGCCTAAACCATCTAAAGGGATATCTCGTATCATAGGCATCTCATAAACCCATAAAACTGAGAGGAGTTGGCCTGTGCCTACAAGCCCCCCTATCCCTCTCTCCCCTCCCAGGTGGAGAAGAGAACAAAAAGGCTACGTGATTTTTAACCATTGGCTGTGCATGCCACAAGCATTCTTTTAACCAAAACCTTTGTTCTAGTAACCTGTACCAGGAAATATAACCAACCACAAAAAGAACTGAAAGAAAAACTACTAAGAAAAGCATAAGCATTTGCAGAAATCTTCAAGTGGTCAGTTTTTATTTGAGTTTTGTTGACCTTTCTCTTAAATTTTCTAAGCCGTAGTGTGAGGTTTTACTATCTTTTCTGTCTAAAATTTGCCACCTCCAATTCAAATTCGTTAAACATATCATTAGTAAAATTTCAAAATACCTTGTCTGCAGTCAAACTCAAGCACAGGATATGTTACTTTTGTTAACAAAAAACCCTCTAAATTCAAAGTGCAGACAGCACCACAAAAGCAATGTTCAGAATTCAGTCTTTCAGCCACTGATTTGTTACTCCATACAGAACATCACCTGAGCACTTCCGAGCAATGCAGAGAAGCCACTACTGTTTTGACTTTCCCATCTCCTCCTTCACATCCACTGCCATTCCAGCCACCCTAGCAGCTGAGGATGTCCAAGCAAGACTTGAAGGTGCCTTTTACCGAGTTGTGCCACCTGTGCCACAGAGCATGAACAAAACTTTCTCTGACAAAAAAGTCTCCTGCAATTTGTGCAAAGCCAGGTTAGAAGCAGAGCACAGTTCTTAGGAAAGGTTGAGGTTAGAGTAAAAATCCTTCAGTTTAACCTAGGAAAGGAGCAGACACAAAAGGCTTCTTTGAAACTGGAATCCAGGGCAGGTGTGTCTTCAGAGCCCATCTAAGCCCAATGAATCAGACATAGCCCAAAGGACATGTATTTGTTCCATGGGTATGTGGCCCCATATTGAGTTTAACCCTCCTGCAGCATTTTCAGGCCACTGTTCATTGTAGAGGGAAAATTGCTTGAATTTAACTCCATGCAGTAACTTAACCCAGATGGAGACATGGCTCGAGGCTGGCCAGGCACCCTTGACCTTAAAGCTGTGCTTCCTCTGCAGGACTTTGAAGGCATATAGAGACGTGATGGAGATAGAATCCAGCTTGTACACAGACTTCATATCCTGCAACAGGATTGGCTGGAGGAATATTGTTCATGACAATCAGAAGATTGAAGAAAAAAAAAAAAAAAAAAAAAAGTATCAGCACAAGAGAACCAAGGACATTGGTGAGCTCACTATCTAAGGGGCAGGTGAGGAGTCACAGGAACCTGGAATGGCTTACAGCACTGAGCCTGGGGAGGCACAGCCTGAAACTGCAGCAAACTCCTTGGGAGCCAGGTGCACTGAAGGACATTCAGGAGGGTCTCTCACATCAAAAGAAATGATCCCATGCACGAGTACCAAGCCAAGGGCCTGTCTTTGTCCAGGTTGTAGAGGTACTGGTGTCTTAATAAGAAGCAGTAATGACCAACAGCCTTAATAGAGTCAAGTACACATCAGATACACCTCATGCTACATAAAAACTAAGTGTGTGCATGGAGGAAGAGGAGATGTGATTTTCTTTTTCCACATTTTTTTTTTTTTTTTAAATTAGCCCTCAAATATTTTCACTGTATTTTGAGTAGCACCAGAAGTAATTCTGAACACAAACCATCATCTCCAAGACTTTGCTCATCATCTTACCAGAGAAGCATCACCCTGCTCAGTGCTGCACAGTGACTGCAGCAACCCTCAGCTCAGCACTGAACAAACCACCCAGGCTGGCTTCACTAACAAGCAACAAAATAAAAAGTACGGCTGCAAAGGGCAAACTCAGCTCTAGTTCTTTCTTCAAGCTACTCTCTGTAACTATAATAATGCTATAAAAGTCATGATCCCAGTTGTTCAAATAGGTCCATAACAGCACATGTCCAGATATCTGTCCACAGTAAGCACCAACTAGAGTTCATGAGGCAGCATGCAACCAAGCAAGCACCTATCAGGCTGTCCACTTGTAATCTGCCCTCTTGCAAGTTTGGCAAGGAGAGCACATCCTAACTTCGAAAGTGACTCCTGATTTAGGATTGCTATCTCAGTGCACTCTGCAAGTAAAGTCCTCGTATCTTCCTCTGAGCCCCAGTGTCCTCAGAATCACCAGATCTGTTTTGAGAAGGGTTTATGCTCTGGGAATAAGACAAAACAACCCAATACACTTAAACTAAATATCTGGCTACAGGTAGGAAGCAACAGGGCTTCACTTCATTTGGCAAGCTGAATACAATCAGCTGTAGCAATAACAGATCCCTTGTATCCTTGGTAGAATGTAACTGTGCTGTCCTCTCCACTTGCCCCTTCTGCAGAAAGCAAATAAACCAGTACCTCCTCTGAGAGTGACTCTGGAGCAAGAAAGCAAACCTTCCCCATGAAGGCCTACAAGTGGGTAGAATGGGGCAACAGGGAGGTTGACCATGAACCCTGAACAAGAATCTGAGGCTCCATGGCCACCCTGTGTTGGCACAGCAAGTCCATCTGCTGCTGCAGGGGTAGAAACATCACCAGCAACTCCCTCAACATCCCAGAGGGTCTCCACACCTACGCTGGGGAACACAGTGTAAGGGATGAAGGGACATGGGGGAATAGAGAGGCTCCAGCTCTGAAGCAGTTTATCATGTCAGCAGAGAATTCCAGTTCACACAAGGAGGGCAGTATCCACCCCCCCCCATTCAGGATATTGGCTCACCTATTGGCTTCCTTCCAGGCAGCAAATCTAGCCAAGGTCTTCACTAGACAGGAAGTGCTAGCTGAAAAGAACGTGGTTGCCAAGTGCCTGCCCAGAAATGGGACTGTTTAGGTATCTGGCTGCAGGGTCTGAACCTGCTGCTGCACTGAACAGTGGTAGAGATACCACCTGCATGAGATGTGAGCACCCTATGTGGCATTCAACTTCACGTACATCCTGGTGGGGCTGACTGTTTCAGCCACTGACTTCTACTTTCCTGAAGAACATCAAGTGCTTCCTTTGGTGGAAAATAGCTGAGTTTGGAATGTGCACAGAAACCCAGCCAGAAGGACTTCAGCCTCATATTCATAGACAGATAAGCTCAGCTTAGCTGTTGTTAGTTTTCATAAAGGAAAAGATGAGCTGACATGGTCAACAGCATCTTGTCTTGTGAACGAAAGAGACTCCTGGCTTATGCTTCCTACTAACTTTTGAACTTAGTAGCAAAGGCAACCTAACTTTTTTTTTTTTAGCTGCATGCCAATCCAGAAGCTTATGGTTTCCAGGGTCGCAAAAAGTCACTAACCACTTATTGTCACCGTGGTACTCTGAACTACACGTGTATAACACCTAATAAGACCTGCATCTCTACACTAGATAATGTTCATCACTGCTATGCTGAGAAAACATTACTTTTGTCTGCAATACTTTGTACTGAGGTACAGAAGGTTCTGGTGGGCACAAAGAAGGTATCCATGGTTTTATTATTATTATTCTGATTGATAACTCTCCATGGTAATCTGTTTCAAAGCTGGCATGAGAAAAATAGTAAAAAGAAATAACTCATGCTTCTCATCTTTGTAACAAAGACCAGCTTGATTTTGTTTAGGAAAAAAAGAAGAGACAAAATATGACATATGCCTGAGAAACGTGATAGTGACAATGAAACCCAGATGAGTGAGAACATACAGAAAAGAAACTGCCCAATTACTCAACAGCTCCTTCTTGCCCCAATTAGACACGAGATGAATAAGTCATATCACCTGAACTAGAAGAGACAGAAATAAAGTAGGTTTTCTCTATGTTTTAAAAGCACAACACTCAGCAATGATTCACTGATCCATTTGGCAATCCCCTATTAACACCAGGCAGCTCTGTATGAGAGAGCATCCTACAGGTTACTGCCTGCTCCAAAAGGTATGATAAGGTCAATCAGCAATTTCTAAATATTTCACAGAGATATATCTAGATACACTTGGTACTTACCATTGAACAGCTTTTCCATATGATGCCCTGCTCCCTCAACGGCAAAAGTTATTATGCTAATATTTATTGTTAAAACGTATATTTTAGAAGTGAAATCTGACAAAATCTAGGCAGATGAGTATCGAGAGATTCACACTGACCCATATTAGACATTCACATCCTCTACAGGCCAGCCCCCAGCACAGAGAACAGAAACAGAGAACTTCACAGAGGACACAGATAATTCTGAGAAGCATCTTTTAAGAGCTTGGTCTCTCTCAACTGAGGGCAGAGTAAGCAATCTCCTACTTCAGCCTGCTAAGCTTCACATCTAAAACTTACACTGTGCAAATGAAAAAAGGTAAACAGACCCATCAGCTTAAACAGAGCTAAGCACATCTTTGTGGACCAAAATTTCAGCTTTCTCATTTCTGCAGAAGTTACTTTTCCTTCCTTCTGACATGGATGAGTACAAGATTTTTTCCTGCATTTGTTTTCATGTTGTTTTTTCAAGTGTTTGTTCAGTCTACTGAAAACCCATCTTTTTTTTTCCACAGCTCAGATTACCAACATAATCTCCCTAACAACTCTAAGGAACTACAGTAACAGTTGTAAATCATATCCAGTAATTAAACAAAGCTCCCATAAGTCTTCCCTGGCATTATGACTTTCATTTTAGTTTGGAAGAATACTTTTAGAATAAGAATGATGTTACCTCATTTATACTGACAGAGTTGATATATTATGCAAACCCTGTGACCTTGATTACACATAGGCATTCCATTAACATGGAAGCAGTCTTCAACCAAAGTGGTCCACAATACACAGATCCTCCCACTCCCAACCAGATGTGCCAAACTCATTTACATGAGAACACACACTAGTATTTACAGATCAGAGATTTGGCCTTGTATTTGAAGCTGAGGAATCTGTAGGAAATTAACCCACGTGTCAGCAAAATCCACTGGAAACAGAGGGAAACACTTTACTTTTCCAAGCAACAGAACAAGGAAAATTATCCACAAAGGTTTGAAAATTAATAATTTCCTTGAAAAGTTTAAATGTAATTCTGCAATACTACACCATGCTCGCTATTGTTTCAGAGCAACAATGCACAATATACATATACCATGTATAATGGTATTCCATTATTTATTATTCATAAAATTATCTATCAAAAAAAGGGAGAATTGGATGTCTTGTGTTTGTTTGGCTAATGCTGGTTTTTTTTGTTGTTGTTGTTCCTGTTTTTGGTTTGACTGAGTTTCCATTGATCAAAACAACAAAAAAAATTCTATCTTACATTATGCCAGCTGTAGGACACATTTTTCATTCCACTTTTTCTAGATATTACTAAAGTTGTGTTGTAAAAGCTGTCCCTTCCCATCATAACATACCAGCACAAAAAACCCACCACTACTTTATTAGAAACTGTGACCCTGTGTTGATGAATGACTACATTATTTCCAAGTGTATGTGATGTACCTTCGCGGTCATGAACAACAAAATAATTGAGAAGAAAAACAAAAGGTGTAGTTATGAAAGAGAAGTAGAACAGACATCTGAATGTATGGATTTCAGTTCTTTATCCAAGAACTAAAGGAAATAAATAGAATATGCAGTATCCTCCAAAAGAGTGCAACTCATTCTTCCTGCTGCTTTGCAGAGACACGTATTACGTCTGTGCTGTTCAATAAAGGGCATCAACACTGATCTCATTAAGCCTCAACTCTTCAATACAGTAAGCTTACAAGACCAGCTTTACATGGGACAAGAGAGCATCCTCCCCACCACAGGAAAGCTGCTAGGACCAAGAATGCCTGGGGTGTTCGTACAGAATTAAGTTTGTCCCGCAGGCAGTCCACAGGCTGTGCACCAAAGCAGCCATGCACACAGAAAGCTTGTAGGAAGATAATCATGCTGTGTTTTCATCTGCCTTGGGATGCTGCTATTTCAGAAGCATGAAGACATGGGCATTGAGTCCCATCCCATAAATGAGACATTCTCTTAACAGCGAACAGCTTGGACGCTGAAGTAGCAATGTACCATTCACTAAAGGCAAAGTCATACTGATAGCAACTGTAATGTTAAAGGGGCTTTCTTGAAACAAATGAGAACAGAAAATTTAGCAGCTAACCACTTTAAGATACTGTGAAATTTTCTGAGGGAAAATTTCAATTTCCCCTGAAACTTCTGAGGAAGTATTTCAACTTCTTATTGAAATTTCCCGATACTTACAGATTTAAACCTCTGTCAGAAAAAAAACTATATATATATATATATATATATATATATATATATATATATATATATATATATATACACATATATCTATAATCTATATATAATATATTGCTCTGGGATGACAGCTGCACAAAAATTGAGATTTGTCACTCCACAGTAATGAAACATACCTTGTTCAATTGTTGTTGTTGAACATTGTTGTTCAATCTTAAGTAGATATAAATTTGTCACACATACTTTCGTATAATGCGCAGAGCCATTAAGAAAGACTTGTTTCCCTTGAAGTAGTGCTTTTATAAATAGTACCTTTGTCAACTTGCTGAACGTAATCTGAAAATAAGATTGAGCTCATAAGTCTCAAAATAAACTGTTTCAAAGTTATTTTAAAAAACTTTCTTCATCTGAAGCATTAGGGAACCTATTTTGCAAGTAGATACAGATTAACCAAAATAATTTCTGCTTGCAAATAAAGCAAGCCTAGGCAATAAAAAACTAATTATACAGTCACGAGCACAGCATGAAAGATGTAATCCCACCAGAAATTTCTCACAGATAGAGAGCTTTCTATTCTACAACATGAGCAAGCACAAACTACAGGGAAAAAAAAAAGAAAGATGTCAAGTTAGAACTGCCTCAGTTAGATAAAACACTAAACTGAATAGAAAAGCAAGAGAACAAAGGATAAACATCTGAGGAATCATTCCTGCAGTACATAACAGAGTCCATCCTACAAAGGACGGTAGCAAATGGGACAGAGATTGTAGCATCACCACGACTGCACCTCTTCCCAGTAATTCTTGCAATTAATTTCTTTAACCTGAATATGTAGGACCACCTGTACCAGAGTAAGGAGAGGGGAAAAATAAACACTTGAATTTTCAGGTTGCTTTACAAGTAAAATAGGGTTCATATCGGTCCCCTCCGAGAAAAATTAAACAGAACAGGAAGACTCCTGTTGAATCTAGTTTCTGCTAAATCAAGACTCTATAGCTGTGGAGTCTGTAATTATGAAATTGTCCATCTGCCACAATGACTACTTCATGCAAAATTTTGATTTTTCTTTTATACATACAGTACTGTAAATTGTATGGCTTCAAATGCTTTCATAAAAGTCTCAAATAAAGCATAGCACAATTTCCAAATACAGCCAAATCTCTACTGTTTTCATGCCATATGCTAAACGAATTGAGAGTTGGAATAACCCACTCTATTTTAAACTGATTTCTTGGACAATGAGCAGATTTTCAGATAAATTTTTTGGCTGATAACTACAAACCTGCAGCAAAGCTCTACTTAGGATGGGGGGGAAAATATCAGCCTACAGCAGGAATACTCATTTTGGAAGTGACGTTACCAAGACTTACTGAGGCAATACTACTGTGAGTGCCCCATGCATGCTAACTGCTTGATCTCCTCAAATGTTATCACACTGTCATGCTGGACATCACTGCTTATGTCATAGCATGTGTGGACATTTTCATGATCTATAGCTTTCTCTCACATCAATATTAAGACTTTTTCTATGTTTTTTTTCCAGTATGTCAATTTTAATAGAAATATACGTATCCTTTCTTAAATACACTTCTAGACATATCTTTTAAAATAGCAGACATAGGTCTTCTGCCTTAAAATGTAAGGAAAAACATTCTTTGCATTCTACACAACTGTTGTCTATATAAAGGTATGAAAATCCACCGAAATCCCAAGAAGCCAGTGTAATAAGCACATTGTTCCCAAAATATCTTTTCTCTTGAGAATTATATAATAAAATAGTTACACATTTTGAAAATAAATTATCAGCTCTTTGAACAGCTTGAGAAATGAGGAAAAAAGGGAGGAATCATCATTTTTTCCCCATTAAAATTGAGCAGCTGTCTATCAAAAGAAACTTATTTTCTCCTTGCTAAGATTTGAAACAGCAGTGAAACTAAACAGAATTATCAAATGCAGGTTAAAGTAGATGAGTAAGAGAATGCGCTGTCTTATCTCACTTTGAGGTAGATGTGCAGATAACTGGTGCTCATAGTGCTGATTGGTGCCTTTGTGTGCTAGCCATCCACAGGAAACTCCAAACAGCAGCATTTTTATCAACTTGAGACCATTACTGACCTCCAGATAGCTTTGTGAAGCATCTAGCAATGGTGAAAAATTTCTTTACAGCGGCAACCATCTCAGCATTTTGCTAGCTCAAGCCCAAAGGAAAGCAGCTGTGAGTTGCCATTGTTTCTTCCTATGCTCTTCTGATTTGAAAATATTTCTTTTAAGAAATCGATTTTAAGAAAGGGATTAGCCCATTTATCAGTGTATTTTTCTTCTAGCAGGGTAATTTCTACTATGATGTAAAACATTTAGTTTCATGATTTGTAGCCCCTTCAACCCACCTCACTGGGCTGCCTCTTGGCTCATGCTTGCATGAAAACCAAATGCGGTCTTAAATCAAAAAAGCCTCTACCAAACAATTTGGCCCTTTTTTGACTAATTTCTCTGTATGTGACTTTTGCAATGCTAAATTCTGTTTAGAAGTACAATATTAAAACAGTAGTATTACTTTCCACTTAATAAATAGGTATTAATAGCTTTCTAATTGTCTCTATAGAGAACATTGGTGGCTCCTATTAGAGATATTTTGTTACTACAAAGCATCTGGTTGCATTTCTGGCAAGGGATAGAATCAAACTAATCTGCTACTAAAATAAATTGAACAACGTGCTAATTATCGCCAGAAAAAGATTAGTGAAATCAGATTGTATTCATTTAAATCAGATAATTAAGTTCTTCCTGCTACATGTAACTGTTTTCTGTTGTTGTGAAGACAGATGCTGAAAATAATCTTGGCAACGCCATCTGACAATACTTTCACACATGCTTGTAATACAACTCTTTCAGGTCCCACCACCATACCCCACTGTTTTTGCTATAGGAGGCCAGGTACTGCAAAGTTCAGAAGGAAATAGCACAGAATACTGGCAACATGAAAATTAATCTACCAACATTTCCTATGCCTTACTTGTAGCTTTATAATTGATTTTCTGAATCACACATGCAGTGAAATTCATCCATTTCAGTTAAAAGTAATCACAATTTTATTATGAGAATACAGGTGGCTGAGGGAGAGAGAATAAGCAGGACAAGTTTTATGCAATAGTATCACAGTCACTGAATGAGGACCTGGCTCCTGGTAGACATTTTTAACTATAAGAACTGATATAAAAGTTGGTTAAGTTCATTAGTTTTTTACACAACTGAATAGCAAATTCCTCAGTTCTTCTTCCTGTAGTGCCTGATGAAGAATCAGGCTGTGCTGTAAGCTACATCTTTAAATCTGTTTTGTTGTTGTTGTTTTTGTTGTTTTTGTTTGTTTGTTTTTTGTTTTTTTCAGGGGCAAATTATTTACATGGTAACCAATGCTTGATTGGAAAAGAATAATCAATTTTTTGCATTAATACCACATATAGTTCATTCTTTTTGGAGATGGCTTTGTTTTGATTGCTTTACTTTAGATGCACTGTATAAAAACTTCCAAGTACTAAGTAGTAAGTTGTTTGTAAGACAAATTAGCACTAACTGTTCACAAGAATAGACTACTCTTCTTAAGCAACATCTCTGCTCACATTTAGATACCAGGTGATTCCAATGACACTACATCATGAGGTTTTTTCCATCCTACTGTTTGGACAGACAATCCATGAAATTTCCTGGAGATGCCAGAAATCTGCTTGGGCTGTGCACTCAATCTGAAAGTAAAAGCCCCAGGAAATCTGCCATATTTTGTGCACAAAAATAAGGGTACATATTTCTTACATTCTTGCTTCCGGAGAATGTTTGAAATTTCATTTAAGCAACAGTATTTGAAAGTTCTGATCAATTTTCATTGTTCTCAGCAAATATGAGTACTTCAGTGGCTTTTTAACCATGTTTCATAAGTTGACTGTCTTTTTCTTCCCCACAGAGTACATGAAACCTCATTTTCTCATTATCATTAGCTTACGCTTTTAATAAACTCCTGGTGGCTTTGAGTCTTTATATTCTTTGTTTGTGATTAACTGACCAGAAGCATCCAATCCAAACTTATCTTGTGGGAAAGTAGATTAATTGGACTTCACTGTCATTATAAGAAATAGATATTTATAATTTGCATTGTTTGCACTGAAAAGATTACATTTTGGAATTAGCTATAACAGAAATGTCTGATAAATTGTCCCGTACTTATTCCAAGATATTTATTTCCAAAGCTGCCCATACCACAGTGAAGTTGGAAGCCAAAACCAGCAGGTGAGGTTTAGGTTGTCAAAGGAGTGGCTCATCAAAATGGTCACATGGGGAAATTTTTGAGTAGCGTTCCATCCCTGCTGTAGGTGATTTCTAGCCAGGTTTAGTTAGAAGAAATAAGGAATTAGGTGATCAATTATCACATCATGTTGTTATTAGCACTGGATTTAGTGTTCATCTTCCTCAGTTGAATGTCAGTGTTTGAAATTTCCTCCCTACATCATTTCACAGACCCACTATTGACAACCTCAGTCCCTCAGTACACTCAAAATAGTCTCTAGAATAATTGCAAGATTTGTTTGATTTGCCTTTTTTTCCCCATGCAAGTTTACTCATATTGTCTTCCCTTTATTTTAGGCCTTGTACTTTTAAGCATCAATCTGCACAAAAATGCAGAAAATAAAGTTAGAAATTTAATACTTATATACGCAGTAACAATCCTCTGATTTGCAAGATTTTGAGTAACTAGTGATTGTTGGAGTTGCTTCACATTTACAACTTGACTTACGCTACCTTATAGCTCTAGACAGCTTTCTTCCGACTATTTAGCACTTTTGAGATATCTGAAGCATAATAGCCAATATTTAAGGTTTTTGTTACTCCGTGACAGAAGTTAACTCTCTGATAAGCTTTTTAAGAAGTAGACATTTAGTCAAAAGCTTTTTTCTTCTCTTTAAAAAAGAAAACCACATCTTTCAGGATTACTATAATCTCAATTTTTCAAAGTAGTTAAGAAATCGTTTTTATCTATCAGATGTCCACCTACAGCTATTGTAAATCACAAGCTAGCACTGCCTATTTTGGCCCCCACAAACACATTTTCAAGTAAGGAACAACCTGCCATAGAAATCTACTAAGAATTCTACAAACACTGAATGAAATCATCAACATAGGAAAGCATCAGGGTAAAATTAACTCAAGAAAATAAAAAATCGTGGCTCAATACAGGTGACATTCATCAATAGCTACAATAGGTGCAACATATTTTAAACTGTGCTCAAAGTGCGCACTTTTTTCAATAGAAAACTCTGGAGCTTTTGAGATGAGCTTGAAGGCCTACCTGAAATAGTAATATGAATTAAAGACAGTAGAAGGCTTAGAAGATGTTTGTTGCATAAGGTTGCAAGGCCTTTTCATTTGACAAGTAGCTGCACGTGAGGAGAGAAGAAAATAAGACTTTTTTCACTCTCCCTACAGTTATTAAGCGAGAGAAAGTAATGGTAGTAGACTATGATAGAGTAAATAGAAAAGCTATGTATATTTTATGTCCAAATTTTGGGACTACTAAGGGTTCTCTTAGGAGACGGTTTAGTGGCTTGTGGTAGCAATGGTAATGGGAGGACAGTCAGACAAGATGATCTTGAAGGTCATTTCCAACCTTGTGATTCTATGAGATATAAGTCAGAGATGAGTGGAAAACCAATTGAGTAATCAGTATAGAAGACCTAGCAATAAAATAGTTGAGAATTCTAATACAGCTTTTAGAGTTGTAGGTGCCTCCAACAAAACTGGAAAGAAAAGAAAAAAATCCACACCCTGAACGTTAAGAAGTGTGTATGAATATATTTTCATTCCTTCATTTGGGACCATGGAGCTTCAGAGACCCTTGACAACTAGATATAGTCTTGACAGGGCCTCTTCAAACTAGATTCTTAGCTTGTAGCACTAAAATTTCACTTCAAATTCTCATCAGAATACAGATCTTTATGTATAAATTCAATTCCTGAGCATGCAGAGGGCAGCAACAGAACAATGTGCACATGAATCAAAGCCTGTTCAGGTACAGTGAGATTTCATTACTTTTAAAAACATGGCCACACTATACACTTTCTTATGCTGTTCATAGTTACATCTTTGACAAATGCTACTCCTGCCAGAAGTGAAACATTTTCTCTTCAGAATAGATGACACCCACTTGTGTGACCTGGTGTAGGGAACCTGCTTTGGCAGGGGAGTTGGACTTGATGATCTCTGGAGGTCCCTTCCAACCCCTGTGATTCTTTGATTTTAATTTCCTTTTTTGTTTTGGGGGAAAAAAAAAAAGGAAAAAAAAAAAAAAAAAAAAAAAAAAAAAGAAATGCATACATACAGGTTTGTAAGATTCCACATTTCCTTTTCTTATTGCAGGCTTACTTGAAGATTTGTATTTCCACAAATCAGGAATTATGAACACAGAGTAAGTATTGTACTTGAATGTTTGCCAGCCTCTCTGTACTTAGTAGTTACCACATTTTGTTATTGATATTATTATGTTTCACTTCTACACTTCTTGCTTGTAACTAAAAGTTACAGGGAGTCTGCCTTTGTGCAGCTTGTGTAATCTGTCCCTGCCTTCCACCTCGGTCCTTTCTGAAACTGTCATCACCTGCATCACCTCCTAGATCTAAAAATCACTCCTCACAGAGAATTTCTCAAGAGTGTCCTTAACCCCATTACATTTGCCTCTATGAGTTTGCACATTTTGAGTATATAAAACTCACCCATCATTCTGGCAGAGCATTTCTTGGATTTTTTTTTTAGGAGGCTGCAGAGCCATCAGCCTGGCACTGGTGACACAGTGCTATGCCAGTGCTGATGGAACGCAGGGAAGCGGTGAAGACAGCACAAACTGCACATATACAGCTTCCACAGATCTCAGGAGATAGATAAACTGAAATCTTCCTAAACCTTGGAAAAGTAGCTACAGCATCCTGGAATTAGCTCATTGGAAGATCTGGCAGTAACTGTGAATAGCCAAAGTCTAAGCTTGGTTCTGAAGCCAGTTAAATGCATTGAATGCATGGCCAGAATCATTTATCTCAGATCACGTGCGAACTCCAAAGCACACCCCAGCATGCAGTGCAAGCTTCCCAAACCCCACTGTGATGTCATTCACTGGAAACACTACCTTCCATGTCTCTTTTAAACAGGAATATTTGAGGATAAAACTTTTTTCAGAGCAGTTCCAGAATTACATGTTAATGGATTGATCTACAAGGATGTTTAAAAAAACCTGAAGTCAAGAATTTTTCCACGGGTAACAAAATTACTAATCAGCAGCAGCAAGAGGCTTTTTCAGGGTGTGGCTGCTTTTCCTTTGTTCAGGCTGTGTTACACCATCCAGAATCACCTCAAGTTTTCCACAAAGACCAAGGGATCCCTGGAGTTCACTGAACTGGACTGAGCACAAGCTACAGTTCAAAAGCCCTCTGAGCTCCCCAGCAGCCAATTTCATGTTTCCTGCTTGTAAAGCTGATTTTCATTAGAGAATCTGAACTTGAAAATTCAGGGAGTTGTCTTTTTGAGGTTTCTTTTGGTCTTTAAGCACTCCAGACACCAGAAACAGTTACTGCAGAAACACTCTGTAACTCAATTTAGTAAAGAAATTAGCTGAAACTACTCACAGCTGACAACTGGTAGTAACGCACCCAAAGCAGCTCATTATTCAAAACTACTCACCTGAACACTGCAGATCTGGAGTTAAAACTAGCTTTATTAGGTTCACCTGGGCTGAAATCTCTCCATATACAAATACACACAACCAGATTTTATGCATGGGGGGGCGAGTTGAACTTGCAAGTGTGTATGAACGTAACCTACAACAAATCCATGTTATGGCTGGGAGCTCTGATATATATATATTTTTTTTTCCACTAGCACTGTAAGAGAGAATTTGTATGACAGCTGGTATCAGTTCTAACTGTCTGACAAATGACACCTAGGTGTCACTTGCAGTGTTCTTGTTCAGTTGGGAGAAAGGAGATCCTTTCCCTTTTCAGAGCTCACTCTTACCTAAATGGGAAGTCTTCAGAAGTACCTATTTTCTGAGCTTTCACAGAAAATGCAATGCAAGTGAAAGGGAGTTAGACTTTCAGAAGAAGCTAGGTTTAGGATCAGGAAGGGGCACGTCTAATTTGGAAAATAAAGAATAGTTCCTGATGTTTTGCTAGACCTATCAGACCTATACTTTGCTATAGCTGTTATTGCTAATTATTCAGCTATTTATCTCACCACTTTAGGTTAACTGCCTTCTTGAGGCTGACTGATCAGTTGCAGGACCGATGCACTATGCAAGCATATTATCTTAAAGCATTTTTTAAAATATCCCAAATTATGACAAAATATGAATTTGAACCTTGACTTATAGTGTTCTATAAATTCAGGAATTCAGTAATCACTAAATAAACTGCTGTATTTGCTAGATCCACCAGCAGTGAAGCATGAGCCTGTGAATCTGATCAGGATATTTTTGTGGAAAAAAATTGTGTATAAAGTCATTTAGTACTGGTAGTATCAGAGTTATAGTCAGTATAATAATAACATTAAAAAAAAAAAAAAAAAAAAAAAAAAAAAAAAAAAAAAAAAAAA
>NW_024884475.1:12150133-12232956 GCF_019232065.1 Centrocercus urophasianus | reverse complement strand
TTAACACCTTTAAGTCCATGAGCTTAAGCTATGTTAAAGTCAGCATACTCCTTCATCCTCAAGCAGACATTCCCAAATCTCTTCAAACCACACTGCAGCATCATCTGGCCCAAGCACTAAAGGCATAACTCAATGAAAAATAACAGGAATACTGAGAAGGAGAACAGCGTTTAAAATGGCACTGACTTTGTACATAATAAAAGAACACTGAAAAGAACGAGCAACCCTTGCAGTTCACTTTTCCACATTCTCTTGTTCTGTGAGTGCAGCATCAAAATAGGGATTACATCACTCCTGCAAGAGCAGGCTCATTCCTTTTTTTATTTTGTTTTCTCATAAAGCTGACCAGAAGGAAAGCAGCATATCGAAAACTATATGTGGCTACAACTACCCTCTTCAAGGTCTTACAGCAGCCATATAACACACCACTTTAAAAACATGTTTTTTAAATGAACAAGTTGCCCTCGAGGCTGAGGACTCTTGAAACCCCCCATGCTAGATAAAACACAGTGCTTTCGGTTTCAGCTCGGGCTCCTGCTGCGGCTCCTCCTTTGAAGTGCTCTCAGGTAGGGGCAGCTCAGCAGAAAGCCCTGCTGGTTTGCACCAAGGAGTCTGAACCCAGAGAGCTCACTTTCTGCTTGTTCTAGAAAAAACTCCTGCTGAGCAGCGGGCAGAGATATTCAAAGAGAAGGGCGATGGATACATTAGAAACACTGCCATTGATTAAATGACATTTTGCATGGGAAAGAGGCTCAAATTTAAGCTAAGGTCTTTACACGTAGCAGACACTCAGCAATAAAATGAATTTAAACCTATGTTTTAAAGCTGGTGGCTTACCTTTGCTGTCGGAGTAGATTTTTAACTACACCTGAGACTGGAGATGTTGTGGTATTACCTGCTTTTGAAGCAGATGCAAAAATAGCTTTCTGCACTGAAAATCAAATCAAATCTTTAAGTCAAGTTCCAACTAAGCTGCACGAAATTTAAAGCCTGTTTTAAGCTAGCAGGTTGGTTGGTTTCTTTTTTTTTTGGTTTTTTGGGTTTTTTTTTTTTTTTTTGTCTGCAGGGAGGAGCTCCAGCCCCAGCTGCGAGTACTTCAAAGGCATCAATGCCACAGCTGTAACTGTGGGTAGAAGATGCCAGCTTCAACACACAGTAGGTTTTACTATACAAAGATTTCCAGCATCAGTTATAGAACTCTACAAATTTTAATGAATTAGAAGTCATCTATAACATTAATTTACCATTTTAAAACAAGCTTTAATGGAAAATACAGCCACACTTTAAAATATTATTTAGATGAAGTAGATGTTTTAGCATTTGTGAATTATTTACATTTGTCACAGGGTTTCCTTTTCAAAAGAATCACAAATATGCCTCCTGTAGTTTTGTAAGGTGCTGGAAGTGAGATTTGCCTTTATTAGTGTGTAAAGTAGAATGGTTCCTGTGATCAGTCTAGGCTTTTGAAATATTCATCCATTATGCCAAGGAATTATTTCACAACCTAGCCAAATTCACTGTAGAAAGGCCAGTACTACTATGCAGAGGGATAAATTCATTGCACAAATTTTGCTCAGAAATAGCCCAAACGCTTCATGCACACCATTTGGTTATCTGGAAGGAGAGCTAAGAGCAAGACGGGGGCTTTTGCTGCTCTGTAAGGCACAGTGAGAAGGAGCTCTCAACTAGAGACACACCTTGTTTAAGGGGAAAAAAAAAAAAAAATAGAGGAATAAAGCAATCCTCATGATGTATTTCCTAAATGCTGTTTCCTAGATCAATCCACATACCTCCCCTATCAAGTCCCTGATCCATGGGTATATAGGTCTGCCATTCTCCTCTGCCTTATGAATTTGCAATCTAAGGAGAAGACCTTGGTCCAGACCTGACTAAGTGAAACAAAAGGAAAACTCCTGCTGATCCATTGCCTGTAAGGGGTATGGAGCCAAGAGTGGACAGGCTTTTGAGGGGGATGTAATAATTCCGTTTTTTAGTCATTGGTTTTATCTCTTCTGAAATGAAGCTGTACTAACAAGAGCTTAGTATTTTCATTAAAAAGAAAAAGGGCAAGTCAATAATTTATAGTCTTCCTTGCAAAAAGGGCTCAAACTTCTCCAGATTTTCTTGGTGTGGTGAATTTCTTTTACATTGCCTCAATTATTTCATCAAGAAAACAGATTATTCTATTTGGCTACACATTTTCTTCAGAAAACATGGGGGGGGGGGGAAAGGGCAACAAATAGAGAATAAAGTGATATCAGGATGAAAAACTAAAAGAAACTGGAGACAGCTCCATGTTCCTTAATAGCCCTTTCTACATACTCATTACAGCTCCCATTTCCTCCCCCAGGCAGAAGGCAGTACTCTATTTCACTAGCCCTCTATGAGAAGCAATATAATGTTTGTTATCTGGTCAGTCTGGAATTACTGTCAATTAAGCTGCTCTGTGAAAGACACATTAAAGTGTATCTCTTACTCCATAACAGAACTTACATTTTGTCTACAGCTGTGAAGTTCTGTGGTGGTTTTTCCTTTGTTTGTTTTTTTGAAAAAAAGGGCATTATGGAGGGATTATGTCTTATCCATTTCTTACTGGAACTTGAAGATAAGAAACTACAGAACAAACAGAATGCTGTAATTAACTGGAGTGGCTCTGCTGATTTTATTAACCATGAGCATGTAACTCAAGTGGCTTCTGAATTGCCACAAAGCCCCAAGACTGAAATACAGCTCTGTATTCACTACATAGCCATCTGTTATTTTTAAATGTTGGATTTTCCCTTTAATATTGAAAGTTTTAAAGCGAGGTACTGCTATGAGACATTGTAGAATGCTTTTCTAGATGGTATATGAATAGGGAAGTAGGCAAAAGTGATAACTCATTGACACTAAATGTTACTTTTATTTAACTGTGTCACAGTAGAAGCATGCTTGTAATGCTGATTACCCATCTTTTTCCCCAATGCAATATTCATTTCCACTCTAATTCTTCCTTCTGAGCAGCTAATATACATCTAACATAAGTAGAGTGGAAAGCAGAGTTCAAAGACATTACATTTCTCCCCACTCTGCAATACAGAGCCCAGCTTGCAGAAGTTATTGTAGTTACATTAAGGTCAACATCCCAGCAACTGGTAGAGCAGATGATGCTCCTGTGGTTTCGATCTGAACACACTAATGATTTCTTTCCTATCTGCTTTCCCTCACATACTAACTACTTCAAAAGTTTGTACGCATAAAATTCAGCTTTCCAATTCATATAGCAGTACTTAAAGAAAGGTTTTGATTTTTAAGGTGCTTTATATCAACTCTAGCCCCTAAGAAAGCTTTTGTAGGAATAAGAGGCAGCTCATAGAGTTGCCTTTAACCAGTCTTAGATCACCCAAGAAAGGCAGCGATTACAATTCAGTAATAAAGAAAAATATATCTTACCCTTTCAGAGAATCAGAGCTCACAGGAAACTTCCAAAGGAGACAATCACCAGTAAGAGATGCTTCCCTTTCAGTTGCCATCTCTTAGATGAGGCTAGGCACAGGTGGAACCTGGATCTACCCTTTCCCATCAAATAGGTGAATTGCTTGCACTTATGCTCCCATGTCCCCTCACCAGGTGCTCAATCACTGGTTCAGACTGTGACCTAATGGTTCCATACAGCATGACTGGAACTGTAGCTGCAAGAGTAAAGCTTTAGCGGGTGTCAGCCCTTCTGCTCTTAGCATAGAATTGGATATTCTTGATTTTTGCGACTTCCCTTATTATGTGCAACATTGCTCTGGTTCTATTTCTAGGAATGGAAGGCATATCAAGACAAATGATTAAAAATATGAAATTGGTCACAACAGGGAACTAATCATTCAAAGGAATCAAAGAAATGAACTGTGCTAGGTGGTCCCCAGCATTTTCCTTTCTATTACTACAATCAAAAAACCTCAAGTATCCAGCCAAGTACCCACAAGTCTCTGTCAAACTGTAGTTACACAAAAAGAACTGGGGGCTGAGATGAAAGCAGTCAGTAGAAGAGTGAAGTCAGTTGATAATGGGCGTGGTGCTGATACAGAATAGTGGAGTATTTTTTTAATTTAGAACATAACCAGATATAGAGTACTGGAGATTGAGACCAAAGAAACTAGAGCTTATTACTGAACAGTGAGGCATTTGGAGTTAAATGACAGGCATGCACTATTAGGTAGTATAATGTTCTTAGACTATAAAAACTGGAATGAACATTATGCAGCTGAATGCTGGTGAGACCTGTGGGGCCAGGATCATAGTCCTTACCAGGAAATACTTGTTATTGGAACTGAGTATGCTGGGTGGACTTTATCAGAGTTAGGATAAGGGCTGCCCCAAGGGACAGAAACTGAGGAGCATGACAGGTCTGTCCATCCTGGTCCATGCACCAGCTAGATGATCAGAGCACACCCAGGGACAGCATCTAAGCTCCAATGATCCAGATGGTGAAGCAAGTAGGTGGCAGGAAGGCAGGACTAGCATCAAGCCAGGAAATCATTTGCTGGCCAGGGTTACAATCATATCTGGTGAAGTAAATCACATATAACCCCACAATTACTGAGCAGCTCCAACATGATGAGGTAGGTTCAAGGTCAGGCTAGGAAGACCTTCTATAGGTTTTGGCTTGGATCAACAGAGTCTGTAGCCAGACGTGGATGTCACTGAGCTGGAAGCTCACACTTCAGTGGCATTATTTGCTGGGTAGTGCCTGACAGCTCTGAGTTGAGCTGAATGGGGGTCTTTACTCATTGGCAGGGATGTGGGGAAGCACCAGGTGAGACTTGTCAAGGCCATTAAGGTCTATTAGTGCACTCAGGTGATGATGAGCAGTTTGCAAGTGTCCCTGAGCTACCTTTAAGGTTTAGAACTAGAATTTGAGATCTAGATTGAAGTGCTAAATTTAAGTTGGATCCTATAAACCCTACAGAATCCAGATATATGCTAACAGCAGTGGTATGGTTAGACCTGTGGAAATTTTTTCACAGTCTTATGTGGTCCTAGGTCATTCATTAGAATGTGAATTAACTTGATGATTAAGTAGTGTAATATTAATTATTCTGCCATAGATTGCAGATGTAGCAGAGGTGAAGTAAGTGTTTTTAGAAGGTTATGCCATTAAGTTAGCAGTATTGATTTTTACCAAGTAGCTTAACTGTTGTGCACTCCCCAGGCACTAAGATACTCTATCTCTGCTCCTCTAAGCAATATCTGACAGCAACTAAAGTTGCTACATGCAAGAAATAAGAACAGAAATGAAAATAAACCGTTGACCCTAGTAGGAAGTTAACTAGCCCAGTATGGATCTGAAGCCCACACCTGTTCTGATTCCAAAGCCACTTCACAGCACAAAGGATGTACAACTTTTAAAGGACAGTCTACATTTTATCACCTTCAAGTCTTCACGCATAACAGAAAAACTGGACCCAGAAACTTCGTTGCACAGTTACTGACAGAATAGTATGTCTATTTGTTGTTCCTGGACTCTGTTTCTGCTTCTGTTGAGCCCTCTTCAAAAGAACTCAGATAAGGACTATATATTAGGCTGTAATTAAAAGTAATGATTTTAGAAATTTTTTCAAAAAGGAATGTTGTCCAGCCTCTCTGTTTACATCTTTGTCTGATGCCATAATCAGGCATTAACTAGAAAGGCTTCAGAAACAGTGTGGTCTATTTCACTCCAGTCCCTCTCCATTACAAGCATTTTGTGTAGACATCTCACCATTTCAGGTCTATAGCTGTCTGGCAACGTGACCTGAAATCCCAGAAAACCACAAGGCTGAGCAAGTACCCAGATATAGGAGTAGGCTACAACTGCACCAGAGTGGTAAAATGCAGGAAGAGGGATAATCTAGGATTAATCAGGAAGAGAAACAGATAGGACTGGTGAAGAACGTGAGTTCTTGAACAGAAGAACTTGAACTCTGTCTTAAGTGGAGGGTTTTTTTAAATTTTCAGAGGCATTTGGCTACAGCTAGTAGAGAAGTCTTTTCAGAAATGACTGTCCACAGAGAGCCAACAGCCTTAATTAAAACACCTAATTTAAGGATCCCAATCTGAGTGACATGAACATTTAAATAGCCAATATAACTTGTTTAGCACAACACTTTCTCTTGTTTTACTATCTGCTATCTTCCATGAACAACTTTGTACTTAGGAGATGTTGATGGCTATCATATAAATATACATATTTGTTTGTCATTTGCTCATGATTCCAAAACTAGAGTAGTAAGCATATGAATGAAAGATACTTTAATAAGATGTACGGATAGAATCATAGAATCACCAAGATTGGAAAAGACCTCCAGGATCATCCAGTCCAACCACCCACCTACCACCAATATTTCCCCACCAAACATTTCTTGGTCACCTCCCTATGCAGCTCATTACAGCACCTGACTACTCTTCTGGAAAATAAGTTTTTCTTACAATTCAACCTGAATCTCCCCTGATGCAACATGAAGCTATTCTCCCAGTACTATTGCTAGTTTCAAGTGGGCCACCTCGCCACAACCTCCTTTCATATAGTTGTAGAAAGCTACAAGGCCTCCCCTGAGCATCCTCTTCTCCAGACTGAATAATCCCAGCTCACTCAGCTGCTTCTCATAATACCTGTGCTCCAGACCTCTCATCATCTTTGTTGCCCCTCTCTGAACATATTCCAGGGCCTCAATGTCTTTTCTGTAGTGAGGAGCCCAAAACCAAATGCAGTACTTGAGATGCAGCCTCACTAGAGCTGAGTACAGAGGGATGATCACCTTCCTGCTCCTGCTGGCAACACTTTCTTGCCTTCCTTTTAACTTAGAAGTATGACTACTATACTTACCTCAAATTCACCATGGAAACCAATCTTGTGAGAATACACAGAGCAGTCATTTTCGTCCACTTCTAAATAGGATTTCACAGGCAACTTGTAACTGCAGTGTAGTATTCTCTGGTTCACAGATACTAAGGACATGCATATAGGTTTACAGTGCAACCACAGTAATCTGAAGTCTTTTTCTTCAGATATATATTCCCTTTCTGCTTTGAGCAAGATAATTTTATTCTTCTGGATACTAAGAGCCATACTTGAGGTTAGACTCCACAGCCATGGTGGAAGGATCCATTTTTATATTCCTATGAAGGTTACTCCACCCTGGCTCAGACAGAGTGAAATTAAATCTGCTTACCTACCAGCTCTCTCCTGACAGCAGATGGGCGTGGAGGGATGGCAATACAGCACGTTCTTTTAGTTCAATCTAGTTACTTGCCTGTCACGTGCAATACATCTGCTCAGCTTATTTTATGATTTGCTGTTGTGGAGTGCCAGCACGACATCAGTATTTCAGTGTTAAGGAGGGAGTTTTAATTCCAACAGTTAACTCAGAGTCAAATGTCTCCAGAAGCAGCAGGTTTGCCTGGAGCTATGGGAAGATAGCCAGACTCCCCTGTCTGCTAGAAAGGGGTATACGTAATGGCAGTACCCTGAGCAGCTCTGGGTTGCAGTGCCTCCCCACATTCTGGCAAGTAGCCCCAGCCAACTCTGCATGCTCTAAGATAAGATATAATCTGCTTGCTTCTTGCCTGTTCCCAGGATATTGCTCATCTGTGGAGGAGGAAGATGATGATAAAACATCATCTGCTGAGAATGGAATAACTCAGTGTTCTTTAACCGGAAAGCTAGACGGCTTTGGCATCCCTTCTCACACCAGGCAGTCCCCAAGCACTAGGGAGATAATTAAGTTAAATATTTTTCCTCAGACTTCCCCAGGTGAACAGGGATCTGCACTCATCATTGCAAGATGCAAGGGCAGAGATAAACAGAGTATCCTAATGCATGGACTTAGAAAGCCAAAAAGTACAAATTCTTCTAGGTAGCTACACAGAACACATCTGGAAAATATACTGTTTATAAGAAGCAGAAGTGAAAACAGGTTGAAATCTGTAGATGAACCTTCTGAAAGACATGTATTGCAAGCAGAGGGAATGCTTCAACTTTAGCAAGTCCTCAGAGAGTGTCTACTACCAAGACCTTCATGAACAAGTAAAGCACACTTGTTTCCCATTTGGATGTTTGTTCTTCATTCCAGAAGAAACTCTCTACTGTTTAGATGCCACAAATCTGAAGGGCTTGCAGAGAAGTTAAGAAACATGAACATGAAAATAATTGCAGTGATGCAATCCTACACTTCCGTGAAGTTTTAGTATCATCCCAGGACCAAATTCAGATGAGGACTTGTAATTGAATTACTCTGATTTCTATCGTCAAAAAAATCACAGCATTTCAAAAGTATATTTTCATTATTATGTTCCCATAAACCATTTTACATGCATTAAGAACTTCCCTTATTCACACCCAAATTGGTGTTTAACTGCTTGGACTAAAAAATATGAAAACCTTTGGGATACCCAGGTCCCCCACTCTCCTGACAACGTGTGGTCAGCCTGCTTTACAGAGGCTGAAGCTACATGCACCCAACAAAATACATGTGTTTGTACTGAGATTACAGAACGGGTTGCTATCCTTAAACAAGTTCATATTGATGTATATATAAATATATACATACAAATATATATATATTTATATATGTATGTATACAGAAGGTGCTGCCTTTTGCATTGTATTACTATTAGGAGACATACCAGAAGGGTAAGGCACAGAGGAAACAGACTCTTGTTTCATGCTCCTTTATTCAAGGGCAAAATATTCATGCCACACCCCCTCGAGTAAGCTTTGCAATGTGGTTTATATTATATTGCAGCATTTGGCTTGAAGTGTTACAAAACACACTGTTGCTATTTGAATATGTTTTGCTTGATTTGATAGAACAGTTCTGAGGAGAAATCTGTGCCAAACACCAAACCTTTTCCAGGCATTTCTCTGCACAGTATGGTATCATACACAACAAAATATAAATCTCCACTTTGCCACTATAAAGGGCAGCTTCTGTTTGCAAATAGGGTTGAGTATAATCCTTCTTTTCCTTCCAAGATCACCACCACTTGACTTGAAAGATACCTTAGTGACTTGCCATTCCTTTCCTCAGCCACAATGGGTAATAATTTTTTTCTCTTTTGAACTTCTTTCAACCACTGCAAAGTCACTGGGCTAGGATTCATTACAGCTCCAAACCAGATGAATATAAATCTGTAACACAAATACAAGTGTGTTCTGTGTATCTTAATTGGCACCCTGAATACCTGTCCTATCCCATATTACAGAGATAGGAGCCATGACACCTTCACCAGGGATCTGTTTCCTGATAAAGGCAGCTTTAATATCTTCTAATATTTTATAAGTGAAGCCTCAATTAGCTGTCATTTTGCTGACTGTTAATGCAGTTTGGCACCAAGAAAATGTTTCAATTCAGGACTTCCAAATCCATATTTAACCAATAGGGTAATTAAATAATTTTCACTTTATCTATGATTCTACGTGGTTATTTGAACTGACACTATGAAGACTGCTTGGGGTGTTTCTATGTATGTCAGTTTAAAGGTTTTAAAGGAAACCTACAGCACTTTTTTTGAAGAAGAAGATAATTCAGATGAATAATGCCAGTTGTAATTAAATAGTTTTGCAAATGATCAGACATATAATTATGCTAAGAGAATGTAACCTTTAATATTTACTATTATGCTCCTAACACTCCCTTAGCTAAAGTTTCTTCCTACTTCAGCCAGAGCTGAAGCAGCTTCAACACATGAATCATACCATCATCCATTTATGCATTTTTTTCTGTTGTAACAGCACTGCATACAATGCTTTCATGGATGATCTTATTACTGATTCATAAAAGCTGACCTTTACAAATTAAAAGCAAAAGAACAGGTTTTTTTTTCTGGACGCTGTCTTGGGAAAGATTTCAGAAAAGCGGTTGGGCCTTTGCGTCAGACCTGGATGATGCTTATATTTATGTGCCTGTGTTAAAAATTGTCATCCTAAAAAACAAGTGATGCAAAGTCTTTCAGTCACCGCCTCCCATGAGTAGACCAATGCCTAGCTGGTCTCCAAACAGCATCCATCTTCCAAAAAAACCCTCCCTCATTTTTTATTGCTGAATGCAATGTTACATGGCATGCAATATCCCCTTGGTCTGTTGGGATCAACTGTCCTGGCTGACCCCATCCAAGCTCCTTCTCACTCCCAGACTTCTCAGTGAGGAACAGACTGGGATGAAAATCAAGGCTTGATGCTGTGCAATCACTGCTCAGCAACAGCCAAAACAGTGGTGTGTTATCAACACTGTTTCAGCCACAAATTCAAAATGCAGCCCCATATGGGCTGCTACGATGATTAACTCCATCCCAGCATGTATGGAGCTCTGCAAATTAGATCAAATACATAGAAGCATACATAGCATACTCTGTGCTAGCCTCAAACTATCTCAAAAGGACTTAAAATCAGAGGTAATTTGGGATACAGAGGATCAATGTCAGCCTGTTAAAGATCCAGAACAGCCCTGCTTAGAGGTGCAATCCCCATGTGCACCTCCCACTCACCAGTGGCATTAGTCCCCAAATGATCACTGCTGCCCCTAGGAAGGATGGTGCAGGGAAGCCCACTGTCCTCCTATACGTAGTTATGGAGTTCAGGAAAAGGAAACTTTAGACTCAAATTCTTCAGGGATTCTTCTTGAGCTGTAACAGGGGACCAGGCAGGGTGTGTTTGTTGCCCAAGGTGGCAATGAATCCCAGTGTTGAAGCAAATTCAAAACTCCCTTCAATAGTGAGCTAGCCCAATCAAGCCAGACTCATGATCTCTCTTACTAGCCTGTATCACTTCCAAAAGTGGCAGTGCGTCTGACAGTACTCTCTGCTGCTAGATTTAAACATGACTTTACTGACTTTAGCTTTGCTTAAGTGGAGCCACAAAAAATAGTACCTAAGCCTCCTCCCACTCCAAACCATTCTTCTAGGTAATTATGCCTGTAGAGAAAGATGCTACAGAAAAATGAAATTATCAGTACCATGCACTTTTAAAGCGCCATTTAACAGAGTGACATCATGATTGCAGTGTCCCCAAAATCTAACCACACTGCCGCATGCAGCGCACACAGCACATTTAGACACATGCCAGAAAAAAACTATTTTTTTAATTTAAAGCATCCTTCATTTACCACCCTGGTAAGCACTTATTAGCAAAATAAGCCATGAATTGGGATAATCAGAATGATAAATACTAGGAACCATCTGTTTTAATTATGTAGACAATAATAATACTGACTACTTTATATAGTAGTAATGATACAAAGTTTGACAGGTACCTAGATTTTCAAACTGACCCCCTTCAGATGTCTGCAGTCAGCACAGGCTTGCAGACTCCATAGAATCATAGCGTCATAGAAGGACTTGGGGTGGAAGGGACCTCTAAGATCATCCAGTTCCAAACCCTACTGTGGGCAGGGCTGCCACCCACTCTATCAGGCACTAGATCAGGCTGCACAGGGACCTATCCAATCGAGTCTTGAACTCCTCCAGGGAAGGGGCATCCACAACCTCTTTGAGTAGCCTACACCAGTGCTTTACCACCCTCTCAGTGAAAAACTTCCCCCCCAACTACTAACCTAAATCTCCTCTCCGTTAATTTAAAACCGTTTTACTCCATATTTTATTCCTTTCCTTTAAGCCCAACTTTTTCCACCTTCAGCTTATTTTGTACTCCACTTGTAGGCGGTATACACCTCTTTTCTCATTTTATGCATTCTTTGACTTTATGAGTGTGAATCATCCAGCACAATGAGGATCCATTTTATGAGAAGTGCTCTCAAACATTTCTGCCAAACCAAATAAATATGCAAATAGCTACAAAAATAAGTAACTACAAAAACAGATAACTGCAATCATGTTTAACCAATAGGGAATTGCTTTTGAATACTTTGGGCCAAATCATGGCATTTACAATCTCTCATGAAGAAGGGTTTAACACAGAAGTATGGTAGAGTGTTTGGAATACGTAATTTATGGAACAAAATATCAGGCAACACTGAGCTGCTTCATGTAGAGTACTGCAGGCAGAGGAGAGACCCTGAACATGATGGTTACTTTTGTTGTTATTTCACTATTAAAACCGAAGACAAGAGAGAATAAAGGCAGGAAGAAAAGGACTTTTTTTTTTTTCCTCTTTTTACCATTCATTTATTGATTTAGCCATTTTTCATTCCTGGCAAGTAAAATTTACCCTAGCAATAATCACCTTAAATGCTCTGAAGTAAATAAACTTCCAGATGGCATAATACAGCTACGCATTTCAAGACTTTGGGAAATTCTGAAATTTGGAAACACAAACATTTATACATCAATTCATCATGTATTAATCATAGTTTATTGCAACAGAATCCATTGAGAGGAATTCAATTTACATTAATGTAAATGTTATTTGGATTTCTTTATATGCTCCGTAACAGTTTGTCTGCCATTAAATATTAGTGAAAAATCACATAATGGGAAGCCCAGCCTACATTTTCTCCTCAGTATATCTTCTTGCCATATACTGAACCATAAACTGAACCTTGAGCTAAATAGGATTTGCTGCTCCCTCTGTGCCGCTAAACTGCACTGTTGGAGACAATTTAGGTTTGGCATCTGATCGGTCTGAAATGTTTAATAAGTGGAAAAAATTCTAAAACATAGCCTCTTAAGTTACATGAGGTGAAGCTTTCTCGTTGCCTTTTGCAGAAGGAGGGAGAAATGTCACGCCCGTGACAGTGTCAACAGTGGTGTTGACAAGAGAAAGAGGAAAATGTTATGCAGGCAAAATGTTCTGGCACTGTAGACATAAAAACTTTAAGATATTGCATAGAAATACCTTAAAGCAATAAGCAGTGGAGGACTTTTTGAAATCTTTTTAGGCAAGGTAGGTATTTTACTAAATTCTGAACCCACAGTGAGCTGATAAATCCTGTACTTTGTGCTATTAGTTACTTTTAAAATGTCTGCAGTTCTGAAGGACTACAGAGGTAGCCATCAAAAGAGGTATTCAGCCTCAGTGCTGCATCCCACATACAGGCAAAGCCATATGAAGCAGATCAAAATAGTTCCCCACTGTAGGCAAGGCAGAACTTGAAGAAGGTCACTTTTCAGGTGCAATAGAAAATCAACCACACAGAAGAGTTAGGGAGGAATGCTGCACAAAAATTGTGTTCACTGTAATCATGATGCTTACATGCAGTAGAGGTTTGCATTTGCAATACGCACTTCATTAAAAGGAATGCGGAAGAATTTTGCAAAGAATGAAATGGTTTTCTTAAAAGAAAAAAAAAAAAGATTACACATAAATTACAAAGAGGATATAGCTGATAGAAATCAGTTAACTGATTGTATTTCTGATGTTCTACAGAGATAACTCAGCAGCAAAATTTAACCATTTATACTTCTGGTGGCTAGGGATAAAGCTTCTAAAGGTCTTGTCTGGCAAACTAAGAAATACACAAAGTTCAGAATTCAATTATAGCCAATGCTCAAAATTATTTCTTATACTGAATAAAATCATGTCTTCTCCTCTAGCATTTCTGTATTTGCATTTGTGGCCATTAGTATTTTTACGCTGAGAATTACAAAATGTGCATGCATTCACATATTAAGAACTTCTATTTTAAGAATTTTTGAGCATATATATATATAAGGAAAAAATCTTTATTTGGCAATACTGTTTAGAATCTATGAATTTAGATGAATTTGGGACTAAGCCCAAGAGTTCAAGAAAACATGACCATCTTGACAATCTATAGGTATTATTTGGCAAGATAATCTTCCTTTGCTGCTAACACTGATGTTTCCAGTATTTAAGAGGTAAACGCGGAAATCCTCTGTTTCAGATCAATATTATTTTAAATGAGTAAATTAGGTTTCAAAGTTAAACTCAAGAGCAACAGAAGCAGGGGGCCAAAAGAACAGGCCTTTGTTACTTTAATATCTACAAGAAAGAAAATCATGTTTGGGGTGTAGATGGGAATCATTTACATACATTTTTCCCAGAATTGATAATTTCATTTTAAATTCACATTTATTTTCCACTTACTGCTGCTTGCTAACAGTAAGCTTTGTTCAATTGTGGCAGAACTAACAGGAAAACAATGATACAGCACCCAACAGATTCAAATGGGAGGAGGAAAACTTTGCCAAAAAATAGGTAAGCAAATTGCTGTTTAAGGTGCCAATAATTAACTTCAATAGAATTTTTATTATTAATGTGGCCATGCTCTAAGCAGCAAACAGCACAGACCAAATGAATCTACTGTGGTTTACAGACTGCTCACTAAACAGGAAACCACTCAGCTTCATTGTGTTCGAAAGCTGATGCTAAAAGAAATTTTGTTGTAATTAGAATAGTGGGGCACTTGAAGCTTAGTTGTTTCACAAACTTTGGGTAATTCAAAGGGCCTTCAGAAATTAGGTAAAACAAGAGTGTGTTAATACAATCCTAATGCAAACCCTGGCTGCATATTCAATGAAAAATAGTTGTTGTTTCTGAATATTGAGTTATAGTACTGCAATTATCTGTGTATGCTGCTGGTCAGGTTGACATGGGGCCAAGGACCAGTAACAAAAGAGGGTGATAGTGAGAGAACTATCATCCTTGACAACAGGGTTAAATCAAGACCTGTCAATGTGTTTCTTCTGAACTCAGCGTATCCCCCATGTTCCTACTAGCTGAGTTCCATCCTAAAGCAAGATGGAATATCATGACAGGGTTGGGGGAAATTGTGATACCCATGGGAGCTGGCAAAAGGGGAAAGGAGCCATGTGCAGAGGCACTGCCACATGCTAAAAGAGATTTAGATCCTATTTCCCTAAGCAAAATCATCCCTCAAACTATGTTCTGAAGATGTAAAAGCATTAATAAGATTTTTGCAATATCCATGTCTAAAATTGATATTTGTAGTATCAGTAGAGTTCTACTTATCCAAATTTGAGGCTGTAAGAGATTGCCAAAAATGCTGAAATTCTGTATCTAACAAATTGCTTTTCAAGTTTAAATTATTGCACTTAGAGCTTGCACTTGTTCAGCTAAGTTAGACTGTCTGAAAATTTTCATAGATCAATGGTAATTTCTAATATTTAAGTGGATCTTTTTTTTATGTCCTTAGTTCTTGCCCAAGTTTGTTTGCAGAAATGCATCTGGAAATACATCCAAAAGGTAAAATTATTTTAGTATTGAAAAAAGAAGTACTACAGCATATCTTTTTGACATAATAATTACTCAGTCAATAATTACTCCTAATTAAGAAGGGCCAAAATATTTTAACATCATAAAACAAAACAAAACAAACAAATAACTTCCCCCCTTCTCTTCCCTCCTCCCTCCCCCTCCCCCCCCCAAAAAAAGCAAAAATAAGTTGCAAGAAAAGAAAAAAAGAAAGCTAAGTTCTTGGATATCTGCTAATGAAGAAAGTAAGAAGACATTTAGTTCCAGGCTGCTCCAAAAAATGTTGGTTTCGTGATGTTATACATTGAAACAAGTTGAATACGAGTGGTCATCCTGCTGGAAACTGAAAACCTCACATTGGCTGATAACTTTCAGAATGCAATTGAGGGAATTTAAAAGGATGCACCGCTTTTAAAACAATCTGTTTTTTTGCTGTTCCAAAGCAGTGGGACAATGACATAGGAGCTCCAAATCTCATTCCATGGCAGTTATGGTCAGCACTAAGCATGTATTTGAATCCCATTTACTTCTTAAGCACAGGTCCTATTCATTTGAAAAATGGCAGTGTTTCACAACTTTGGCTGAGCTTAGAGATGTCTAATGCAAAGTACATAAATTATCTGACTAAATGGGGGCACAACCATCCAGATAAATTTATTTGGTACACTATGTTTATTGTGTTATGTGAAGTTTTCTCAAATGGATGCAATATAATACATAAGATATAGATTTAAGGCTGAAAAAAAAAAAAAATAGCAGTTCTGGAAAAATATAACTCAACAATCTAGCAGTATATCTTTTATTCTGTATAGATAGATAACTAGCTATACCACAAAAGCTCACAAAAGTGACGTTTTTTATGCATGCTTTTCACAGTCTCTGAAGAGAAGACTGCCTAGTCTCTTCCTTGGTTCTGGAATCATAGTCATATGATTTATGAAGGTTTTGCTTGTCTTACCTAACATCTCTAGAGGCCAGAGGAAAATACTGACATTTTTACACTGTACTTCGGACCAGAAATATTGACACTGAAAATTCCTATGCAGATTCTTCCTTGCTATTTTTCAGCTACATTTTTTTTTTTCTACTGAAGGGCTAAGAGACACTCTGTAAGGATCATGAGATTCATTGAAATATAGCCCACAACATTTTATCACTTTCTGTCACTTGCTGAAACACCACAAAAATGACTGAAAAAAACCCACAGTGCACTCACAGACTCATCGAAGTCTACAGAAACAATTTACCTTCTGCTTTTTCATTTAAATAAGGGATGCAAGTCTGATATTGGGTTTTCAAGCAGAAATTGTTAACCTGTCACCCTTTTGAACAGCCTTTTTTTAGGTCACCAATAAAAAGTAAGTTTGCCACAAAATACACGCAATTCTATTTCATTGCAAATTAATTAAAAAATCATTTCTTCTCTTTTGTCCTTTTGCATCAGACATTCTGTCAGCTGGCAGAAGCCCACCCACACATATGCCACAAAAATATAACTCCTTACTATTGTTACAACTGACACGCTCCATCTATTAGTTTGACTGAGGCTGTAGCATAAGAAATTTTAATACTGAGCTGGAGGTGTTCAGTTTCTATAGCTTGAGAAAAGTCCCACCAGCTGTAAGTTGTCATATTTCGCTGAAAAAATACTGATGGAGAACATCCCCTTGATTGCAAACTATCTGGTAAAAATATGAAAAACTGCTAAAAGAGTTGTAATTGTTCAGGATAGAGAAAAGAAGGCTGCAGGGAGACCTTCCAGTGGTTTTTAAATAACTAAAGGAGCCTGAAGAACAACGAAGAGAGACTTCTTATAAGGACCTGTAATAACAGAATAAGGGGCAGGAGCTTTGAAATGAAAGCATGTAGATTTAGATTGGAAACAAGGAAGAAATTCTTCATGATGAGGGAACCAATTGTCCAGTGAAGCTAACAATCCGCTATGCCTGGAGGTATTAAAAGCCAGTATGGATGGGGCTTTAGGCAAGAAGGTCTATTTGGAAGAGTCTCTAGTAAGTAGCATCTGACTAGATAATCTTTAAGTTCCCTTGCAACACAAACCATTCCATGATTCAGTGATTCTGTCCTCTTTCATACCTATACAACAGGAAGTCAGGGGATTTGAAGTTCTAGAATGATAAAATCATAAAATGACATGGATTGGAACAGACCTCAAGGATCATAAAGTTCCAACTCCCCTGCCATAGGCAGGGTTACCAGCAACTAGATCAAATACTAGATCAGATTGCCCAGGGTCCCATCCACCTAGAATGCATATATAGTAAATAACGGAAATCATCTCTTCCTAAGCAGTGAGTCTCTTTCATAGCATTTCACTACCTAGCCAGCATTTTTCATTGCAGTATCTCTAGGATGTCTATGGCCCAATATTTCTAGCATAGGTGACAAAATGAAACATTCATTCTTACTATCAAAATGACATTCTTAAATTACAGGAGGAGCAAATTCAATCTGGTGTGCACTCTGTAGCTAACTCAAAGCAAATATCTGGAAATTCATCTCATGTAAAAGGAATATCCACAGGATACCAGCAACTCTACTTCTTCCTTCACTGGCATTGTGCAAAGCACACGTTCTCAAAAGAAAAGGAGAGAGAGGGCAGCAGTTCCTCCAAGCTGTGGTGACTGCTGGGTAACAGAATAGATTATAGACTAACCTGGACATCAGTTTGTAAACTGACATTAAATATCAATAAATCATCCTGAAGTCTCACATCTGCCCCCTTTTAGAGTTAAGTCATGAAACATGTGGCTTAATAGCTTTAATGTTTACCACTATTTTTCAATTCTGTTGTTCACTGCGGAAGATAGAATCCCATTTTTTATTAACAGAAGTAAAAGGACAACTATTTAAAGACTGTGACTGTCTTTTCATTGTTATATTGGCCCTGTCTAATTATCCTCTTATCTACATCACTTTTCCTCAGTGCCATTGATTTAAATGGGCTTATTTCTGATCCACATCAGCATAACTAAACAGGAAATCAGACAACTAACTCACATGAATAACTCTGCCTCTCATTCATGACCCTCTGTGTAAGAGATTAAAACACTGTCTGTGTTGTATAAATGAACATTGAATGCCATCTGCTGGGGCATACAACACTCTGCAATAACAGGCTCATACATTATTGAAACCTTAAATAAAATAAAAAAAAACATTTCAATAATTTTAAAGAGGCTGTGTATGTAGACTGGTTTCCTTCAGAACATTGTTGGAAGACAGGTTACTAGGGCAGCACAAGATAATCTGACAATCTACTTTCAGCACTGAACTAGAAAAGGAGCGTGTTATAAGTTACTATTGACAGAAGAACTTCAATGCTCAGCTTTTGAAACCAGACTATTATGCAGCCACAGATACAAGATCTGTGAGGCTAAAGACAGGCTGTGCGAGGGTTTGTTCAACAGTCTGGACAAGGGCACTTGCTGGGTACGTACATACCATGGCTGTTTTGCATTCACCAGTCCCCAGATTAAAAGTGTAAATCAAGTTAAGGGCTAAACTAAGAACTCTTCTCAAACAAATGCACTTTCTTATTCATCGTCCCCTTGGATCTGCAGTGTGCTTTTCTTGATATCATAACATCCATTGGCAAACAGCTACCAGTTGCAACAGTTTGCAGCCTGATACTGTTGCTCTTGATTTTGGGAATTGTGGATTTGAAGCTTCCCAAACTGAAACCAGGACTCCGATCTCCTGGGCAAGAGCTGCAGATACTGTGCTATTACACCAAAGACATCAGCACAACCCTTTTTCTAGTTCCACCTTGAAAGCAGGAGGTCAGACTTTCTTGTACCATTAAAAGGACAAGATATTTTTCTATGCAGAAGAGGGATTTCCAGACCATGATCCCTGAGCTTAACAGCAGCAAACCATGCAGTTCTGCACCAGGCAGCAAAACTCAAAAAACAAGGAGGAGCTCAAGCATGAGCCCCGGAGTGGTTTCTGTGAGTGGGCTCAGACAAGCTGATGGTTGTTAATAGCTACAGAGTTACTTATTCACGCTCTGCACAGGTCAACAAACTCATGGGTGGATTGTCATTTGTTTAAACCACTTATCTTTAAAACACTGCGCTGATGACAGAGTTTTATTCCTTCATGTAAGCTACTAGTTATTGCATCCTTTTCTACAGAATGATATCCGCTGACATTTTTTCTCTATTTCACATAGAAAATGAAAGAAGGAAGGTTCCTGCTAATACATATTGCACTGTAAGTATCCATTCCTCCTAAATTTTTCTCTCTTTCACTCCTATATGTGTGTTCTAGCTACAACACTGGTAGCAGAAAACGTAGTCCTCAATGTTAATAAAGGGAATTTTTTAAGTACGTAGAACAACTTTTACTTTGTATTAGTGGGAGCTAATTGAATTGACCTAATTCTCTGTTTACAGTATGTATCTGAAATACTCCTTTATTGTAAGGTCATGCAAAAGTAGCAGGAGTCAAGATGAACAAGCACAAAAATCGTAAGCCTCGAGGTTTAATAAGTAACTAATGCAAATAAAAGCTGAAAAGATAACAGTACATATTTTAAACATCCTTCCACTTTTGCACAAAAGCTTGAGTTTCAGATGTCAGATGTATAAGAAAAGACTGCAAATACCTTACAAGTTAGAGAAAGAGGAAAAGAGAGCACAGATCTGTTGCTTCAAGAGCAAGCTGAACAAATAAAGGATGAGTGAAGAACGCTGATATAATCAATATTTCAGCTGCTTCAGAAAGATTAATTAATTACAGTCAGATACTACATGGAATTAATACCAACTAGAAGGCAGTAATGGCACAGAACAGTACAGGAAAAGAACTGCTAGGACAGCATTTACTTATAGTAAAGCATCTAAAGAAGAATTTGAAATAATTTCTGATACATTAATTGATTATCTTTGGGATCATTCTAAAATGTTCCTAAAGCAACAGGGAGAAACAGGGGCAACTTCAATTTTTATTATTATTATTATTATTTTTATAGCAGATCCTGAGGGTGTACTGGATACCTGGAGAGGCTATCAGAGTTTGGAAGCATTTTATGAAAAAATATGCCTAATTATTTAAAAAATACTGCTAATGTGAACAGGGACAATGATTCATCGAACAGAAATAATTTTCTTTTTAGAAGAAATACAACGCTGGGAAAAAAGAAAGCAGTAGATGTGATGTATCTTAAATTTTGTTAGGTCTTTGGCATTTCCCAGAAGAGAATTTCACAAGCAAACTGTAAAAATCTGTAAATATTTGTAATATTTTCAATTGTTTGAAAAAGATATCAACCCTCACTGTACTTCCCAGAGTTCTGCTACTGACCTGGAAGTGGTTACCCAGCAGAATACCCTGCAAAACCCATGTGTCACGCAGGGTGTGTGCAGAGTATAGTGGTATTTCTTTTTAATTAACATCTGCAGTTATAGAAAGACAAATGTTACCCTGAAATGTATCATCAAAAATAGTATATTCTTGGACATCTCCCTGATGTTTTCATGAAGCTGTGCATAGCCTTGAAGAGTTGACGGAAAAGTAATACTGGAGATAGAAGGATCAAAATCCTTCGAGTTGGCTGAGAGCTCAGAAAAGGCCTTAAGGACCTGTTCTTGCTTAGTCTAGGAGTGAGAAGACTAAAAGAAAATATAATTGTAAACATGGAGTATAATAAAAGTTGAAATAAAGTGGTTAATAATCAATTTGCGCATGCCTTTAGAGGGTGAAACAAACTGGTATAATTTGTAGCACTTGAGAAGAAGCATTAACCGAAAGGACAGGTAGCTAGTGGAAGACAACACCTTGGGAAGATATTGATTCCCCATTAGCACGATATTTAAGAGCAGATTAAAACAAAGAACAGGGAAGCTGCAAGCACACAGTGATACACCTACACTGTCTCTGGTAGTAAAACATTCTTTACTGAACTTTGGGTACCTTCAGTTGAGATGATGCAACAGTAATCTCAAGTCCAACCTATCAATTTCCACCAGAAAATGTCCTGTGTACCAAAATACCTGGTTCCGGACCTCAAGTATTTCCAAATATTAAGTTAATCTTGAACTTAAACTTGTTTGCATTATCTGTATATATCCCGTCCTTCTATGTAGGACAAACATTTCACAAAGAGGGGACAGGATGAGTTAAAATCATCCTCCAAACTATCTGATGCGGATGAAGATGTTTATGAGACAGTAAGTTCTTCCACTCTGGAGGCTGTCCAAGATTTGAGAATCCTTCCTCCCAAACCTCAACAGGATTCCGTATATGCAGGTAACTTTTTCTGTCTGCTGGAAGTGAGCCACACATAGACATAAATAGGAACAGTATACATTTTTTGTGTTTTCATTCAGATTTTCTATTGCTTTTTCTATATACTTTTTTAATGATATAGTTTAATTGAAAAACAAAAGACTAATGGGAAGGGACAAGACAAGAGCTTTATCTTCAACTGCATATTCAAAACTTACCCTTCTTTCCCATGAAATTACGTTAAATTAATGATCGCTGATTTCTTTTCATTATGGTATTGCCTTCATGATCTCATCCTATGATCTCATTTCATATTAAATCTTCAAAATCTGACTGGTCAAACCCAAACCATTACAGGAAAGCACACTGTTACTTAAGTCTAGAAAACTTTGAGATGGAAAACACACTAGAAACATTTAAAAGTTTCCTTCAGATTATAATTTGCAGATGAACAAATGTAGCAGGCTTGTCAAAGGCATTTTCTGACACTTGTAACATCAATAATAAGAAAGTACTTAGAATGTATTTCTCAAGCTTATACTCTTTTTATCTTGGTTAGTAGAAAACAATTTCAATCCACAAACAGCATCTTTATTGTTTTTGCAAGACTGTCCTGAGGGGGGAAAAAAAAAAAAAAAAAAAAAGAAACCAAATTAAACAAAATGCTGCTTTTTTACCTTCATGTTATGCCCAGTATGTATGATATGATACAGGTGCGAAGAAAGGTTTTGAAATGTACTTGAAAAAGGCAAAAATTCATATACCATCCCATTTTGCCATCTTACCTAGAAAAATAAAAATGCCCTTGAGATACAGTTAATGACTTGAGAACACATGCCAGTTCACACTTCATGTATTTATTCTAGTGGGCCATGAGTGCAGTATTTATTAGAAGCTAAAGTAAAATTAAAAGTTCTATGAAGGGCAAACCCCTCCACCTTACACTAAGCCCCAGCAATTAATTCAAGATAATGAGCAAATTCACAGATCTGCTCACAGCTTAACTGCTCTTTAACTGTGTACCAGCCAACAAAGGTTTATTTATTTATTTATTTATCACCACTGTGAGGTAGGTGATCAATACCTCTACTAAAGTAATATGGAAGGAAAGGCAAAATGAAAATGCTATAAAAATGGCAATGCCTGACATCAAAACCATGTTCTAAACATTAAAATTTCTTCATCTTGAAAGACAGCATCTTTCAAAAGAAAGAATTACTCAAGATTGCTTTTTCTTCCTCTTACAGATAAACATTGTCTGAAGCCTTCAGGTACTACCCACACAAGCAGTCACCCACCTCAGCCCACTCAGTACTTGCCTGTAAGTAAAGACCATAAGCTCTGTCTGCAAATGCATTTCCTCTATTCTGTAACATCACATAAAGCTACATGCACTCCAGTTGAAGTCTAAGCCATGAACAATTTGATTTTTGCAAGGTCACGTAGGATCCTGTTTTGCTATGCAACAACATCCTCTCAGCTCACCTTCTTTTGTTGATGCCTGAGGTCAAGAATGGATCTACTATTTGCAGCATCTCAGTCAAGAATAGCACTGTTTTTACCAGCTACAGTTTCAAGTATGATGCCTAACATCACACCTTTATTTGATTTTATTTACAGAAACATGCGTCTGCTCTAGAGGCGAGGAGCGTGTCAAATGTTGAAGGTATAATTAAAAAGTCTATCTAGTTGTTCAATCAGAAAACAGAGCTTCCATATTTAGCTTTGATACATACGTAGACATTACAGATGATAGAAAAAACTGTTTTCAGAACAGCAGCCACTTTCCCAAATGATCCTGCTGCTAAATTTCAAGCACTATTTCAACAACCCAATACTAAGGTAATTGTCTAAAAAAAGTAGATATACTTTAATCCAGAACCTCAATTTCTCAATAGAAATGTATAAGGGCTGCTCCAAAAATAATGCCTCCTGTTTTATTATAATAGCCCACAGCATCAGAGGCAAATGTCGGGATGGCAGTAGAGGCTGAGCCTTCCCACCAATATTCCATTACATTTTGTTGTCATGTGACCGATGGCAGCAGAGGGGCAGTCTAACAAAATGGCATCTGAAGAGCACATGAAGAAAAGATGTGCCACCAAACTCCTCCGTGCAGACAAAAACGGCACTCATTGACATTCCTCAATGCTTGCTGAATATTTATGGAGACCAAACAGTGAACGTGAGCACAGTGAGGAGGTGGGCAGTGCGTTTCAACAGTGGCAACAGCAGAAGCAGGTCACTCTGATGGTGCACGGCATGCAGGCTCCTGTTCATTGCTAGCAAAAAATGCATAGCTAATGATAGCATGTTGCAAAATAGTATTTTGAAGAGAATGTGCTCTATCAAATTGAGCTCATTGTACCTGATGTCATTTCCACGGAAATAAATAGAAGGCATTACTTTCAGAGCAACCAACATATTTACAAAAGCTACCCGACAATATTCTTCTGTTCAGAACACACTAAATCTATAGAATTACCTGCTGTAAATTTGCTTCTCCGCTCCTTTGCCATTAACTTTAAATTAGCTTCAAATTTCTACATTTTTGAATTGTAAATATGCCTTTCATTTTTTGTTTGTTCTGTTTCGTTTCTTGTGATTGAATTGCATACAGGCTGCTGTCTGAGTCTTAGGAATTTAATGAGGTCTGCAACTATTAAATTCTTTACAATTTTAATCAAGAATAAGTTTCTATTAAAAGTATATTTCTAAACACTTTATTTCTATACATTTTTCTACATTTTTGGTATGTTTAAGATATAGCAATATCTCACAATGTCAGCAACTGAAGAATTAGATGTTCAATTCACCTTGAAAGAGAGTTATGGTTTTTCATTTATCATTTCAAATCTTTGAACCATATCCAAACCATGGTCAGAAAGAATGCAATTACCAACCCAGGAAAATATGATCACCATGTTCACTGTAAATTTTCAGACATCTGACAAGCCAGAAAAGTAATGCAAAGAATCCCGTGCAATATAAGGTTGTTTGGGGTTTTTTTCCTCTTTGTTCCATACTCAAAGGATTGAACCAAATAATTCCCATAGATTATAAGAAATTAAGCAGTATGAAGTTCACAAAATGAAAAACTGAATCTTGTGAGCAAATAGTGATATAGTTTGTACAAAAGCTGAAATAAGAGCAGGCCACCTTCAAAATCTGCAGAAATTAATGTTATAGGTACATCTGACAGCTGGCCAGCTTTGATAAAGCCTCAAATTCCATGTTGAATTGAAGTTGGCTTCATTGTTTGTCTGCCAGCACAAGATATGTGCTGATATCAAGAGAGATGAAGTAAGGACTGTGCAGGCAGCTAACTTGAATTCTGCAATTTGAGGATGGAGCCCACATATATTTGAGTACTTCCTGAGCCAATAATGCCTGTGGATAATTTATTATTTTTAAGTAACTACCCTGTTGTTAAAAATCCTAACATTTATTCTCATACAAAGTGCTATTAAGCGGCTTTGCCACCAGATGGCATAAATAGCACAAAAACTTTTTTTTTCCAATAGCTAAATACTTAAGGTGCCATTATTTTAGTTCAGAGCAATTTGCTATGGCTTACCTGAGGGGGAATCCAGGCTCTACTTCACCATTTTTCACATTACTTAGGATGTTCGTACATATTTCCAGGATTGCCACAATTATCTAAGTATACGTAGTCTAGCATTTAATTGGAGAGAGGTACAAACTGTTAGAAGGAATCTTAAATTGCATTTCAATCTATCTGTGAATCCATCCTCAGAAAAGACAAAATAAAATACAGAACAAAACTCACTGCGCTTACGTTAAAATTCAGAGCCCAGTCTGGCCAACACAAAGCGCGCGCTCACCCCATCTCCAGCAGCCTCAGCCTTCACTCCCACAAACAATCTCTCACTGAACCACTGAAGCTTCCAGCCCCTACATATAGTTTGATGTTAATTAATGCCAACCATTAGGAAGCAGGAAAAATGGTGGAGATGTGGATATGTTTGCAGGATGAATGTGGTGGCAATGAGCTGGTGGGTGAGGGTGGGCTGTCAGTAATAACAATTCTGGGATAAAGCTATATGTAGACAGTGCTCATTTAACAATTATTAATAATTATCTTAGGAGAAAGAGTGAAAACACACGGACTCCAGGTAAGCCGTCTCTGACCAATTACATTTGCACTGGCTGTTACGCTGTGGAATGTATTTCTAAAAAGCACACTCCAGTTTTGCTAGCACTAACTGAAGGATGAGAAGTCTGCAGGCCTATGTTACCTCACTAATTTGCATTCATGGTTTACAGTGGCATCTTTTACTCTTCAGTGATTTTAAAGAGGCATATTTAAACCTATGTTATGTGTTGTGGAGTACATAAAACTTTGCCTGTTGACACAGAGATGCCTGCTTTATCTGAACTACTTATATTTCTGCTGGTAAAACAAGGGAGAAAAGCTCAAACATATTTTTGCTTTTTCTTTTCTAGAAACCCTTGCCTCCCCCACGGTAAGATCAGTTCAGAAATAGCTTTCATGCTTTTCCCAACATAGGATGTCCAGAAATCTGGAATTGGGTCCAATGCAGCCACAAATTGCTGGGGGACGGGGACAGGGAAACTCTTCATTTATCTAATTTCCTTAGATTCTACTCACAATACCATATAATCTCCACTGTTTTTTAAATCTTTCTGCTTTTTTTTTTTTTCTTAAATAAGTTCAAATCATGTTAATAGAAATCAACTGCAGTTATTTACTCCCCACAGTAGACAGACCAAGTTCTATTCCATGAACATGTATGAAAAATTTTTTCTATCATATGCCAACAAAAAAAAGCAAACATTTTTTAATGTTTTTTTTTTCCCACTCCCAAACAATTGTAGTTGCTACAAATAAAACAATTTAGAAAGGTAATCCCAAACTGCTAAGTTTATTCCTCAATGCCTGTATTGAACGCAGTAGGATATGTAAGCAGGTTTAAAATATGATCGGAACAATAGAACATTCCAGTTCTGGAGCCCCCAACACAAGAATGACATTGAGGTGTTGGAGCAGGTCCAGGGGAGGGCCACAGAGTTCATCAGAGGGTGCTGGAGCACCTCTCCTGTCAGGACAGGCTGAGAGAGTTGGGACTTTTCAGCCTGGAGAGAAGGCTTTAGGGGAACCTTGTAGCAGCCTTCCAGTACTTGAAGGGGCCTACAGGAAAGCAGGGGAGGGACTTTTTATAAGGGCATATTGTGACAGGACAAGAAAATCATAGAATCACAAGGTTGGAAATGACCTATAACATCATCTAGTCCAACCGTCTCCTCATCACCATTGCCACCACTAGCACTAAACCATATCATGCAGCACATCATCCAGACGCCTCTTGAACACTGCAAGAAAATGACTTTAATCTGGAAGAGGGTAGATTTAGTCAAGATATCAGGAAGAAATTCTTTACTGTGAGGGTGGGAAGACACTGGAACAGTTTGTCCAGAGAGGTTGTCAACACTTCCACCCCAGACATGTTAAAGGCCAGGCTGGATGGAATTGTGAGCATCCTGGTCTAGAGGGAGGCGTCCCCACCTATAGCAGGGGGATTGAAATTAGATGATCTTAAAGGTTCCTTCCAACCCAAACCGTTCTATGATTCTATATTACTTAAGCTGGAGGGCATTTCCCAGCTGGGCCTTACCCACCCAGAGATATCAGCACTGAAGAGCTGGCATGTACTGGAGAAGAGCGTGAAAGCAGTGCTAAGTAGCATAGAACACAGTACAGCACATTCTTGCAAATGTAGAACATTATCTAAAATTATTATTGCTATTGAATCAAGCTCAGCACAAATACATTGAAATACTCTTGGAAAATCCCAGCGTTTTCCCTTTTGCGCTTGCACTTACAACGCAGTCTTTGCACCTCCTTCATTCCCTAAAAGTTCTTCCAATTCTCCCTTGGCTCTTTCAGGCCTCTGAAGACACTGCCAAAACAGTATCATCCACTTCCTCCAGCACCGAAGATAAGCAGCCATGTCCTCCACACCAGGGAAACACCCAGCCAGTCTCATACTTCTCCAGTATCAGCAAAGCCCACAAGGTACTGCTACATTTATTCATGCTAATTTCCTGAGAATCAAAACACTCTCCCTGTCAAAACCACCAGACTTCTCCATCGCACTTCTGCCTATACTTAAGAAAATAGCTGTTGATTCTTTAGACAGCTGTGAATAATCAAGAGAAGTGGTATTTAGCATAATATGATACCAGCATTTCTTAAAGAAAAAAACTGCCAAAATAATGGTAAAGAAGTAAAGGAGTGGAAAAGTAGGTGGAACTCTCATGAACACTTTGATTAAAGTCCTATTTTTTTTTTCCACTCATATTTAGAGGTTTGGCAATCACTTCTAAGTAAAAGTAATTGCATTTGCTCAGCACAGCTGGTAATGGAAAGCCAAGTATGGGGAAATACCCTGACTGTACCAGAGAGATACAGAAATACCTTCATATCCCAAGGATATTACATTCAGCAAAAGAGATGATAAATCTGTAGCCAGAAATCTTGCTCCAGCTGCCACAATCTTTTAGGCCAAAATCCCCCCAGCTTCTCCTACGTCATACAACACACATGGTCATACAGCATTTGGAGAGCATGGATAGAGGCTGAGTCCAGCAGTTGTGTTCATGATAGAGCATGTGTTACGAGACTGACTATTTTCATATAATATATTGAGCTACATGAAAATGAATGTGTGCTGCTCACTGCCCTGTAGACAGATACACGTGCACTCCCATGTGACCAAAATATATGTACATAAATGAGGCAGGCGGTGGACATGCTGAGAACAGAACTGATACACATCCAGGGGCAGTTGGATATAATGCACAGTGCCTCTCTGAAAACCTTTTGCAGCCAGAATTTTGGGCACAACTGAGCCATGTCAGTTCTACCCAACCTTCTGCAAATACATTCAATTTCAGTTCATCGAGGTGGAATTTCACTTCATTTTTACAAAGGTCACCAGAGTCCTATAGTACAAATCCCATGAGGAGAAAAAAAAAAAAAAAAAAAAAAACAACAACTTGCAAATCCATGAAGAAATTTACTTCAAGTATATACTTAAAGAGCTAGCTCTGAGTATGCTTTATTTTTCCTGAATGGCACTTAAATTCTTTCATGGATTAGGTTAAAGCTGTTGGTTGTTAAGACATTTTATTAATATGAAGTAGCTTCATATTCAGATGTATGACCTGACCTATAATTGAGAAGTTCCAAATCCCATGGCTGATCCCTCCCCTTGGTAGGGCAGCACATAAATCGAATGCTGTGAGAACTACTACAGGCTGCACTTGCCAGCATCAGTATGCAAAGCACTTGGACTTGAAAGGTCCTATTACAAAGCCAAACTCTTTAATATAAATGCAAGTAATTTCTTATTCTAGAAGTGAAAGGAGGCAGAAAAAAAATCATAACCACAAGATTCCACATTGCAGTTATAAATACCAAAATTTTTCTAAAGCATAGATATGTGAATTGTAACAGATTTTTCAGTCTCAGAGGTAGGAGAGGGGCAGCACAGACTAAGACCACACATGATCTGGGAAGGCACTTTGCATATTTCCCACATAAGCACTTCACTCGAAATACTTGTCACCCATCACCAATCCAGTCATAGCTTGGTAGGGAGAAAACACATGTAGGGACTGCAGCTTAACTTTACTAGGCACCCAACATTCTAAGCAGAGTCTTCTGCTTGTCATAAAATGACCTCAGAGACCAAGCTAACAAATCGCAGGTTAACACAAAAGCATCTATCCAAACCTGAAACATGTCCTCTCCTTTCTTCTACCCTTGCAGAAATCTCCCTCCAACAGATCCCAAATCTCTTGTTTTTTAACACACCATGCTTATGTTTTCAGCACAGGTAAAAAGAGACCCCTCCTCACTGAAGAAGTCTTGAAACATAACTCCCAGGGCTTTTCATACACTTTGTTCCTTTTGCATTCTCTTTGAATGATTTAGTAAATCACTGAACTTTCAGAAGCCTGGAGCCTTTGGAAAATTACCAGGTGCTTATCCATATCTTATGTTCCTAAAAACCTTCTAAAATCTAGACCTCAATCTCTTTTATTATGAAATACACGTTATATGTGTTCATCAAACTTCGGACATCCAATAAAATAGGTCAGATTTGATATGCTGTCCCTTTTGAGGGGCAGAATATTTTCTGGTGATCCCCTCTGAGGATGGAAAGGTATCCTTGTTGACCAGGCATATCAGAATACAGCATAAAAATGCCTAACTACCAACTTGATTTGGGACCAGAAGGAGCATTCTCCACTTCTCTTTACCAGCTTGGGTCTTGAGTTCCTGGTTTGCATCTCCTTTTATCTACACTTTCTGCCACTGTAAATGTTTCATTTTTGAAAATCCTCAGTCTTTAAAAAAAAAAAAAAAAAAAAAAAAACACTGCTTCTACTTGACTTTAAAGTTTGTAATAATACTTTTAGAATAAGACGCAGGATACAGAATAAAGCTTATAACTGTTCATATCTCTTCTCCTCTCAGAATAAATCCTAAATGGGACTTCTCTCATTTGCCATAATTAATACTGTGGATGCTGTTCTTCTTTATGGAAGTCTATAACCTTTTCCTGCAAATAATTTATGTCAAAAAATAACCAGCCTCTGAATTTCTATAGCAGTAATAAAATGCCAAGGGCTGTTAATTTTCAGGAATGATGTAACTAAAGTATTTAAGTTCCCAGTCATTTTTATTTTATGATAATGAAATTTTTACATATAATTCTTTCTTTTCCAGGCATCTATCTTTTAGAGACCTGAATGAAGTAAGTAATCATCTTTGTATATATTATTGCTGCCAAAACCATACACTTTTCAGGGCTGCACAACTTCCGATATAACAGTATTTCAGTCATGACTTAGCCTGGTAGGTAAAAACACTATAATAACCAAATTATTTTCGGTCATAAATATATCTTTATGTATATAGTACTTTCAAAACTGCTGTGCTGTGAATGACAGTTAAGATCCTGAAGTTCCTTACAGACATAAAAGCACTCACAGTGTTAAGCAACCTTCCCAAGTAGCCAAATAAAAGTGCATCTCATCAGTGCCAAATGCTGCAGATGTCTATGAAAGCTGTGCAAAATGGAGAGTCACTTGAGTGCTTTCAAGGCCAGTAATGCTAAAGAAGAATCTCTGGGCTCTCCTTTCCAACAGAGGCTGCCAACAGAAAGCTCTCCCTCACCGCCCACACCTCTAAGCAGCCTATGGACAGAGGGCAGAAACTGAGACACAAAGCCATGAACTCACTTAAAGGCATAATACACTGCTATAACGTTCTTTTTATCTCACTGCAAGGGAGAACAGGAAATAAAGGAACCTCTACACCAACTAAATACAGCCATTTACTAACACAGATGCCGTATCACAAACCTATAAGCTAGTCTAACTTCAAAATGATTTGAATTTTAATTCTGCACAGTCCCAACCAGAGGGCTGTCCCAGAACCTCACTCCTGTGATGGTCTGAAACTCCTATGCTTTGAGAGGTTATTAAAAACATGCTTTGATTGCAATATTGTAATTCACATTTAAAGCCAAACAATATTACCAAGAAAGATAATATTTTAACACAAAAGCTTTGCCATGTCCCAGATACTGATTCATTACAGAAACCAAATAAAAAACACTCGCAAGAACAATAAACATCTTACATCTGTAATTAATATTTCTGGCTGGTCGCAATACAGCTGTGCAAATACTGCAGCTCCTAATAAGCTCATAGGCTACATCTTAAGGAGGAATACTGTATATCTCATAACACAGAAAAGACAATAAAATTGGATTTGAATGGGTTCACCTCCCATTCATATTTCTCCTAAGATATAAATAGTTTCAGCACAATCTAGAGGAGAAGATGAGATGCACCCTTGCCAAGTTCTTGAACACCAAACTGCCGGTCAGGGTGATTGAGAGGGGAAAACTAGAAAAAAGGAAAACAAAAAAATTAAGAGGGTAACTATGAGGATGCTGGAATAGGTGACCCAGGGAAGCAACGAAGACTATGTTCTGGATTTCTGTAACACTGAGGTGAGCAAACCTCTGACTTCACCAACCATCTTGTGCTTTGAATAGAAGTTTGGTCTAGATACTTGCCCAGATCCCTTCCAACCTGAATGGTCAAACTAATTTCTAAGAAATGCAAAAACATTAACGGGAAGATAAGTTTTTGGGAAGACTAAAGAAGCAACATCTACACAGAGCAAAAAAACCCTTCTCTTTAATATTTGTGAATTATATTCTTCTAACAAATTAGAAACCAAAATAGTTACCATTCCCATGTGAATCAAAATACTACAGAAATATGGTGAAAATGCACCAAACTCTGGTCTCTAGATACCTATCTGTCATTCATTTCTTTGTAATATAGTATGCTGTATTTAGACTCCCCACACAGTGATTTTGAATGAAGTATCTGCCAGGACAGCAAAAGTAATTACACTATCAGCTAAGGACTCTGAAAAGAAATGACTGATTTTAATCTTCGGATAGAGTGTCTCCAGTCAATCAAAATCTCTTTATTTCATACCAAATCGATGAGGAACCATATTGTTAGTTAAACTGACGTGCAAAAGCAATCATGAAATGGCAATCATTGTGATAAACCCTATGTTCATTTATACCCCTGAACATTCATTTCTCATTGTTGCCAGTGGACTGAGATGAGAATTCAGCCTGAATTTCTGACAAAGTGATCAGGTACTCATAGTTGAATGTCTATAAAATGTTTTAAATTGAAAAGATATTTGGATTTGTTGTGGTAATTCAAGTTGGCAATTAAAAGAAAAATATTTACTGCGTTATCATTTTATATAGGCATCTGGAAGAGATAAAGGTTAGTATTTAATTATACAATATTATTTTGTTTTCTTTCTTTTGTATTACAAGACCAAAGTATTCTATCATTAAAACTCCATCTGAGGTAATCAGTAAAGGAAACTGACATATATCCTGCTATATAGGATCTGTCTGGCCCTATATTCAAACTAGTATTAGACATCCCATTGATATACATCTGCTGAGAACAGAGAGATTTAGACTGATCTGTACACTTGTGGGAGTTGAGCAGAAAAAGGAATTTAACTCAACATTTGCTACACCTATCCGGGGAAGCCAAGCAACATACTCATTCCAGGCAAATCAAATTCTTAAGGTCCTAGGGGAAAAAAAAATAATATTGGAACCTTAAAAATATGAGAGAGGAATATCCTGAAAGGTTAAAAAACCAGGCACAATTCTAATCTGCCAATACATCATCTCCTTTCTCTCCATCTTGACTCTCTCCTGAGAGATGTGAGGCTGAGAATTTTGAAAGAAAGATTTTTGGAAGCTACAAATAAAACAATGGGTGGTGGCTTGGTTTTGTTTTAAAATAGTGCTTAACAAATACATAAATTCTTTAAATGCACACAAAGCTTTTGAAAGAACACCTTATGTCACTCAGTTTGTATGTATGCTTGAAGGTCCAGGAAAAAAATATATATTTTTTTCCTACTTGACAACACCTCAAAGACAGACACAGGCTAATTAATCATGATGCTGTTTACACCTCCCTGTCAATGAGTTCATAATTTCTTCTGGCAACCAGTTCATTTTGTGAATTAAGGTGCAGTTTCCTGATTTTCAGGTAGAAACAGTACTGACTGCATTGATAATTCATTATCTGTCCCACTCTGCAAAAGGGATTTATAAACTCTCCATACATTTCCAGTATAGCATTCTGTTCTTTACCATTCTGTTAATTATATACATTACCAGCAAAACCTGTGATGCTCAGCATCACCATGTAACATTCAGTACTACAATAATGTTTCTCAGGGAAATAATGAGTTGACTGATTTAAATTAAGCTAATTGTAGCCTATTTCTCCATTGAACTGCTTCCCCTCATATATGAGCTTGGTTAATTCTTTTTCATAGTAGTTGCTAAATACTGTTAAAGTTACACATAAGAGGAAATAATAAATTCTTACACGTTTTATTAATTGACACAGATACAAAAAAGAAACTTGAATTGATTGTACAAGATCAACAGTATAAAGCAAAGTATCTTCCTAAAACCAGGTAAGAATTTCATTATACTAGAAGCTTCAAGACCTACATTTTCTGCAGCTAAAAAATTTTACTTCACTACGTAATAAAAGCAGGATTATAACACTTCTTGATGCCATGGAGTGACACACTATGTTTTTACCTAAAGCACAAGAGTAACCATCCTCTGGAAGTTCTTTCAGGCTATGCTTGAATTGTTATCTTTATTAGCATACTACTGTATTATATTTTTGCCTAAGTTTTCAAGAAAGAGTGTTAAACATACCATATGAAGTCACTCTTCCACCTCCAGCCTCAGCATTTCCACTACATTCTATTTTCTATTTTCATATATGAAGAATACATGCACGGCCTTCTTAAGGCCAATTACCATTCTATAGAAATCTGCTACAATTCTCCTACTTTTTTAGCTTACATAAATCTTTTGTAAATGTGTTATTCGATCTAAATCCACGACACCCCTCCCAAACCACTCAATAAAATATAAAAGTATAGGATAAAGTATAGGAAACGTGTCTATGATTTAATGCCCTCCTTAAGTAGACAAATGCAGCAGAATGATTGAACAGAACCTCTCATCTATCCTTCTTGATGACAATAGTACTTCTCCAAGATAAAATAATTACCTGTAGTAGACGTGGCAGCACAAAAGACCCCTAGTACTATACCAGTGGCTCTGAGAAGTTATCTGACCACTGTACTTCCCAGTTCTAAATAATACTGCCACAAAACATCATAATATAACATGAAAATCTTGCAAAGACTTGCCAGGGTCAAAAAAGGTATGTAACTTCAAAAAGTGGCTGGAGAAATTAATAGAAATCAATGGAAGATAAATCAGCCAAAAACTGTTAAACACAAAATCACCACCTGAAACCAGAGGTGTATAAAACATCAATGTGTTGAAGGATTAAAGAATATTTTGGGGCAGCACAGCTGTACATTGCTCTGTGATCTTACTCTTAATCAATTGCCACTGAGAGAAATATTTTTCTGACATTCCTTTCATTGCTTTCTCCTAGCTTTCAATACACGCAGAGCTCCAAAAACGTTTGCAGCTCAGGTAAGAACCAGAGATCACTTTGAAAACTAAACCAGGAATGGAGAAATGCTAATCACAGTTATGGTGACACTTTAAGCACCAGCTCTACGGGTCTGTGTGTGTGTGTCTGCACTGGGCATTTTTGATGCACATAGTCACAGAATCATAGGAGCTGGAAGGGACATACACAGATAATTGAGTCCAACCTCCTGCTAAAGCAGTTCCCTGCAGCAGGGCTCACAGTCTCCAGAGGAGGAGACTCCACAGTCACTGTGGGCAGCCTATTCCAGTGCTCCATCACTCTGTCAGTAAAGTTATTCCTTGGATTAGTATTGGAATTCTCATGTTCCAGTTTCCACTCATTATCCCTTTTCTATTGCTGCTTGCTACCCATCAGGATCCACCCCTATTACCTTGACTCCTGCATTTTAGATACATATCTCAGCCTTTCCTCATATGGAAGATGCTCCAGGCCTTTAATCACTCCAGAAGTCCCAGCACAAGGGGACTGATTGTTTTTGTTTTGTTTTAAAAAGACAAAACAAAACAATGGCATAATCAATAAGAACCAATAGAACTTACTGGCCATACTGTGTGCATGGCTCAAGTTCAGAAATGCCTCAGCTGGGATCTCAGGAAAACAAGGAAATTGGGACGAGCTGCTGAACAATGATGGGGATGGGAGCAGAATACAAATAGCTGGACAAGCAAAGAGATATGAAGAAAGGGCACTAAGCAGCACAGGCTTCCTCCTCAGTCAGAGCTGTGGTCAGCTGACTGGAAGCTGCAGATGTTGAGGATGTTATTCATCAGCTGCTATTTTTTTTATTACTTTAAGTGAACGCATGGATCTTTTCTTTGTGAAAACTGCTTTGGGAATTCTGCAGATTCCTAGAGGGAGGGACTTGCAGGTAGCATTATGGGACAGTTCTGTCAGCATATTATGGCTAGAAATAGATGACTCACTGAACTGCATAGCATTCTGTGAAGTAACAAACAGGCTTGGGAGCCAGCAGTGATGGTTGTGCCCAGCCCCAGCCCCTGGGGTGGTGTGTCCGGTAACCATGGCAATGTCACTCCCGTCATTGTCCCTGTGCTGTCTGCAATTCCCTGAGCTACATGTGCCCAGGAATGGTTTCTCCACTCTGTCTCCTTATTCTCGAAGATGATATTTCCACAAACATCCTTAAAAGAGGTGTTAGCTTTTTGCTGTTGCATCTCATTGGACCTGCTGCATGCTAACCTATCTCTACTAAATAAATAAATAAATAAAAAGCTTCTTTTTATTTAATCCTTTTGGCCCCAAATTTCTATGTTTCATCTCTCCTTATCAACATACTTTCCATTGCTTTAAAAAGCATTTTCATAAAGGAAGTAAATAAGATTTAAACAAACAGCATCTGCCTACAGGCTTCTCAAAACCAAAAATCATTCATTAACCCAACTTTATGGTAAGAATTATGCAAGCAAAAGAAAAAACTTATGATTGTGCTCTGCAATTTTTATTTATTTTTTGCACAAATATATGATGAAAAGATGCTAGAAGGGAAATTCTCTCAAATATTGGCCTTTCATTATGAAATTGAATGACGAAGATGTATACTGTAGAAGGAGTACGTATAAATAATATGATCCTTTTTGTTTTGCTTTGGGTGTTTTTTTGTTTGGTTTGTTGTTTCGTGTTTTTTTTTTGTTGCTACTACTGTCAAACGTCATTTGAAGTACACCAGTTGGGTTCACCCATACTGTATTTTGTTTTTTAAAAGCAACTCTTTGAGAGCTCATGCCCTGGGAGACCCAGGGATTTTGGGGACTCAGAGGCAATCAGGCACATCTGTGCAGGTTAACCTCCTGCTATCATTGTCAGCACTTACCGTACTTTCATACTCTCCCTCAACTGCCTCTGCAAATGCCCTATCAAAAACAGAAGCTTTCAAGCTATTCTGACAGCCTGAATTGCGTAATCTGAATTTATGCTGTAAGTAGATAAATACCAGTGCAACACTATAAAGTGATGGAAAGCACAGCAACAATAGCAGGGTAGCAAAGTCCCAGGTTGCAGCAAGTGAGGATAAGCCAAAATGCAGAGCTGTAGACACAGAAGCAAAGGAAAGGATCTGCTTACCTTTAGAAGGCCTCAGACATGCAGGGATCCTCCACCCAAACATCCTTGCCCCCACTGCCAACCCTTAAATGAAGTCTGGGAAGGGGTGGATTCTGGCTCTACCCCCTTCTAGTCATCAGGTTCATTGCATGCACCTGAGCTCCCCTGGGTTGGCCCTGCCTTCCTACCAGGTGCTCAATCACTGGCTCAAGCCATGACTTAGCATTTCCACTACAACCAGGAAGCACGTAAAGGCCCTATCATTTGTTCGAAGTAGGATTTACCTCAACCTCAGCTAGTCCCAGGTCAAAGATGCCCACCTCCCTCAGCTTCCTGTGACAAGCTCCAGCTCTACAATGGTGGTGGCCCTGCACTGAGCCACTTCTATCTCCTGACACGTTAGCCGCTCTGGCAGCACAACTCCATCTGTTCCCCTCCCTGCACATCTACTAAAAACCTCCCTTTACCTCTGTTTCCAGCTGTTCTCAATAGCCTCTCATTCCTCTCTTCTGCATACTGATATTGATTCTTTTTCCTAAGTGCCCTGTACCAATTTCAGGTTCAGAAACTTCCACTGCTCCTCTTGGTCATTCAGTCAGGCACAACTCCTTTTCCCTCTGTACAAACACTGCCCTTGTGAAGCAACAGGGACAGAACAAACAAGTGCCCATACCCCCCTGCTATCCTACAATTTTCTTTAAAGTCCACATTTGAAATTTAAAAAATATTTCATAAATACAGTATTGATTTTATTAGATATATGCAAAAACCTTATTTTTTTTTAACCATATGTAAGCACATATTTGTTTCACACTGATATTTTTAGTTTTTGTTGCTAAAAACAAATTATTACCTGCAAAAAATGTAACCGTTCTTTAATTTCTTGGTGAGCATCTCCATCCACTTCTCACCCTACAATTTAAGATACACCAGAAAGAAATTCTACAGAACATATCACAAATGTAGAACTAACCGTGAAGTCTCTTTTAAAAATAAAGTATGTGGGGACAGTCACAAAAAAATGAAATGTGAATACAAATGACAGCTTCAAGGTATAATAAACCTAATAGCAGCATATAAGGACTTTAACAATTCAATCTGATCACAGAAAGAAAATGTAGATGCTTGGCTCCAAACCCTTTACACAATCGGCTCATAATTTCATTTCTGAGCAGATCAATTGCCCTCTGAATGTGAATCAATATGTAAAAAACATTGCTTTTTTCTTACTGACATCAGTGGACATTGTTTACAGACTTAGAGACAAGTGTAATGGTGCTGTAAACCAGAACATGGTACATACAACACGAAAACGTGAAACAATTACAATTATTACTGTTCTGTATGAAAAAGTTTCTGAACTCCCTTCATATGCTATCATATTTTATGTATAGGTAGAAGAATAATATACTGATAAAACATGAACAATAAATAAGAATATCATTTTGGCAAGCAGTGCTATCTCTTATGACACAAACCAGAAGGAAAAGATGGAAGCCATCAATTATTACATTCTTCTCATTTACAACAGTCATTAAGTCATTTCTCCAAATAGCGCTGCATGTAAGAAACAGAAAGGCCTTCTGTTGTAAGGCAGGATAGGCTTTTATGCCAGAATTAACCATTTTCTTCTCATGGTGTGCATCTGCAAAATGCATCCTAACCATACACCTGGAATCTTTTCTAAGGTTGTTTCCTCTGCAGCCTCACCTGCCTCAGTCAGTCCAAGCTTTCCCACATCACCCCACACTTGATGCTCCCACCTTGCCTTGCACGCTTGCACAGATCCCAGGTGATACTCTGCTGAAGGCAGCATTAAACATACAGACTACAGATCGCTTGCTTTGGGAAGACATTTTTCATCTGTCTGAACATCCTCAGATGGGTAAAAGCAGAGCAGAATTACATATGAACATATACGTCCCCCATTAATTATGCTACGTAATATTTGATATTTTATTAATAATTTATATTTAATATTTCGCTATGCTCATAGAATGATAGGATTGCTCAGGTTGGAAGAGACCTTAAAGATCATCAGAAAACATTATATTTCTTGAGGCATGAATCTGATATCATTGCTGCTGCCTATGCTGACCTAAGGGCCATCATAACAAACAGTTCTAAATTTCAAAGGTTACCAAACCACAAACACTATTCCATTGTATAAAATTCATAGAGTAAAATTAAGATCAAACTAAAAGCAATACAATTCTTTTCCTTCTACATTTATTTTCACAGGGTCCACTGTAAATGCAGAGAATGTGTCAGTCAAGAGGTCACCGCCTCCCATACGCTACACAGCATGTGAAAATAAACCGAAACATTCACTTGTAAAAGAGGAAATGGAATATATTGCCCAACCCACCCAAAAGGTAAAGAATACTTTACTTAATGGAAAGGATTTTTAGAAAACAGGATTATCAGTCTATAGCATGCACACATCTAAGAAATGCTGCCTACTGAAAACATTTCTCTAAGAAATTAAATAGCCTGAAATCCATGAGCTTTCAACACGCCCGAAAACAATCCAGCATGAGCTGATAACAATTTAGATGTTTATTTTGAAACAGATTTTCCAAAATGATTTCATGATATAGATGCATTATGATTATTTTAATAAACTGCCATAAAGTTGCTTTAAATGCGAATTAGATATAATCTGTTTTTACTGACATTTGCTTCTGCAGCTGTGGTTCATTTCTATATATATGATTATTATGTCTTAAAATTAAGGACTTAAACAAATATGAATGGTATGTGGGAGAATGCGATCGCCACGAAGCGGAGGCAGCACTGCTGGAGGAGAACACTGTGAGTACAATTTATCCTGAAACTCATGGTGTAAACTTTTAGAGAAAACATCCCAAAACTGTCCAGAGCAGCTCAGGTTTTTTTGTAAATTAGCCATATAATCCATACTAACTTTGATGTATAATACAGAGTTTAAAATGTTGCCAACATATATATACTACCAACTCGTCCACTGATGAACGCATCAGACATTACTGATGAGGTTAAGGACACAATTTTACTTTTTAATTAACTTCTTGTCATAACAGCGGGTGCTTTTATGCTTAACTTGCTGTTTTGCAGTCATTGTTAATTTCCAGCTTTGAAAGGCACAGCCTGAAGGGAGCAGGGTGAGCACAATGCTGCTGGAGGCAGAAGGTGAAGGGCAGATACACCAGATCCACCAGAAAGAAATTCTACAGAACATGCATGTCACAAACATAGACATTTCCATGAGCTTTACTACTGATTTCAGCAAGCACAGAATCAGATACACTAACATTATTAACAGCATTCCTTGATTGATATTATCTCTTGGTTTCCCCATTTACTGCATATCCTTAAAAAAAAAGAAAAAAAAAAGTTCAGTACTGCTGGCGCAGTTGGCAGTTCTGGTCAGCAACTCCTGCAGCTCCTACTAAAGTGACATTAATTTGTTATTATTCACGCAAAACCTAAAACTTGGGTAATGATTGGAATTCTCTGAAATTCTTAGCTTTGTTGATTTTTTTTTTTTAATTGTATTCTCTAACACTCTCACAGATAAAAATATGGAACCATATATGTGAATACCCACTCAGTGCAATAAATTAAAGAAATAGTAATTTTGAAAAGCTGACGTTTTATTTTCCTTTCCTCTGCACTTCTACTGCATAAATGAGAAATATCATGTTGGCATGATACAAAATTGCTTGCATGAAATAATATGGGGATGTCTTCATTCCATCACTGTTAACATTTTTCTTTCTACAAGAATGACCTAGTTAGACAGATCACAGAATCTGAAACATTTTCTAGATAACATTTAGGTTCATGAACTCCTTAGGCACATGAGGGGCCTCACTGTGCTGAGTGAAATTGCTAAAACATTTGCAGTCATGCAAATGTTTACCTACATACTGAACTTATGACTATGAACTGCCTGTTGACAGATTCTGCAGGGGTGTCAGCTCCAAACACACCTGTAAATGGCCGAAACTACCTTTCAATATTATTTCTCTGTTATTAGCAATATTAGTTCTCACTGTTACATTTTGTGGGTACCATTTTATTATTCCACGTTCTAAGAGAAACTCACTACAATTGAAATTGTTGTAACAATTGTGTAAAAGTTGTATTACGCTTCGAGATTACCCCAACAGTGTAAATATGTATTAGATCAGAGTAAGACTCTCTACAATTTAGAACTCTAAGGTCATATCAAGCATTAAAAGACCATATCATAAACAGCTGTTTCATCCATACACTGTCTTTGAAAGCAAATAGAAAACCAATGAATTATAATGCCTTTACTCTCTTCCTACTTAGTCACTCATTAACTCCTCTCTTTTAAGCAACTTGACTTTCAATATCCCATTTTCACTTTAAGATCATTTACTAGAGTATGACACAGCTTAACAATGTACAATATGGCAGCACATGATTCTTCACTGTTATCAAGCAAACTGTTGGCAAATTATTTACGACTTATGGAAATTACTAACACAGAGCTGAATTACATATAAAGAAAATACTTTTTTACATTGCTTTTTTTTTACATTAAATTTCATTTAAAAAATAGTTTTTCTTCCAACTGTACAGTATCGCACTGTTACAATTAACTAATTCTGCACGATTTTAATCCAAACAGCAGTTACGGGTAAATGTTATACTTTTTACCGCAGTGTACAGTATAACTGCTACAATAATTTGTGTTATACAGGATGAGACTTTCTTGATTAGAGATTGTTCAAAGAAATCAAACACCGAACCATATGTTTTGGTTGTCTATTATGGAAGAAGAGTATACAACATTAAAGTACGTTTTCTGGAAGACAGTCAACAGTATGCACTGGGAACAGGGCTCAGAGGAGACGATGTAAGTAAAATCCCTGCTTATGTTTTAGTCTACTGCTTCTGTGTCACACTATACAAGTTCTTAACATCAAAGACAGTTACAAACTTCTCATATAACATACTTGCTATGCTTCATTAAAGTTTGTTTTACAATACTGGCATTTGAATTGCATCTCAGTGTTTCAAGAAACCTCAAGTTAATAATTTAAAATCAAATTTCACATAACATGCTCTGATTTAAAACAACATAGACGTTTCCTAAGTACTTCTGATTTTTCTACCTACTCTAACACCTGCAAAGTAAAGGAGAAAAGTCCTCCCTTTCCAGGTATGTATTGTTCTACCTATCACTGTAGCTTATTTTGTAGTCTGGTATATTTAAGATAAGCAGAAATATTAGAAGATATACAACTCCGTATATCTGACAGCTTGGCCTGCTGCTGTTATTAGTGCATAGCCAGATTCTCTAATCATCTGTCACTCATATAACAAACTGTAAATCAATATTAAAAAGAAATTAAGAAAGAGGACAAAAGCAGTCATGGATATTCAGAAGCCATGAAAAAAATGTAGGAGTGTTATTTTCCCCTCTAATCAGTCTTTCAAAGATGGTTAACTTTCAGTCAGCAATTCCTTTACATTAGTAGTGTTTTTTCACAGCTAAACTCAATTATATTCAATTATATGATGAAACTAGTTCTTGTCTACGTGCTTAAGTATCAAAAACTCTATCTGCATGTCTTATACACAAGAAAAAAACTAAACAGTCATCTTATAAAGATGTGATAAAGAAAAAATAAAAAATTACTCAGCTGAGCATTAAATTCAGCTACACAGAAAAGCAGAACAAGAAACCGCTACAAAGGTTGTTAGATATGTAAATAAACATATCCCAATAAGGTGAAATGGTAAAGCCCACATAGCTGAATCTTCAGTTACATCCTTCTTATACATGTTAGTACTTTTAAAAGTCATTCTGCAGCCAAACACCACATGGCATGGGGGAAAAGGAAAGGAAGAGTAAAGGCAAAACAAGCCAAAGATCAAGATAAAAGTATTTTAAGAAACAAAGGAGAAGCGGAAGAGAAAAAAAAAACACACAAAGGAAGTGATGCAAAAGCAATCACTCAGCACCTCCCATGGGTGAGCCGAAGAAAAGCTGGCTCAGCTCCTTACACCCCATCCACGCCCGTTTTTATTGCTGAATATGACATCACACAGCACAGAATACCCCGCCGGTTAGCCCAGGTCATCTGCCCCTCGCGTTCTCTCAGCGTCTTGCTCACCCACTGATCTATTCATTGCGTGGGGGATGGAGTGAGAAACACAAAGCCTTGACGCTATCTACTGGTCAGCAGGAGCTAAAGCATCCGCGTGTTACCATCTAAAAACACTGCACCACACGACCTGCTATGAAGGAAATTAACTCCATCCTCACCAGACGTGTCCAGACAAGTCAAAAGCTAACAAAGATCTGAATTCAAAACCTACCCAAACTAATTTCAGTCATTTAACAGGTCCAAGATTTACAGTTCAACCCTTCATGGAAATCACGGGAGAAATCACGAGCTTTCAGGCATATGAGATGCAAGTTAACTAGCAAGTTGTTTTTCAGCAAGATCGCTTTAATAATGAATAATAAACCAAAATCTTTACTGTACACAAACAGTTTGGGAGGCAGGAGGTCAGAATAAATTGTACTGCTGGTACCATTACTGCGGCATACTGCAGTGCAGTCTGCTGTGAAATACTGTCTACGGTTCTGAACTGAGCCTCACAGATAACTTCCTGGAGTTTTATTATAAATTAAGAGACTGAGAGTTTAGCTTTCCATGACTTTTATGTTGTTCAGTCTTCCTGTAACTGCCCAGATGAAAAAGCCTCAGATTAGAAACAAGGGATTTAAAAAAACTGAATGAAACTGAAATATAGTATACTATGGAATAAAGATAAAAATGCAATCCGTTTGTCATTTGAGCAGACTTGACAATTAAGGGAACTAAAAAATTACATGAATATAAAAACCAACTGGGGGGAAGGGATTTTTACTAAACTAAAAGGAAGCAGAGCACAATCTCACCATCTCAGGAAATACCATAACGAATGACTCTCTTGTTTGTTTCATCTTATGCACAGAAAAGAGAGCATCTTGAACAGTGGGTCTGGACTGAAACTAAAATTGGAAAACTGCAATCTGAGAACAAGGATTTGAAGTATACAGTTAATCATAGAATGGCTTGGGTTGGAAGGGACCTTAAAGAACATCCAGTTCCAACCTCGTGCTGTGGGCAAGGTTGCCAACCACCAGATCAGGCTGCTCAGGACCCCATCCAACATGGCCTTGAACACCCTCAGGGATGGGGCATATACAGCTCCTGGGGCAGCCTGTGCCAGTACCTCAGTGCTCACATGATTTTTATGTCGTGAAGAAGGTTCCGTCTTACTGATATTCTGCAGCACGTTTAGTCTATTTCCATTCACTGAAAGCTTGTATTCTTAGACACTGAATATAAATACTCAAGTTTTTCCCCTCTGGATTTTTCACATACAGGTTACATTTTGTATCGTGATTTTTTATTTATTTATTTATTTATTTTTTTGACAACACACTGAATTCAACTTCCAGAAGAGCATCACTAGCTCTTAATGCCCCTCTGCTCTTATAGCCCTTTATAAGGGGCCTGTAAGGTAGAAAATAATTCTCTGATTATCAGATTTTTATTTTAGAATGTTTTTACTTCTATGCCAATGTAATGGTGATCAGAAGCACTTTACCGAAATTCCTTGCAGATAAGTTAGCATCCAGCAGGAATGAATACAAGCAAAGATGACAAAAAACAATTTTAATTGTTAGCATCTTTTACTAGCAACGTAGCCAGATTTCTTACATTGTACTAAGCTTGCTCCAGATCAAATCACAAAAGGCTGCAAAGATCAGATCCACAAGTGGGACATTTAATATGAAATTTAAGTACTTACATTCAAAATTGCTGTTCTGAACATCATTTACTTCCCACCCCCCCTCCCCCTCCACCCCCCTCCAGCCAGTTTGTTTTCTTTATTAAAGATCCACAGATAGGTGTAACACTACTGGTCTTGATGAACACAGTCCCCATGACAGAGCTAAACAACTCAAACCTTTGCTCATGTTTAAATCTCTTCACAACAAAAAATGGAAAAATGCTAAATGGAAAAAAACTATACAAGTAAACATGAAAAAAAAAAAAAAACAATAATTAGCTCATGTTCTTTGAAGCAGAATAACTTTTGTCATAAAATACTACAAGAGCAGTTACACCAAATGACACCCAATCCTCTTGCTCTAAACTGGGTGTGGATGAGGTGGAAGTGACAGTGATTTCCAAGAGATATCACCATGCATACAATATGACTGTAAATAGAGCAGATGTGATATAATAAGCATTTCTTTCAAAGTAATAAACTAATAGTTTACTTACATTGTTGTGTACAGTTGTAGCAATTTAATAACAATCATTGTTATTGTGAACCCATGAATTCAAGATGAATTTTGTAATGGTGATAGTAAAAATCAATCACTTACCTCCAGAGTTAAAATTAGAAGTCAAATTTGTTTCATGTGCAAAAGTTTAGAAGGTATACAGAGAGAGGTGTACTACTTAAACTGAAAGACATAGGATGATGACTACAACACTGCCTGAAAAGTAGAAACGTAAAGGATTGCGAACCATCAGAATGGCAGAATCAAGGATGGAGTTTCACCAGTAGGGCAGGTGAGGGCAGCTTTCAGTTCCAGTTTGACTCAGTTTAAGGACCTTGAACAAAGCCATCATTTTAAGAACAGGATTAAAGGATGTCATTGTTTCCAACACCAGTGAATAAAACTAAAACTGTCCTTTAAAGGGATTTTATATTCACTTACTTGGTAAACTGAGCATTGGGGGGAAAAAAAAAAAAAATAAATCAAAGGATAGAAAACTAGCAATGTTTCCTGTACTACTAACTAAATGTTATCTTTGACAAGGTAAAATTTTAGTGAAAAGATCAAAAAATTATCATTGCACCTGCCATTACAAACTTTCACAAGTGATACTGTGTTCCCAGGGTTAGACATGCTCCCTTTTTGCTCCAAGCAGACAGCTGTTCTTTAATCATGTGCAACAAAAACAATAAATGAGGTGCTTTTTGTCTTATGATAGTCTGATCATAATTTTATTCAAAATATTGCCTATTTCCAACACTGTCAATAGCTATTGTTTTGATTTTATAGACAGAGATATGTATCAGTTAGATTTTTTGACCACTAATTTCATTTTTTCTTTTTCCCTCAGAAATTTAATTCTGTGAAAGATATAATTGACTTCTATAAATATGTTCCCATCACACTCATTGATGGAAAGGATAAAACAGGAGCTCAAAGAGTACAATGCTACCTTACACATCCATTAAAGCTGTGCAAAAGACGCATCTTACCTTAACTTCACCAACTTTTGAATAAATATAAATAGAACAATTATTTAAATGTGTAAGAAGCCAGGTTAACCTTTGAGTGATCAGCTCTCCGTATTACAAAGACTTCTGTATGTTCTACTACATCTTCTCTCCAACTTGTATTATAGCTCTAATTTTGAATTCCTGCAATATGTTTTTATCTAGAAGATGTAACAAAACTGAGGACACAGGTAAAGCATATGTCATTGTATTAACTCACATACAAGCATTAAGAGACTGACTCCTGATACTCTGACAACGGTTGAGCAATTTGCTTATCTTGCTTTGTACCTAACACAAGATGAAAATCAAACTCAGTCTTGCTTACTTGAGTGTCACTGAAGCTCATTCAGTAGCAAAACCCAATAAAATATTCTGAATTAAAAAAGTGTATTCTTTCCTTATAAATATACGTAAAATACACGTAAGACGCTATTTGGGTATTCGCTGTTTAACACTTTAATCCTGTATGTGTGTGTATCTGCACAATAAAAATCCCTGCTTGGCAGCCACTGAAATCAATGGGTGTCAGCTGATGATCCAAAGTATTGGACCAAATCCTAAGGACACCTTTAATGACGAAAGGTCTATTGCTTAACATATAACCTTTAGCTCAAGCAGCAACTATTTGTATTCCACATTTGAATGCTCAAACACACACATTAGGACCATTAAAGAAATAGCCCCTTCAAAGTCTTACCACGTGCAAGGATATAGATAAAAAACCATCGGCAGAAACAGTAGAAAAGTTTCCAACTTACCTAAAAATGTTCCAGAATGTATTAAAGCAGACGAAATGGTGAAGTATTTTTCCAGCAAAAAATGCAATATCTATTCATACAATTTAAGTTTTGGAAAGTTTCACCATGAATGTGAAAGTACTGACTGTAAGCATCAATGAACATCTTTTCTCACTTTGACTGGGTAATTGGAAGAATTAAAACATTAAAGCCCAGACCATGAGATTCCAACCCAACTTATGATGCACAGTGCTGTGCAGTGGCACAAACTGGAACCAAACTAATCAGAGCAGTTGGTTGCTGACTTCCTTGCAACCTTTTCATTTCTCCACGCTGCATCATAACACAAAAGAACATTCATTGTACTTACTTCTCTCAAACCACTGGGACTATCAAACTTGGAGGAAACTATTTTGACATGACACTATCTAACCATCAGAGTTCTGCTGAGTTTAGCAGAACTCAAAAAGGAAATGAGGCATGACATAATCTGCTTTCAGGCTTTTATAGTCACCATACAATTTAACTTAAGAAAGGATTTTACATTAAAAGAAAAATATTTTTTTCTAAGTTAAACCCACAATAAAAAAGAACAGCTTAACAATTCAGACAGCAGACGATGTCAGAGACACACAAAGCTTCGTAGATGCTCACCAAAACAGCAAACTTGCTTACTAAAGACACACGTTATTAGTATACTTAACCCACCTAGTTTATAACACTGAGCAGCAACATTTTTTCCACACACACACACAGAGTACAGCTTTCATAAAGAATGTTCTTATTTTGCCAGCAACAACTCTTAAGAAGCAAATTCAAAGCCATTTATTTTGTAGCTTCTACAAAAACAAAATTAATACGGACAGTAACCTGGACTGAAAGAGTTTAACAAAGGAGGGATTTTAGCCATATTTTTCTTATGTTAACAGTTCTAATATTTATTGTATGTGATATGCCAGAGTTTTAAAATGGAAACTATTTTCAGAATAAAAAATGTAAATAGTACTGTTAGGTTTGGCATAAAAGTACATGAAGTGAAAAAACCCTCTAGTGTACCCATCTAAAAAAATATAATTCCATTTGAATACAAAAATGAGAACTGTCCTTTCATTATTACTGACAAAACAGAGAAAAGGAAGTTTGTTCTGTGGAATACATTAGCCTATGATACAAATGATATAAAATTTTCCAATGTCTGATGAAGAAGGTCTCACTTAAAGCACCAAGTCTCTGAACAATTTTAACAGTATTGCAAAATTATTGGAAAGCAACCTTTTAACTGTTTAGCTTTGTCGTACTTTGAAGTCTTAAAATATTTACATTTCAATACAGATACCATACATACTTTATCAAAACAATGAATAATCCACCAGAGTATATAGAAAAATATTCCCAGCTTAGTTAAACTGTTTACAAAAATGCACCAACAGTGAAAATGAAGAGCTAGGAACTACCAGTGTTTCGAAACAGTAGTTCCGGTTCAAACTTACAATACACATCCAGCATTAGAGTTCTGAAGTCTGAGACCACACAGAAAAGTTCCTCTCCTCTCAGTCCAAGTTTAATGTGTCCTCCAACCAACCCTGACTGCTCACCAAAAGCAGTTCAAAAGGCTGGCATGGTTGTGCTCTTTTTTCTCACATCTATGCAACACAAGCTAGGTAAAAACTAAGTACTAGAAAAAATTAAGCATTTTAGTGCTATTTTACCTAGTGGGAGTAACTCTCATCTCACAGATTTCTCATTTACAGCCTTTTATTCCTTTAAAGTCAGTGGTCTTCTTCCACTGAAAATGAGTGCTTGAATTTAAGTATTACTTCCTATATTTTGTGCCTGAATTGCCATTAAAACCTGTGATATACACTTGCAGCCCACAGAGGATTTGAAGGTGCTGTTCATTACATGTATGCCTAATCTCTGAAATACTATGCTGTAATAAAACAAATTAAACCATGTTAGACAGATATCATAGTCTAGGATTTTATTTGTACAGACCCAGCAGAAACCAGGTACAGCACAGAATCCTAGAACAGATAATGGCAACAAGAAAAATGTTTGCATAGCAAATTCTTTTCAAATTTGTCTTACGGAAAAGATGAAGCTGACCTCCAATAAAAGTTTCAAACATGGGAGTGCAAAGTAGTGCTTAGTTCACAGCGTAAGCTTCTAAATAACTCAACAGCTCTGCTCTCCTTTCTGCTTTCTAACAGTACAGATTCTCTTGCAAAGTAAAGCAGTTTTTCCTATCTTGTTTTCCAAGGAAATTAACGGCACTCATTGAAATTAAGAGTAAAAACAAATAGACAAAACTAGTCTCTCAATTAATGCTTTGTTACTGGAAGCGAAAGAACATCCCAACCCTTGGTTGCCTCTATCAAGTGCCTCTGTCCATGACTTATCCATTCTTCTTGGTCCGCATATACTCTTCCACAAAACCAGCACTTAAACACACACTGAAGTGCTTCAGCTGGTGAGGCTTCCACCACCTGGTAGTTGTTTTTATGGGTCTTTTTCAGTTTCATTTTTAGCATACTCTGCTTTTTTGCTTGGCTTCCTGTCTCAGCATTCTGAAGAGTAAGACGCTTTCGGTAACGTTTGACACCAAGACAACTACTTGTCCTTTCTGAGAGAACTACTTTCAGGACATGACCTTTATATTTGTTGATAGTCTTCATTACATTAATTATCTCTGGGGTATCAACATCAGGATGGTTTAGCACCACAACTGGCTGGTTACGACGAGGGCATTTAATCAACTGATTCATTCTCAGAGGGACAAGCCGAAGACGTCTTGCTGTCAGTAGATAGGACATGTCAGAACCTGAACTGGTTTCTGACTGTGTTCTTGTTTTTCTCTTTGGAAGTTCCCTGAAACCTGCTTGTTTTACCTTATTTTTGTGTCCTTGCTGACTTTTTGAATAGTGTTTGCTTTGCTTGCTTACATCGCCATTTTTCTGATATGATATAACAGTTTGCTTGCTACTAGTTTTAGCATTCATCTCTCGCTTTGGTCTTTGCCTGAGCGATATATTTCGGGACTGAGTATTTGGATCACTCTGATTAGGCAAACACGGCAAATTACTGCTAAGTTTCTCAGAAACACTGACAGGAACCGGACGAGGCAGAAGCATCTCATTGCAATACGCAGAAGGAGCTGAAGCTTCGCTCATTTTTTCTATTCCTCTGGAGTTCTGACTGCTAGTAGCATTGAGCACTCTCAGCATTGTCCCTTTGGGGATAAACACTGGAGAAGCAACATTGGAATTTTTAGTCATCCTGCTTTTAGATGTTCTTGCAAATGTAAGTAGCTGCTCATTACTGTGTTCATCACTACCAGTTACATTATTTCTACCGTGCACTTGAGGGAAAGACATAGCTTGTTCCAATTCAGTGGCAGAAGCAACTCTCTCACAGCTTGCTGAATTTTCCTGAGGGAAATGCATCTTTTTACTAGAAGCTTGGCATCTCAATGGCATAGATTTCATGTTAGATTCAGCAGCAGACATAAGCTGAGCAATTTTTCTACACAGCAACGTTGTTGACTTCTTATTGCGTGTTGTATCATCCCATCTGATGCCCTCTGGAACATTTTCAGTCCCAGAGCTAAGAGAAAATACAGATGAAATAACAGGTCCCTCAAAAGGATTGTTCTTATTCTCCATTTTCTGCAATTCTAGTGATTCCAGAAGAAGATTATTTTTTTGATTTACAGTCTCGGCTTTCTTCACTTTGCTAAAGCTAAAAGTCATGTCCTCCCAAGGTGAAGTTTTAGTAACATGAAAGTTTTTTTCTGCTTCAGAACATATAACAGATTTTCTATCAAAACCCTTAGCAGCTAAATGCGTTTCTGCAGAGTTGACTATCAGACTCCTACATTCTTTGTCATCCCTCTTTACCGGAAACATATCTTTTTGTTTAAGGACAGCAGAAGAGTAGAAATTTTTCCCCTCCTGAGTAGTCTTTACTGAATTGTTCTTGGAACTTTTATCTTCAGAAACAGCGGCATACTTTTGACGAGATCTATCCACACTTTCTTCGTAACAATACAAATCGTAACGCAAGTTATTTTTTCCATCCACTTCCCACTTGGGTGAGTTAAGACCACTTTTTTTTTCAGTACTATTAGTCACCAAAGACTGAGAACAAAGTTCTATAACACCTGAATGCACATCAATACCTTTCACCAAATGAAGGCATAATTTTGATGAATCCTCTTTCTGAATTGATGCAGAGTTGCAGTCTGAGTACTGAGAATCGGATGAATAAAGGCATTCAGAATTCTTGTCATACTTGCTGTCTAAATTAAGCTGATTATTAATACTGGATAACTTGTCTACATTCACTTCCATGGTTAGTAATTCATTCGAAGATACAGATGTTTTTTTTCCTTCTGCACTTCGCTCTGTACCTTGATTCTCAAGTCCCAGTTCAGCACAGTTCACAGGCCTGCAAGCTGCTTCTTTCATAGGAATCAGTTTAAGAACCAGCTGTTGAGCTCCATTCACTATTTTAATTTCTACTATCTGAGCTAAACAGTTAGAAGGAACTACAAGTTCAGACGGTGCAATTACAGTTAAAGGCATTCCAGGTTGTAAAGGCTCCATTTTTGGAGAATAAACCTCAACTTCCACACTCTGATTCTCACACATGTTTATTTCAGATGGCTCCAATATTGTTTTATTCTGCATTGAAGCTGTATTGATGCTACCTATATCATGAGATGAAGAGATTATTTTAGTCACTTTATCTGGAGTCTCACAAGTGATATTTGAAGACGAATTTGAAAGTTCATTCTGAAAAGTAATTTCTTCATATTTCTGCTTTTCAAATAAAGTGCTTTGACTTGGTAAGCAAGACTTCTTTTGCTGACGTTTTAAGCCAGTATTTGACAGCCGTTTTTTGGGCGCTTCATGCACTCTTCTTGTATGTTTCACTATATAATCATGCCTAACAGCACCATATTCACAGTATTCACACTGATACGGAAAAGTTCCAGTGTGCTTCACCAAATGTCTCTGGAATTCACCTTTGGTGTAGGATATATAATTACAATAGGAACAAATAAATTTAATTTCTTCATGTTGACTTACATGCTTTTTATACTGCAAAGGATCCTTTGTTGAAAATCTACATTTATCACAGTAGTATTTACCGGGCAAAAAGTTTTTAACTTTAAATGCTTTCTGTTTTTTCCTTGGGTAAGTTTTATCATGTTTTTCGAAGTCCACGGCATTGGCACCTTCGGGGACAAAATGGAAAGCAGGCGGTGTAATATGACTGCACATCTTGCAGATGAAGTTTTTGTCTTCAGTCCACCCAACTTTCTTATGCTTTTCTAAATCTTGCTTTGAAATTTTCTGAATAGTTCTGCATTTTATACAGCTTATCAATGAGAGCTTACTATTCTCAGCCTCAGTCCCCTGGTAACAGTAGTTCTGATTATCATCACCATTTGATGGATTTGTTTTATCTTCAAACGATTGCTTTGGGGATGTAGTTAAGGAATTATTTTTACCATTAACTTGGCCAGGGTACAATCTTGGTAGAATTTCCCTCATTTTTTTCAACTGCATTTCAGAAGATGCAAATCTGCACCAGCTTTGTCAAACAGCAGCAACAGAATGTTTTCCTGATGTTAGTCTGGTGCATGCAGCTTATCAATTACTCGCTCAGTCCACCAATCCGCAAAATATGCTCTTTGGAAGAAATGGTGATCAAGGAATTGCATCCATATTATAGTCCACGTTCTTAATTTTATTCAATCAACTTGCAGCACTAAAGAATAGAGAGCAGAAGAAAAGTCAGTTATGATTTACTAATCATTGAACTAGTCAACTATTAGCAAACTACGGCCGAATTACACTGTGCAAATCTGTTAATATATTAAGACGGTTCTACCATGCACAAAGAATCATTAACTCTAAGTAAAACATGATCAGTTAAATAATCCCTTAGTATTTGCTCATCGTCAGTGCTCATAAATTCACAAACTGATCTGATATTTATCAAAACCTACAGAGCGTATGCTATTTCTTCCATGTCATAAGGACTTTACATTTAAGAAGATGTATTCAAGCCTAACTAGGAGGACACTTCATAACGGAACTCAGCAATAGAATTTGCTTTCAGTTCTATATACAGTCAAGGACAGAATATACAGTTAAGGATAGTTTTAAGAACAGCTCTCATAGATCCAAGATCACACAGCAGCATCCAATTACTATAATACTACCAGATCGAGAACTTTAAACTACAAAACACCTTTACAATGCTTGAAAATGAGTAAGTATGTGATCCAAAAATATACTGGCAGCACAGAAAAGACATTAAAAAAACATTACAGGTACCACTCATTTGTGAATCCCAGGAGGTAAGACTTCAGTGACCACAAGGGTTACTAGAAAAACAAAACTATGAGATTGCTTTTAAAAATCAAAGACTTTTAAGTAAAAATTCCTGAAGTACAGATGGAAATTCTTTAGAAAAGAACAATACCAATGTTTCAGGTCCAGTCTTGCTAATACATAATCACATGCAAATTCTACTTCACATATTCTCAAAATAATAAGCTACAACAACATAATTAATTTAAAACAGTCAGCAGCTGCAAAAAGTAATTGCTTTCACTCCTATTAATAACACAAAACAATCACTTCTACGTATGTCAACAACCATATAAACAATTCATTCCAACCTGACAGTACAAACTGTGTCAATCAAGTAAAATAAGCAAAGCAAGAGAAGACAGAGGTAAAACAGTAACATCAATGCAAAACCACTCTGTTAACTTGTGCAGCATGTTTGGCCTCAAAGCTTCTAGAACTTTTACCGTCTCTTTTATATATTTAACATGAAAAAGATCTCTGCTTCAAAAGCTTTTGCCAGAACTATAAGAGCACTGATACTTAGAAAACAGAAAAAAATGTTTGCTTTTGAGACATACATAAGATAAAATCTAAAGCTAACAGCAAGAACAACTCAATTCAATACCTTTCTTATTGAAATTTTCTCGCTTAAAGACATACTGTTACACAGATCTGCTCCATTTTAATACATCTTAAAGAAGATGGGCATTTCTGCACCTGGGAGCTAGTTCTTCTCCACATCTATCCAGAGACAGACTTGATTTGGGTTCCAAAGCCCTCTCACAAAGCTGAGATCACAAAGTAGCATCCTATTACTGTAATACTGACAGAATGAGAAGTTTATACTATGGAACATCTTTACAGTGCCTGAGAATGAGCACCTAATCCATTAAGTTTTTCTTACGTCTATCTGTGCTCTATCTGCTAATATTCCTAACTACTGTGAGAACGCTGCCCTAGAGATGGAACTCTGCAAAAAGCAAATATACTGAAGTAATCTCAAACAACAATAAGAAATTAGAAAACTGGTTAAAGACAAGATAATAGTATTTTCAGTCTCTAGCAGATGGATGGCTGCAAAGCTATACAACTCATCAGCAGGAAGTTCCTGTGACTGTAGCAATCTCATTTCATTGCAATGCAGACACCTGTAGCTACATCCCTGTGTGAAAAACAAATCACACAGGGCAGCTTCCTTGGAACAAGGAAAGAATACATTACTGGATCATGATCTGAACGTTTTTTGTGCGTGTAGTTTGGGATTGGGGTTTTTTGTTTGTTTTGTTATTGTGTGTGTGCGCGCGTTTTCAAATCTAATGTTCATAACATTAGAATCGGGATAACAGAGGGCATAAAGAATAAAATAAAACAAATAATTCTGATCATCTTGGACGGACTGCACTTCCCATCTACAAATATCACTTCTCAGACTTGAGATGAATCTTGTTGACATGTAAGACTGATGACAGGTCTATGTCCACGAGATCCATTGCTTCATTTCAGGATAAAAATGCTATGAGCCCTCAATAAGCTGTAGCGTTGTGTCCAGACCGAAAATGCTTCAAGAATTTCTACAGCTCTAAGAAGTAATCAGAACTGTATTTGGGAAGGATGGGTGAAATCCAATTAAGATCGTCTTCGCTTTTTTGTTTTTGCTGTAACTTCTTATCTTACTGAAACTACACCTGACATCAACTGACCAACACATAAGCATAGAGCACTTTATAGACATCACAAAAAAAAAGTGTTGTATTTTTTTAATTAACACTGTAAACTTCACCTTACAAGACAACATGAAAATGGATCCATTACCTTTAAAAAACAAGACAGTAACAGAGGTTGTCAAACACCTGACAAATGCTTCAGTTGCCCAGGCAGATCTGGATTGCTCAGCCCAAGAAGGGACTGAAAGATTACTAGCCTGTTCTTTGAATTACCTCTTTTAAATAATTATTTAATAAAATTAATTAATTAATTCAAAGAACAGGTTAGTAATCTTTAAAATCTTTCCCAACTCAAGTACCTCGACATTTGGGGAAAAGAGAAAATGGGTGTAACAATAAACGTAAGCTTTTATTCAGATCTGTGAAAAATGCTATGTTGTAATAATGTTCTAATGGAGTTGTTAGAAACCAGGTTTTTAATGTTGAGTGCTGCAAATGCATTTCAGACATGCAGTGGGTTAAACCCAACCATCATCTAAACAGCTGCTTGCTCACTTCCCACCCCTCCTTGTGCAGGAAGGAGGGCGAACTTGAGCACAAAAGCAAGAAAACTCATGGGTCAAGACAAAGACATTCAATAAAGGAAAGAGGCCAGAGGTAGGATAAGCAGTGGTGTAAAGAAAATCACTTACAGCCTCCCACAAGCAGATCGATGTCCAGCCTGTCTACGAGCACCAACCACCTTGGAAGCCAAGCCCCCTCTCCCCTTCTCTATCCTTCCCTTCCAGTTGTTACTGCAGAGCATGACGTCGTACGGTATGGACCGCCCCTCTGACCGATCCTAGCCAGCTGTCGCAGCACTGCGCCTTCTAGCTCACTCCTAACTTACTCTCTGTGAGGTGGGGGAGGGCTGCAAGGAGAAAAAGGGCAAGCCTCAACGTTACGCAAACGCTGTTCAACAACAGCCAAAATACTGGCATATCATCAGTGCTGTTTTAGCCACAACTTCAAAACACCGCATCAGACACACTGCACTGAAAAATTTTAACTTCATCTCATCCAGACCGAGTATGTGGTAAAAAAAAGAACAAAATAACCAGCAGCTGCTGAAATGACATCCCCTGTTGTCTCCACAGTTTTGTCTACCTATCTTTTCTTATTAACTATTCAGTACTCAGAAATGACTGGATACAAAGCATTCAATTTTATCGCTGTTTTGGCTAAACCAACATATACTGTAAAATGTCTTTTACTGAACTGAAATTAATTTGCCTTTTTTACTAGACTGAAATTTATTTGTCTTTCCTGGTTACTTCAGAGAAATGAAACCAACAACATACACACAGAAAGGTGGTGTAATAATCCAACATCCATTCACTTCATATCAGCAAGAATGGTTGAGGGGGAGAGGCCTGAGGAATACCCAGAAGAATTTTTGAGGTAATTAAAAGTATTAGCACAGACATGCTCCAGAAGATTTAATGAAATGATATATACTGTATTCTTCAAGTTACAACCAAATCCAGGGCACACAGAGCAAAACAAAGATAACATTGAAATAAGATTTGAAAGTCCACAAGGATTCTGAATTGCTACTGCGGGATTGGGACAGATGAAGAACAAAGTAAAATATATTAGAAGTGTCAAAAATCAATTCCAATCACTGTCTTTACAACAACAGATTTGGAAAATGTGTGTGAAAATACCTCAAAATACCACAGATCTTAATTTTGGGGGGGAAAAAAAAAAGACAACAAAAAGAAGATAAACCAAACTTTCCTATTCACTCCTGTCAAGCACGTGCTCAAAGTATGCACTGCTATCAAAAAAAATGGATGTGACAAGCAATATGCTTTTATCACATATGATCAAATTGCATCAGCAAAGCGCACACTTCTCACATACTACGCTCATAGCCTGCACCCAACAATCAAGGCCTGCTTTTGTACCAAAAAACCCATGCAAGACTTTTTTTTTTTTTTTAAGAAAGATTTATAAAGAATTGGAAGACACTGCACATCGCTGAATCAGGAAGAGTGAATCTCTACGGCAGAACTTAAATCTCCACGTAAACCTATCTCATCTGCTTCCCACATCTGTATGCTATGCCATATACTGCCCATTTAACATTGGTTGGATGTCTCTGTTAAGCAGTTAACTGTCCTGCTGACAAAACCATGTAATAATCAGTCACAGCTTTAGGCCTCATGACTAGGAAAGTGCTAGACTAACATATTAAACTAATCAAAATAACTGATTTTGTATTAAAAACCAGTGATTCAAATACACCACGTTTATTTATCTATCATTCTTCTTAAATATGCATTGTTTCAAAATGACAGCTAATCACACAGACGCAGTGCTCTCTGTATCTGAAATTCACATGAAGCCTTTCCACCAAAATGAATGAGGAGTGTCAACGTAGGGAATGGAGAAGAGCAAAGACCACATACCAGGTTTTTAGAGCTCACGTTTATTACAGAATATACAGTTATTTCACTGCTCATGAAAATAATTACATTCAGAATTTTTAACACTTACAGTATGAAGTTATGCAAAATATTGATTAAAAGTAACTGTTTTCCTAACGCACAGGCAAAAAATTGTCTAATTAACATTGCAGGCATCTATGGAAGGCAAGTGCATATTAAGTGCATTATGCAGTGCTCTACTGAAACCAAGGTCTGCTTTTCTAAGGCTCTGGGCCACAGGCCTAGCTATATCTGATACATAAAAGACTCCGACATATACTCCAATTGATTGATGGTCTTACTGTAACACAGCAAGCAAAGCACTCTGATGTATAATCACTATATCAAAGTAGTTATTTTTGACAGTGCCCAAGAAGATGCTAGTACAATTTCTCATACAATATACAATCATCCTATAGATTTATGCTGCACATCATCTTATTTCACAGAATTGACAGCCATTTCTCTAAAAATCTTTCTGTACATCCCAAGGATTGAGTAGCATTTGCATTACCTCGCTCCAGGCTTTAAGGCCTGCAAGCAACAAAGCAAGGAAACATGGCACCGCAGATAATAGCAGAGGAAGGGCTAAAGAGCTCAATGAAAACACGTATTCCTCTGTGCCCAGTCCTCCAAACACTCATGGAGACAGCAAAACTCATCGCCGTGTTCAATTCCTGATCAAATTGGCCACTTACATAAGGATCTGCAGGAAAAAGGGCCTTGACCACAGCCTGGCATTGTAGTAACAATGCAGAATAGAACACCAGCAATCCCTATGGAATACCATCAGTCTTCTTAATTGAAAAAAAGAAGAAAAAAAAAAGACTTATTTTTATTAAAAGCGTGCATTAAAGCACTTAGACTACCTCCATGATAACACAGATCTATTTTTTAAAAGAATTCTAAGTCGCTTTATATATGAAAATAGCCCTAAGCAACCAATGCCATACATTTTTATGATACATTCTCTAGCAACAAAATTAAACGTAGGATTTAATTAAGAGAACCTTCCGTCCGAATACTGTAAAGCATTAAACATACACATGCAGGGCGCAGAACGCCCCATTTGCTCAGTAACACGGCTACTAACCCGAAAGCTGTTCTTCTTCAGGACGAGCAGCCAGGACGCCAAGCCAAGACAACAGCCTCGCAGTGCAGCCGCCTCCACCGCTGCCTCATGGCGCCCGCGAGCCGGCAGCATCCGCCGCACAACACCAACAAAATAATCCCATTTGGGGGCGGCTCGCCCACCCACGCAGCCGCGCTGCCGCCCCGTGGAGAACGCGGGGCCGCCCCCGCTCGGGGTGTATCTCCAAGAGGCAGCGCTCAGCCGCTGCCCGGCGCGCCGCTCGGCGGATCCTCCGCACTCCGCGCAAACGTTCGCCCTCTGCCGCCGCCGCCGGCGGGGAGGCGGCTCCGCCCGCGTTAGCGCGCAGTGCCGGCGGCGGCCGGCGGGGGGCAGCACCGAGCAACGCCGCGGCCCACACTCGCCGCGGGGAGCCCGGTTCTCCCGCCGCGGACAGGCGGGGCGGCGGCTCGTGCGCGGCCGGCGGCGGCGGTCTGGAGGAACCTTACCTGGCTCGGAGAACGAGACGAGCGCCGTCACCCACAGCGGCGCCGGGAAGACCCTACCGGCCGGCCGCCCGCACGCCCCTCGTCTCCAGCCGCACGCTTCCTCCCGCTGCCCCAGCTCGGCGGCCGCACGGCCCCGCGCTACTTACCCCAGCGAGGGCGCACCCGCGCCCCTCGTCGCCGCCGCAGCCTCGGCGGAGCGCAGCGCCAGCCAGCGGAACTGACCTCAGTGGCGGCAGAGCGCCCATTGGCCAGCGCTGCGCTGCCGTTCCCGCCGGCGGCGCCGTGTAGAGCTCTACAGCAGCGCTCTACGCTCGGCGGCGGTGGCGCAGGCGCGTGGCGCGCCCCGGTCCGGCGTGGTGGGGACCCCAGGGGGGAGAGCGCGGCACTGCGGGGGCACCTCGAGCTGCGACGGGGAGCGCGGGTCATGGCACCGTGGGCTGCGCTGGCTTGTAGGACGCTTAAAGATCTCGTTTCATCTCCTCTTGCCATGAGAGCGGCCTGATGTCACGGCTCCTACTGTGCTGCGTTTCGTTCTCCTTTGTAGCAAAGGGTTCTGACGGCACAGAAGACTGAACGAATGTCTGTTGGTTACAGTATCTCTCTGCGCTCCCACTGAACTCGTCGTGTTCCGTTAGAATGGGACGTGGGCTTAAATTTCGCTCAGCCAGACAGCAGCATGGTGTTCTGATGGCTGGTTTCCAGTTGCTTCCTATAAAACTCAAACTTTAAATCAGACAAAAACAACTTCTTTAAACAGAAGGGAGAGGAAAAAAAGCTTAATATTTTGGAACTTCACCTCCTAAAAGTCCATTTAAAGCCACAACAGTATCTAATTACTCTGCTTAAAGAGGAAGCCATATTTAACATTGGATCAAGAGTCCTTTCAGTGTCCTTAAAATGGAGCTTTACAATACATGACTTCACAGCTGCACTTTTTTTTTTCCTTCTTCTTCTTTTCCTTTTTGTTTTTGTTTTTAACATGGTTTCTGTGTGATACAAACTGCCAGTAAGTTGCATCTTCTGGGCTTGACCCAGCCTTGCCATTCTCTAGGTGTGCCTGACCAACAGCAGTTGTATTTTATGTTCTTACTGCATCGTAAGCATTCAATGTGTTCTGTGTTGCAGATAGGTTATGAGAGTGGCCTGACCTTTGCTTGGCCAAGTTTGTTTCTGAGGTAGTTAACACTGTGAACTGAACTATCTGTGTGGATGACATGAAAGCCAGGAAGGACAATTTGCACTTAACGACTTGTGTCAGCTGCTCTGTGAAGATAAATACGTGGGCTACAGTTACCAGAGAGTTTTCTTGAAAACTAGAATCAACAGAAACGTTCCTAAAATACAGAGAAAGTAGTCTAACGCAAGTAATAAGAAATAAAGAGTTTGCTAGTCAGACAGTGGGGTTCTTTTTTTGCTTTGTTTTGTTTTGTTTTTAGCTTAGCTAGCTCTATCTTTAACACATCTGAGAGTGATAGGTAACCATGAAATGGAACCAGTTGTCTGATACACGACACTGATTAACTTTCACCTTTCTTCCTTAGATGTGTGTGGCTGGCCTGTTCTGAGGTTAGAAAGGCAATTGCCTGTAGCAAAAGCAAATAGATCATTCAGTATTTAGATAAGGCCAGACTAAACAATGTCACCCAGAAAAGTCTTTGTTATGTAAAGCTTGAGTCAAATTGCGTCTTCCAGAGTGTCCTCCAGCTACACTAAATTCACTCTCTTCTCTACATTTCACGGCTACTTCATTTGCTTTCGCTGTCACATAGATACTGTCTTCAAAGAAGTGAGTCAGATGAGATCCTTTCTCCCCTTTCTCGTTCGCATTCAGCCTAGTTCGGCTACTACAGGGAAGATAGCTGTTGCCTGTATCACCTCCTCTCCTCTTTCCTTTGCCATCGACCAGACTTCCTTGCTGATGTCTGAATTCTTGCTCCTGCAAAGTCATTCATTCCTTCTCTATTTGTCCTCTGACTCCCTGACTCTCTAGGTAGCAGCAGTGTTATTCAGGCACTTGTGGACACCTGCACAGAGGACCTTAAAGCAAGGGGCATTTCTTAGTAATGGCAAGCAAGTAGCGTGCCTTATTTCATAGTGAGTTTTAGTTACTGCAGCAAAGAGATTATGCCTTTCCACTATTTGCAACATCTATTATTTCTTCGTAACTCCACTGTCCTCTGCATTATTGGTCACTGTGCGATACCCACCTACCAGTAATTCACCACAACTCTGCTGCTGCTGATTGTCCTGCTGTCAACCTGCGTTTCTTTCCACTCAGTAACAAGATTATCTGATAAAGAATGCTGATCATGGCTTGTAGATTGAGGAGGGCTGCAAACAGAGTGGCACAGATTTGCTGCTGTAGAGCTATAGATTTGCTTCTCAGCTGCAAAATTATGAAATATCTGTGCTTGGAGAAGGCCAAGTAGGAAAGAGAACAAAGAGTATAAATGCCCTAAGAGCTTTTCTTGGAACAGTTTTGCTTTGCGTATTACTAAAATCATAAGTCCCAAAAAGCAGGAAAAAAATGTACTGGAAAACCTGAGAAAGCCTGTAGTGATAACAAAAGTTGACAATGAAAAAGGACACTGTTTTGGAGACATGCAGAATCTCTCCTTGAGCTATGGGAACACCCTCACATAACAATTCTCCTCTCTCATCAAATGTATAGTCAGATGGGTAAGTTTTCACTATATGCTGTGATAATGCAACAGCACAGTCTATTTGAATCTGCGAATGGAGGGGAAAGTGCTTCTTTGGATGTGTGTTCTGCAAATCATAGAATCATAGAGTTGCTCAGGTTGGAAGGGACCTCAAGGATCATCAAGTCCAACTGCAGCCTAACCGTAGTACCCTAACTCTAACAACCCTCTGCTAAATCATATCTCCAAGCACCACAACCAAACGGCTCTTAAACACATCCAGGGACGGTGACTCAACCACCTCCCTGGGGAGCCTATTCCAATGCCTAACCACCCTTTCTGTAAAGAATTGTTTTCTAACGTCCAACCTAAACTTACCCGGGTGCAACTTGAGGCCATTTCCCTTCATCTTGTCACCTGTCATCAGTGAGAAGAGACCAACCCTGCTCTCACTGTAAGCACCTCAGCCGCCTCTTCCCCAGACTAAACAGCCCCAGCTCCCTCAGACTCTCCTCATAGGGCTGATTTTACAAGCTTCGTTGCCCTTCTCTGGACCTGCTCCAGCACCTCAATGTCCTTTCTGAACTGAGGTGCCCAAAACTGAACAGAGCACTCGAGGTGAGGCCTCACCAATGCTGAGTGCAGGGGCAGGATGACTTCCCTAGTCTTGCTCACCACACCATTCCTGATACAAGCCAGGATGCCATTGGCCCTCTTGGCCAGCAGGGCACACTGCTGGCTCATGTTCAGCCAACTGTCCATCAGAACACCAAGGTCCCATTCCATCAGGCAGCTTTCCAGCTACACCTCCCCAAGCCTGTAGGGTTGCCTGGGGTTGTTGTGACCAAAATGCAGGACCCAATACTTGGCCCTATTGAAACTCATGCCTTGGCCCATCGATCCAGTCTGTCCAGGCCCCTCTGCAGTGTCCTTCTCCCCTCTGGCAGATCAACACTCCCTCCCAGCTTGGTGTCGTCTGCAAACTTACTGAGGATGCACTCAATCCCCTCATCAAGATAATTAATGAAGATGTTAAACAGAAGTGGCCCCAGTACTGAGCCCTGGTGGACACTGCTCGTGACCAGCCGCCATCTAGATCCAACTCCATTGACCACAACTCTTTGGGCCCTGCCATCCAGCCAGTGCTTCACCTAGTGGAGCGTACACCCATTCACACCATGGGCAGCCAGCTTCTCCACAAGAATGTTATGGGGGACAGTGTCAAAGGCCTTACTGAAGTCCAGGTAGACCACATCGACAGCCTGACCCTCTTCCTCTGAGCAGGTCACCTTGTCATAGAACGAGATCAGGTTTGTCAGACAGGATCTACCATTCGTAAATCCATGCTGACTGGGCCTGATTCCCTGGTTGACCTTTTTGAACATACTTTGTAGATGTGAATTATATGGAGAATTGAACATACACTTGCAATACAGGAACATTCTGGCTTCTAGGGTGAACATATACTGTGTTGTAATATATTTCCTGTAGTAAGACTATAGACTATAATGTAGTATTTATAGACTACATTATAAGAGTTCAGAGCGCTTAGAAAAGGAAAACTCAATCTTTCTTTTCTGAAATGTGCAGTCACAAATAACAAAATTGGGAATTTAAAATAGAAACAAAAGAAGTTTCAGTTCTGAACGTTTCCCACCCCTTCATAATTCAGGCTTGGACTTAGAGACAGAAGAAACCAGCTTAACATTTCTGCAGCTGGTCTCAGTGATTTACGGTACCTGATTTAAGTAGGTAAGCAAAGTGAATGTTTTATAGGATACCTTTCAGATGCAAGTTGCTGCTGATTACCAGAGTGCTCACTCCTGCTATTTTCTTTCATTGGAGGGCATTAGGACTGTTAAGAAGTGGGAAGAGAATACTGTTATATTATGATGTTAATGTTTGCATATGTATTGCTTAGCGTTTCATCTCTGAAGACTGCTCGGATTTTGCTGTACTGAGGATACAACTACTGGTTATCTGTTGCTCTCTAGTGGTCAACGTGTAACCCTGCTCCTATTCCCTATAAAGATTACCTTTTTGTTTTGTTATTGAGGTGCTTTATAAATCCCCCAGTGGTCATTTACCTTCAGATAAGGAAATTTATACTTCAGTCCTTAAAAAAATAAAAATGCAAGTTTCATCTATTTTTTATCTTCTCTTGCTTTGCATTTCTAATGTTTCCACCTACATCCTTATTTCTCTGTGATCTCACAAACTGGGAGAGCATTTCCTTTCATTGCACCAAAACTTTGCACAAAGCCTAACTCCTCTCTGTTCCTGAGCTACATCAGAGCACATCATTCTGGCTCCTGTCAAGCAAAACATGCTTTCATGACCTCATCAAGTAATAGAAGGCAGAACAGATACTAACTGATTAGGTTGTTTTAGTTCTCCTTCCTCCAGCAAATTACCAATTTTTACAGTCTTACAATTAACTCAGTCTGTACTTATTTGTCAATTTGCTCAATTTGGGAAGCAAATAAAAAATTTATGGCAATAAACATGAGGTTGAAGGTTGGAGACTGACCACATAAAATTTCTTCTCTTGGAAAATCAGGTTAACAACTGAACTCAAATCATGTTAACCCAAGGAAGTGAGAAGCCAGCGGTGATTATAGTCAGGGCAGAACTTGGGACTGACCTAATGGAGGAGGTAGCTTCAGCAACAACTTTTCAACAAATTGTATGCAATCATTAATTTAAAGTTCACATTGGCAGTTTTGCAAAGGGCAACAGGCAGTTATCACCTGCAAAGGGACTGGAGCAGAATCAGAGCCCCTTCTAGCACTGTGCTACCTGCTCTGGAGCTGAGAAAAGCCCTAGAGCAGACATGACCAATGTGCAGCCCATCCCCTGCCCTGCACCATCGTGGTGGCACTTCCCTGCCAACTGACCTGGCACAACTGCAGGCAAACACTCTTTGCTCAGCCCCAACTACACATCATTGTGTGGACAGCACTGTCTGGGCTAAAACCAAAGCATGAGGAGGACACAATGCAGTACTTAACACAAGTTGTGGCAAATAATTATGTGCACAGTGATACACTGGCCAAACACAATCCTGTGAACAACAAAAAATATGCAGCCATGCTTTCTGTTTTGATAAAGGAGTTTGAGAATAGGTTTCAAGATTGCCAAAAAAATCTTTTTTTTTTTTTTTTTTTAATATTTGCATATATATTTGTATATTTTGTATATTTGCAACTCAATTTTCAGTCAACATAAGCATATTACCTCTGAATTTCTGAATATAATGCATAGTTTCAACCAGGTATTCAACTCAAAAATTTAACCATGTCTCTTCAACAGTCTTTTGTGAGTCTTGCCTAGTGTAGAAAAATACCCCTCGCTTCACAATCACACCTTATTCATGTCATGGCTTTTTTGGCATTATGTACACTTGTGAACAACTCTGATCATCCACGCTGCTTCCATTTCACGTCTGTATTTATTAGTTTTAATTCCTAAACTGTTAATAATATTATTAGGCATTTTTCAGGGTCTATAATGAGCTCTTACTTCAGTCAAGCTTCTCTTTCTCTTGTTCAGCACCTTAAACTCCTGGAGCTGCTTTGTCAGCACAGAGCTGAGTACGGTGTGTGCTTCATGAATTACAAGCCTTTCAACACAGCCCTGAAATGTGATATCAAAACTGCCTTATCCTGAATATCATCCCAAAAATAACATTTAAAAGGCATGTCTTCTTTTTATGTCTCAGATAAGGTGAGAAGATTAAAATTTTATATAGCTTCTATCTTAGCATTTTCCCAAACCTGTAGATTGCTAGAAAATCTCTCAGACTTCTGACAGCTGATGTGCATCCCTGTGATACAAGTCAGAAAGAGAGTGTAATTTTTCAAGCAGTTTTCCAAGAAGTCTATTATTGTAGAATTTATTCCACATTTATTCTTTGATGCAAAAGATGTTGAAATTTAAAAAATGCTGCAGAATGAAAATTTTCCATGCTCAAGACCCATGAGGTTTTTAACATTTCTGCCAGTATGGCAACGTTAGCAGTAAATGCATATCAAATACCACTTTGATGAGTCACGTATATGTATTAAACTCTCTTTTTAGTGAGCTACCAATTCTGTTCAAAGAATTTCATTGATCTTTTATAGTAATCCTGCACTCTCTATAATCTAATGTTAAGGAAGAAGAAAATAATATTTCAGATTTATACAGTCAAACAATAAACACTACCACATTCCTGGATCTTCAGATGTAGCCCCAAGCATAATGGGAGGAAACATTGCTTCACATTGCCGAAACAGCTCCAAAAGAGAGCCTTAACAACTTTTGGATAATCACACGTTTAAAAAACAATTTGTTAAGCACTGAGTACAGCACACTAAATGCTACAAATTTGGGTTATCTTCACTAGTGTTTATCGGAAATTAGATTTGATAAATCCTGTCACACTTGCTCCCTGCACACTGCAGTTATAGACATTTTTATTTTAAATGTACCTTGAAGAGAAAGGTGGTGAGCAGCAAATTACTTTATACAAGGCTAAGAAATAAATTTTTTAAGTATAACCACTTTTCAGCACCACTTACTTACTTTTACCCCCAGCCTTTGGAGATTTAAATCTCTTACATTACATAGACAGGCTCAAAACACCATGCATAAGAGGTCCTTGTGAGAGCTGAGGTGAATAACTGAAACATCTCTTGGGTCCCAGAATTACCTTTCTAATTCTGGTTTAATCGTATTAGTCTGGACAGTTCAGATCACATTGGGTGGAAAATGGTACTTGCAGCATATTATATACTCAGAGACCTCCGTATTTGATGACCAATATACCATTAGTTTTTTTGTTGTTTTTTTTTCATCCCTTACCAGTTGTATCAGAAGAAAATAAATCTGAGCAGCTTTTGATGAGAAGAGACCTAGATATAAATGTATTCTAAATTATAATTACTTTTTATGTATATTTAGTCATGTAATCATCACTGAAGAAAATGTGCACAGTTTTAGAAAGGACGTTTTTAAAATAAAAGTCAGTTAGTAGACTTTGAACAGATAATGTATGCAGCCAGTCTTTGGAATAGACGTAATGAGCTTATTTGGCTTTTTGAAGTCAATTTGATGTCACAACAGGCATCGTTAGTGATATTTTTAGTTGCAGTAAACAATTTGTAAAATAATGAAGTTTGCAACAGGGAAATCTTTCGTCAAATTGGAATTCCAAGGCTAGAATGCATTTCTTAGCAGCTGCACATTGGCTTTTGTTTTTTTTCAAGAAAGATATAGACTTCTACAGCCGCTCTAGGAAAATATGCCATATAAAGTTAACCCACAACAGTCACATTTCAATAGAGATGCTCCTTATGCTGTCACTTTACTGTACTCCCTTTTATTCTGCACTGGTACAGTTAAAACATGTCCCTGAGTTAAAATCAATTTATTTCACAAAGTCCTGAAAGAGAATAGTTGTTCTGCATAAGATCTTGAGTTCAGGCATAGAACATTAAAAAGCAGTTTTCCACTAGAATCAAGGCACGAGTTTACTTTTGAGTTGTTACTGAGAGTTTCTGGGAGTCCTGCTCATAAAAAGAAAGAAAAAAATAAAATAAAAGCTATAGTGCAATATTCAGCAACCATTTATTTATATAAATTATTATTATTATTTGCAAAAGCTCCAAAAATCGGCCATTGCAGGAGAATTAGAATTAGAATTAGAATTAGAATTAGAATTAGAATTAGAATTGGAATTAGAATTAGAATTAGATAGCTTAGAATGTTGTACAGGGCAGTGAACTCTGAATGTTTTCATAGTAAGACATCTGAATCTCAAAAAATAATGCAACAAGACTGAGAGTAGTTTGTCAGATGACAACATTATGTAAAAAAATAAGAATCCAGAAATTCGGGACATTTTGAAGCTCTGAATGAATATCTAGTACATTCCACAGACAATATACATGTCCTAGAAAGAAAAGTGGATAATGAAGAAATATTTCCCAGGAATGAGGAAACACAATGTGGGATCAAAATAAATTATCATAGATCTGATCGAGACTAACTTAAAAGGGAAAAAACACTGATGTACATTTCTTTGTGAGAAAAAGTGCAAGAGTACATTGTTCTAAAAATATGCATATCAGCTAAGGTAGAAAACATACAACTGTTTTGTGTGATAAGAACCATGTTGAATTAAAACATGTCTCTGAATACAAAAAGGGGATATTAACCTTTTCTTTTCAAATTACTCATGGCTTTGAAGCAGAATTTAAATTGAGTAGTAGCCTGGAAGCTTTGATTTACATCAAATAATTGGATATGAAATTCCAACACGCGAAGCAGGCAGCTGCTGAAAATGATCTGAAGCAAAACAAGGCTTTCAAAGTCATCGCTGAGTTATTGGTAACAAAGGCCAGGTGTACTGGGAACAAAACCAAGAGTGAAGAAAGTATTAATGATCAAATTACTCACTGGTAAAGTGTGCATTTAAAATAACAGCCTGACTGCTGCTAACTTTCAGACAAAAGATATGTGTTATAAATGAGAATTTTAGGAAAATTTAATGAAGTGTTCAAATGGTCAAGTCAGAAAACAAAATGCTATAAATGACAAAGAAAGGAACACAGAATAGACCAGGGAACATTACTTTTTTCTGTATGGAAGCAGTGTGCCCACACCTTGGGTACTCTCAGCTTTTATGATTCTCCCATCTCAGACACTAGAACAGACTCAGAGAAGGGCAGTGGGGATTATCAGAAGCTGAACCGGTTCTGTGGGAAACACTTGCTAGCATGAGAAATAAACCATTAAGAAGGGAGTACAATAGCAACCTCTACTGCCATTGGCAACACAGAGAATAAATAGAGAACAATTGTTTCTAGCAATCCAAGAGACAACGATATTATTCTCAAATGAAAGAAGTAGGCAGCAGATACAAAACAAATAAAAGGAGGTGATCTTTCACACAAGCAGGTAAGCTGCAAGAACTGTAGTGACATAGTGTAGTGCAGTGGGTTTTATTCTGTATCTGAATCTGGGTTTCTAGAAGATGCTCGAACTAGCTTGCGTGGCTTAGGAGCCAGGGACGGTTTATGCTTGGAGTGTAGCATAGATTGTATCTAAGCAACGGTGCTTGGTAAATGGATTTCTGGAATGCTCGCTTTTGTTCCTTCAACATGCTTGTCTGAACACTATACCCTAGGTATGTGATTTATAGAGTTGCTTATAACCATGGTTTCAGGTTCTGTATCTATATAAGGTCTGCTGTGTTTACAATAAACGAAGCTGTTCACTCATATTGAGTTGGTGTGCTTCCCCAGGTTTATCAGCAGGTTTCCCTGGCCAAGTGGGTTATTCCCGACATTTGGCGCCCGAACAGGGACCTGACTGATGTACCTGGCGTTGCGAGTCTTGCGCGGTTGACAACCGGAGCAGATTCGGAGGGCAACCTGTGTGAATAGCTGGCCAGCTGAGCGTGACCGCGGGAGGCGGATTGCGGATCTCCATCAGACGGAATGGAGCGGGAGGTAGCCCAACAATTGCTGTTACGTTTTTTAGAAAAACGCGGGGTGGATACGGGAGTTTTAAAGTCGGTACCGAACGTTTTAGATTTTGGGCAATCGGCTGGGGTGTTCTTGCATGCAGGAACCTTATTTAATGTTGATGAGTGGCGTACGTGTGGTGATATACTTTGGGATCAGGTGATTGATGATAAAAAGGAGGCTAAGAAATTGATGAAGCCTTGGAGAGAGATTATTAACTGTATTAAGAGACACAAGGTGGAGCAGGATATGGCCGGTCAGGCAGCTCAGCAATTGGGGGTTGGGACGGCTACGGGGAGAATCCAGGATCCCCCTCATCCATCTATGGGCATCCCTGTCCCCGTTAAGTTGGACAATTACATTTTGCCCAGCGCTCCTCGAAAGGAAGAGTCGGATTCGGAGCCCAACTTATTCCCTGAGGAGGAAGGTAATGGGGATCTGCCCCCACCCCCCCCTCCACTCACCTCTGCACCTGTGCCGGCGGGGGCTTCGCCAAAGAGAAATGAACAAAAGGGCTGTGACAATGTTACTCAAATAGGGAAAAATAGACGGGTTACAAGACTTAATTGGTCTAAGATTGCGGAGCAAGCCGCAAATCAGGGGGAAATGGATATAGCGGAGGTTGTGAGTCAAGCTTTTCCAATTCGTTACGATACAGGATTGGATGGTGAGGTTCACGGGGTACATGTGCCAATCGGTTGGAAAATGTTATTTCAGTTGCGGGCTACAGTGGCCGAGCATGGGTTACATAGTGAACCGGCTCGACAGCTGTTGACGTATATGTGGGCTAGTAGCATTTTGGTTCTGAATGCTACTCTAGAGGAGATGTTAGAGCGCATGAACCGTGTACCTACGGCTACTCAGGCAATGTTAGTGGAGGCTGTGCGAGCGATGGGAGAGACTATAAGTGAACGCCTGGCTACTACTCATAATCAGGCATTTGCGGCATTCGCTCCGTTGTTACAGAGCAATAACAAAAAGCAGAGTGAATCAGCTAAAGGGAAGCAGCGATGTTTCCGATGCGGTAAACCTGGGCACTTTAGACGAGATTGTAAATCTAAGGTATGGTGCGATAACTGTCAATCTGGCACCCATGGTACGGCGGTATGTCGGTCGGGAAACGGCAAGCAGAGCGCGAGTCGCCACGCAATGACAACAGCAGCGACCTCGGCAAACAATGCGTTGCCGACTCTGACTGCTCCGGCTCCGCCGTCCTCTCCCCAGCCACCCCCGACAGCCTCCGCTTGGACCTGGCAACCGCAGTAGATGTCACGTTAATCGACACTAGACCACAGAAGATTGCCTCGGAAGTAAAGGCACTGATTTTAATTAATGGACAGCCTGTTGGAGCTTTACTCATTGGTCGCTCCTCTACTGGGTTAGCAGGTTTATTGATATTGCCTGGATTAATTGATAAGGACTATACAGGAGTCATTCAAATTATGATGCACACATGGCATCCACCTGTTCATGTCCCCGCTCATTCGCATGTTGCACAACTGATTCCCTTACCGCATTTAACTGCAGCTGTGTCCCCGCGCTCTCCTGAAAGCAGGGGAGATAAGAGTTTTGGGTCCACAGGGGGCCTTGCACTTTTGACTATGCCTCTGCATACAAGACCAGTGGTTCCGATTGCATTGACTCATCAGCAACGCACTATTACTATCCGAGCGTTGTTAGATACTGGCGCAGATATTACTATTGTAGCAACGAGCGCCTGGCCCCGACAGTGGCCGACGGAGTCGGAAAGGGGGTGGAAGGAGTTGGTGGAACTGTTCCGGTGTCTCGCAGTTTGGATCCAATTACGGTGACATTAGAAAACCGCTCTGCGCAATGCAAAATTACAGTAATGCCCCTCCCGGTGGGTGTTTCGGCGCTAGTCGGCTGAGACGTACTGGACCAGCTGGGTGTTATCCTCACCAATTCAGAGTCTTCGGGTTTTCCCTAACGGCCACTGCATGGGCTTTCCCGATCCGATTGCGATGGATTTCTGATCATCCCATTTGGATTGATCAGTGGCCGTTGAAACAGGAAAGCCTGCAGTATGCCAGTCAGTTGGTACAAGAGCAATTGCAGCAAGGGCATGTAGTGCCTTCTACCAGCCCTTGGAATACTCCTATTTTTGTGATTAAGAAAAAATCGGGGAAATATCGGCTGCTACATGATCTACGTGCTATTAATGATCAAATGCAAACAATGGGGGCATTGCAACCAGGATTGCCAAACCCATCGATGGTCCCGGAGTCATGGCATCTGTTAATAATTGATCTGAAGGATTGCTTTTTTACAATCAAAATTCACCCCGATGATTCAGAACGCTTTGCTTTTACATTGCCAGCAATCAATAAGAGCATGCCAGTGGCGCGCTATCAATGGGTCGTGCTTCCGCAGGGGATGAAAAATAGCCCTACCTTATGCCAGTTATTTGTTGATTACGCGTTAGCGTCAGTCAGAAAAGCTTGGTCTCATGCTATCATTTATCATTACATGGATGATATCTTGTTTGCTCAATCTGAACCTTTTACTATGCAACAAGAAGTCTTCCTACAGGAGCAATTACAGAAAAACGGCTTGCAGATAGTACAAGAGAAGATACAACGGGAAGCGCCTTGGAAATACCTGGGATGGATAATTACAGAAGGGACTGTCCGCCCACAGAAGCTTAACGTCAACTGTGAGTTACGAACCTTGAATGATGACCAACGATTTTTTGGTGACCTCCAATGGTTGCGGCCGGTAATCGGCTTTAACTCGAAGGACCTTAATGAGTTACGGCCGCTATTGAAAGGCACAGACCCGGCAGCCAAGGTGTCTTTGACAGTCCGACAGGCACAAATTGTGCAACAGCTATTACAACAGATAGCAACAAGGTCAGTATCTCGCCGGTTACCTGATGTTCCATTGTCTTTAGCCATTTATCTTACAGACTCACAGATATTGGGAGCGATCGTACAGGAAAGCCGAATATTGGAGTGGCTCTTTCCACCTCTGCAACCCTGTAAGACAGTACAAATGAAAGTTGAAACTATCGCTGATCTGGTAAGAAAAGGTAGACTTAGAATTCGAGCTATCGCTGGTTCTGAACCTGCTTGTATCTACTTGCCTATACGAAAGGATACTCTGGACTGGTATCTCTTGAATTCATCGACTCTCGCGGATAGCCTGCTTTCCTCTACTTCCCTTGTTGTCTCCTCGCTAAAGCCATCTCTGCTAACACATTTTAAGCAGGTCGAGTGGATGCCACAGCCAAAGTACTCTGAAACTCCATTGATGCATGCGGTGACTTTTTTCACGGATGCAGGGCGAAAATCACGTAAGGCTTCTGTGGTATGGGAGGAAGCAGAACAGTGGCGATCACACATACTTGATGCTGTAGCAGAGGACTCATTACAAACATTAGAACTGTTGGCAGCAGTATGGGCCATGTCGCACTGGATGCATCAACCAATTAACTTGGTATCTGATTCATTGTACGTGGTAGGAATTGTCCAACGGATAGAGGGAGCTCAAATACATGAGGTTAGAAATCAACGATTGTTTACGCTGCTATGCATGCTACATCGAGCTGTGACTATGCGCACTGCGCAATATTGTATGATTCACATACGAAGTCATCAAACATCTCTTGGACTAGCAGAAGGTAATGATAGGGCAGACCATCTCGTTTCGGTGGCTCTCCCAGAAGATATGTTTCACAAAGCACAGCATGCACACTCGCTGTATCATCAGAACGCCCGAGGACTAAAAAGACAATTTGGTCTTCCTTTAGCAGATGCACGAGCTATCGTACGAGCCTGTCATCAGTGTGCCCATCATGGTCCAGGTCTAGGCTTAGGGGTAAATCCACGAGGTTTAAAACCTTCACAAATATGGCAAATGGATGTAACCCATGAACGCAGTTTTGGGCGACGTCGGTATCTTCATGTTACTATTGATACCTTCAGTAGGTTCATTTGGGCCACAGCTCAAACGGGGGAGTGAGCCCTTCATGTCATTAGGCACCTAACTGTTTGTTTCGCAGTGATGGGAGTGCCGGAAATTATAAAAACAGATAACGGTCCAGCCTATATTAGTGCCCGTGTGCGCCGTTTTTGTCAACAATGGAGTCAGGCATCAGTTTGGTATTCCCCATTCTCCCACGGGACAAGCGATTGTTGAACACGCTCATCAGATTGTTAAAAGATATCTGAATAAGTTTGACATAATAGATCTTGATCAAAAATTGGGGCATACACTGTTTACGCTAAACCATTTATGTATATTCGGGGAAGTTGATGTACCACCTGTGGTTCGGCATCAAGCCTATCTACAAGAAAATCAGTCTATAAATTCTATAAATTCTGCAGATAAGAAAATGGAAGTGATGCATAGAGATATGAAAACTGGTAAATGGATGGGACCTGCCCCAGTCCTTTATTTAGGGCGTGGTTACATGTGTGTACTTACTTCAGCAGGTCTGGTTTGGGTTCCAGCTCGTTGGACTCGGCCTAAGATACCTTCTCCTTCTATGGATGACATTGATCAAGTCGAGCCAACCGAGGGAACCGCTGTTGTCTTCAGAAGCTAATGTATGGGTAACTTGGGCTAATAGAACAAATCATCCAGATTTCTGTCTTAGCTTGAAATCACCAGGAGAGCCTTTTCGCACTTGTTTAATTGGTTGGCCTGATTACGATTTGTCCGCTTTTCAACATTTTGTATATAGCGTTAAGAAGTGTAATTATAGTGAAACGGCTACCCGTAGTGCGTGCTTGATTGGTCAACTGAATAACACCCTTCCGTGGGATCCTCAGCAGTTGGATTTATTAGGATCTCGAACAGCAAGTAATGCCTCAGGAGACATTAAGTGTCTCTCGTTTGGTCCAGGAAGTACTTATGATAAATTTGCTATGCGCCTTACTAGGCCACAAAATCCCTTAAGTCCTTATTACGGCAAACCATGGACTTCTGTATTTCCTCGGAACGTAGGAGCTTTCGCCTTTAATAACTACTGTGGTGGAAACTTTAGCGTAGGCAATGCGTATGGTCTTAGGTACACCCGTATTTCTGGGAGGTTACAGCCGGAGATCTTAGTCAATATGAATACAGCAAAAGCCCTTCCCCCCGGTATATTTCTAATCTGTGGGGATAGGGCATGGGCCGGGGTACCTAAGAATATAGTAGGAGGACCCTGCTATTTAGGAAAGCTAACCTTGTTTGCACCACGGCGAGCGGAATGGATGAACATCAATAGGATGCTATCTGGAGATGACCGCCTGAGGGATCAACGCTCGACAATGATTCTGGCTGAAGATTGTCGACGAGGTACAGCTATGGACGGTCACTGCCAACATCTTTGCGTCTATCCTAGCACCAGGTTTGGCGGCTGCACAAGCCTTGAAGCAGATTGAGCGATTGGCATGTTGGACCGTCAAACAAAGCAATATTACGTCCCAGATTCTTGAGGAAATGCTGGAGGACATGGACAGTTTACGGCACGCGGTGTTGCAAAACAGAGCAGCTATAGACTTTTTGCTGTTAGCGCAGGGACGCGGGTGTACTGATTTTGAGGGAATGTGTTGTTTTAATTTGTCTGATCATAGTGATTCCATACATAAACAGATTCGCTGGCTCCTGAATCACACACAATCTGTGAGTAAAGATCATAATCCCATAGACGATTGGCTTCGTTCTACTTTTCCAGGCCTTTCCTCATGGGCATACGGCCTGATAAAAGAAGGTTTGCGATGGTTACTAATCTTGCTATTGATAATTATAGGTGGATGAATTGTATATGGCTGTCTTCAAAGGGCAATCGATCCCCCTCGAGCCATGCTGGTATTTAGTACAACGTTTTCGACGAATGATTTTATTCAAGATTGGCTTAAGGAGCAAGGAGGTCATAGCTCCTTGGAATATCTTGAGATGCGCCCATAAAATAAAAAGGGGGGAATTGCAGTGGGTTTTATTCTGTATCTGAATCTGGGTTTCTAGAAGATGCTCGAACTAGCTTGCGTGGCTTAGGAGCCAGGGACGGTTTATGCTTGGAGTGTAGCATAGATTGTATCTAAGCAACGGTGCTTGGTAAATGGATTTCTGGAATGCTCGCTTTTGTTCCTTCAACATGCTTGTCTGAACACTGTACCCTAGGTATGTGATTTATAGAGTTGCTTATAACCATGGTTTCAGGTTCTGTATCTATATAAGGTCTGCTGTGTTTACAATAAACGAAGCTGTTCACTCATATTGAGTTGGTGTGCTTCCCCAGGTTTATCAGCAGGTTTCCCTGGCCAAGTGGGTTATTCCCGACAGTGTAGTTCATAGTACAAGTGCACATGGATTCAGTGATTGAAACAGATGAACACCACTCATAAATGCCACTGCGTGCTTCCTGGGTTTGTACTCTTCACCAAGCATCTGCTGTTGGTAACAGCCCATCGCTGGTTAGAAGGACCTTTGGCGCAGCGTGCCGTTTGTATATTCTCAGGAAGCTGTAGGGATGTGCTTGCATTTTACATAGATCAGGCTGATTCGCAATACAAGTGATCTTCCACTCTGTCAGAAAGAAACGATGGAAGCAATGAAGAGCTGCTGATAGGAATTGATAAAATATAACTAACTGAAAGATATTGATGGTGATTTTACCATCAAAGACAGCAGTAGGCATTTGATACAAAAAAGCAGGTTTGTTATGCCACAAGCAGAATGAGTATGTTAAAAATGGAGGTAACAAGATTGTAAGTATCTGGGGCTCTCCAGCACACAGGAATAAAAGTTACCCATAGATATTTGGGTCAGACGTTCAGCAAATAGTGTATCCACTTAGTACATTTTATATAATATGAATACTGCCTTTTTTTTTACAGAATTACTCCACTAGAAAGAAATAAATAAAATTATATCCCACAAGAACTGATCCAAAGATTAATTTTAAATGTTAATTAAAAAAAAAAAAAGTTTTTTTAGAAAAGATAGAGTCAGAAACAAGTTCATTAGTTAAACATAGGAATAAACAGCAGTGGTATAAATGCTCTTGAAGAAAGTAAGCTATGGGTAAAGTAAGAAGAGCTCAAAGAGAATGTCTGTCCAAAAAATCTTTTCAGATGCAGGAGTAAAATGGATGATTGGTGAGAACAGTTAAGGCAAACCTCTTTCCTTTAGTGGTTCTTGAAAAAAACTTATGAAGACTGCAATGCTACTACAACCTTACTAGGTGAAAAAAACTCACTCCTTTGATTTTTTGAGATTCAAATGTATTATTCAAATCTTATTGTTCCTCTCCTTATTTTCAATAACTTAGTTCAGTTCTTTTTCTGAACGAGTTTATGGGAGGATTTATTTTTAGTGTCTCCTGTCTCTGCTGCACACTTCCACACTCAAGACAGTTGTGCTTCCTCAGTAAGGCTGTGGAGCAATGAGTAGGGATGATGGATGGAGGGCAATATATTCAAGGGCTGATGTAACTGAGTGAGGCTGAATTTCTTGGGCTCCTTCTAGCATCCACAGTCGGAGATGGGGTCCTTCAGAAAGAAGTTAAGAAGGAAATGAAATTCCAGTTTTCCTACTTGGAATTTCCGGAGAGTTAGTTTATCTCTACAATGATTGCGGTGGGAGCCTGAGAGATCTGGTTTGCTTGTTAAGTTAATATTGAGCTTTGAGATGCTGTTCTCCTTTGAAGATCTGGCACTGTATGCCACAGGCTTATTGGATTTCACAGAACCAAAGACCGCAGGACAAGACAACCACAAAGGATTTAAGACTAGAGGCTCAGGCCCCAAGGACATAAGCACAAATCACAAAAGGTCAGTGACTCATCCGTTTGAGAATGCAACCTTGGAGTTAGGTTGAGCTGATTTTAGGGTATCACAAAGAGAAGAGAATTGTATCTATGTAAAACATTATTAAACAATGAAAATGCAAAGAAGATAACAAGAAAGTGCAATTAACACTCACAGTCCCTCCTGGGAAATAGGACAGAAATAAGGGAATTTCTCCAGCTTCCTGTCTTGCAGAGGTTGTGTCTGAACCACATCATTACTTAGCCACAGCTCTTCCCTCCCACGCTGTTAGCAGAGGAGAAATCGCTGATATGCCATCCCTCACATTTTGCCACTGTGACTCAGCATTTATCTGAAAAGAGATTCTGTAGAATTAATTAGACAAGAATTTTGAAGAACAGTTTGTGTATTCTGCTCCAACTTTCCCAAAGTACAGCGTGATTTCTTATCACAGCATCTAACCAGTGTAAACTGAAGTGCAGTTGACAAAATAGTGTGCTCACACAGGAAATATTTAGCAATCCCAAACAGAGCGCAGCATGAACAACGCACTTCACCAGAAAGTGAAGTTGAAATGATGGGATGACAAAATGAGCAGCACAAATAACTATTAGAAGACAGAGACAACGATGAACCGATGATTTAATAAATCTCACAAGATTTTTTCAAGTGCTAAAAAAAAAAAAAATCACACTTCAACATTAAAAAAAATCCATAGAATACAACTAGATTTTACCAATCTAATGTACAGTGTTCACCATTGAATTATTGTGCAGAGCTATTAAATTATCACTGCATTACTTTATAGATGGAATATGCCATAGATAGTGTACCCAAAAGTAGGTTCTGTCGTCTGCATAATAGTCTTCATATATATTATACAAAAGTCTTTGTTAGATGAAATAAAGTCATTACCATTTCTTCCTGTATGACTGTTTTGGCATTACAGCAAATATATTCAGCCACTTCCTTGAACCGTGAATCTCTTTAAGAGCTTTAGATTCTAAACTCTTAGTAATTTCCTGCATACCTTCCTCTGCAGCACCCAGCGTTATGTTCTTAAGAAAATAATTCACCCAGCATGGGGAATGTTTACTCTTTTATTAAGAGCCAATATCATCGGACATAATATCTGCCAAAATGACCTCTGTTTGTGAAAGAGATAAGAGAGTCCTTAATTTAGGGGAGAGGTGCCAGAGCGGTCTCCAAGTCTGTTAGAGAGGAGAAAGAAAGACTTCAAGAAAGGGACTGATACAGGAAAAAACTTTGTTCCGATAGAGCAAATTCTAAGCTACAAAACACTTTTTCAGCATAGTCACTACAGTTAGCTGTGCGTTTTTGCCAGCAGTGAACAAGAGCCTGCATGCCATGTTTATAAAAATGTGCATGGCTGTCTGATGTGGCTTGTCTTTCATGCCACTGTCGCCCACTGCCAAAATGTGCCACCCACCACCTCACTGTGCTGACATTTAGTGTTTGGACTCCTTAAGTTTTCAGCAAGCATCAGTGTATGACAACTGATGCCATTTCTTCAACATGGAAGAATTCAATTCCACGCCTTTACTCTGTATGCGCTTCCATGTCAGGAGCCATTTTGTCAGACTGCCCCTCTGCTACCATCTGTTGCACAGCAACAAAATGTAACAGAACTTTGACAGGAAGGTTCAGCCTCTACTGCCATACCATCAAAATCCAACTCTGACGTCGTGGGACACCATAATAAAATAGGAGGCATTACTTTTGGAGCAGCCCTTGCAGAAACACATGGGTTGAAGACATTTTTCGTAACGATTGGTTGTAATTCTCTGGTCTAATGTGTGATCTTGTGGAATGAGTCTGACACTTAGCAGACAAGAGGGTATATTTAGCAGTTGGTTATATATACATCTTAGCACATTTATTCATGAATATTTAGAAAGCATTAACAGTTCTTCCTCATTCTGCCTTCAGACATCTAATGAAATTACCCTATTCTCTGAGCTTATGAAATATGTCTGATGGTGAACAAACTCAGGAACAGTCTTGAAGAAACCTGATCAGTGATCAGGTTTCTTCAAGTTTAGGCGTTTGTATTGAGTTTAAAGAAAAGACCTTTTGGAAAAGAGCCATTTAACTAAAAAAAAAAAAAAAAGCCTTTCATATATTTCATAGTGAAGAAAAAGGGAGATTCAGTAGCCTACAGGAGGAATTCTCTGATCTAATGTGTGATATTGTGGAATGACTCTCAGCATCCTGAAGGAGTTCCCAGCAGCACGGGACCCGACAGACCAGTGATGTGAGATAGAATGAGTATTATCAGAATTGCTAAACTAGTTTGCTATGGCTCCAACTAGAATATTTGCTAAACTCCTGCCAGTAGTAGAGTACAATAGTGAAGGCTTCAAATATATTACAACTGTCAGCCAGCTGGAAAGCAGTTGCATTCAGTGAGTCAGACCAGTGCTAAACTAGAATTTGAGGGATCTATTTTTGTTTGGAATAGAAAAAAAACTTAACCATATTTCTATCCAAACTGTTGAATTTAAGCTATAGTGAATTCAATAAAGAAATTCAGATTGCTGGTAAATAAAGCTTGATAGTTGATAATCCTCTTGATCAAAACAAAATGTCTAACAGATGTGCAATCAGGAAGTAACTGTGGAAAAACTGCCACAATGTCAGTCACTGATAGAGGTGCGGGAAGTGAATTGGAGAATTCTTTCTTCCCCATGGAGGAGGGAGGGCCATGTTTTTTTTCAGCAGTACTCAGTGCCAGGACAAGAGGCAACTGGCACAAACTGGAATGCAAGACGTTTCCTCTGAACATCAGGAAGCACTTCTGTACTGTGAGAATGATGAAACACTGACAACCTTAAGCATCCTGTGATTCTGTGATTAAAATGCCAGCTGGAACATCAACCATCTCCTCCTTTGCCAAATCCATACCAATTTCAATGAAAAGAGCAAGAAGAAAAGGCTTGAATGGGTAATTATGGCCCATGCATATAATATACCAATTTCTGCCTTCATAAGTTGTCAAAGTTCTCTAATTTTGCAGTTGAACTCCCCCATGAATGTGTCTACATTTTAGTTAATTTTTTTCATTTAGTAAATGTTGAAGTCCCTATTAATTTAAGCAGAATTGAGCTTTGGTGCATTGAAGACTTTGTTGAAAAGGAAGCAGATACCTTAGGATAGGTACAGTTTGAAAACAAAGTTAAAAGGAATCATTTTTTCTGAACTTTGACAGTAGAGTTAAAATATGTGGTTTCCTTTACTTTAAGAGCTTGTTTGGATCAGTGCCATTAGAACAAATCATTCATTACCCATAAACACTTTGAACATTTAATGCAATTAAAAAACAGTAACTTGTGCTGACACTACTAGTTTCTCCAAAATTCAAGAAGCTTTTTATTTTCTCAGACCTCCCACCCCCACTGCATCTGGAATCCATTCTGGCCCTGTGTTCTGGACATATAATACAGCTGTTGATTAGCTATTTCTTAAAGCAGCACCATTTACAAGACAGTAATAAGTGTCTCTTTCACATAAGGTTAGATATTTGCATGAGCTGATTTTTCAGTTATGCAGGATAGACTTGTCATTGTTTTCTAGGTTTTGGCTGTCAGCTGAATGTTTTGATATAACATCCCAAGTCTGTAATCAACAACACTCAGAGGATTCATTACACTACAGTGTTCAGTGAAAATGTTGTAATATTGTAATATCCAAGATTTCAAATGATGTGAGGATAGTATTTTTGTTTACAGTTATATCTTTGAATTTGACACTGGTGAAATTTACTTGCTTGTTAATAAGAAAAGACAATCTCTGCCTGTCCTAAGCCATTTCAGAATAGTAGAAAATACGATTACTATTTGAGTGCTTACAACCAGTTTCCAAGCCTAAACCAGGCAGTTTCTCCATAGCCTTTCACATCCAGTCCCTTCCTTCTGACAGGACTGCATAAGGGTTTGGCTAGAAAATTCCTTGATGATAGATGCTGTAATCTCATTCTGAAAACACACCAGAATTTTCTGCTCTTCCTATAAACTGGCTTGCAGTTTGATAGTGAAGATTTCCAAATGAGTACTAACCTTGCCAATGATGTGTTATATTAAAATATTTCATTAAGTAAAGGGTTTTTCTTTTTTCAAATAATGCAAGCTATGTGAGAGCTACATCCCTTGTTAGACTTCTTTTAAAATAATTTCCTTGCAGTTCCCAAAACAATGAACAAATGTCTCTTGGATGTCACTTCCCTTTCCATTTCCAGCTCAGCAATTAAACAGAGAATTGCATATACTGGTACCAGTAAGAATCATAAATGCTGAAGTTGTGGGAAGCTAAAGTACCAAATTTGAGATCCAACAGCTGTTTTCTTCACAGAAGAAAATGCAGTCTAGTTCAGAGCTATTTTCTAAAAGCTCATCATGCCGTCCTACAAATGAAAATAACTTACATGCTGTGCTTGTAACAGAGTTCTTGTAAATGGCCTGAATAATAATCACTCTTGGGACAATATCTGTGGCTAAATTATCCTTGTGTGCCATGGAACGATTCTCAGCATCACACTGCTCATATTTGTGTAGTTGTTTACTTACTCTCCTTTTAGAGGAAAGAAAATGAGAATATGTTTTGGCCTCAGTGTCACACTTACAAAGTATTTTTGAAAAACCACATGCATCGTCTTTGTGGAGAATTCACGTGTCTTGCTACAAGGCACAGAAAGCTGTTCGTTGCTGAAATATCATATCCTGTCCCACAGAGTATAAATAGAAAGACAGGAGATAGGAAGAGATTTGGGAGCAGCTAAAGCCCTCTCCTACACCCTTCTTTCTTATTTTGCAGTGCCAGAGCCAGGAAGATGGCCCACCTAGGGCAGATGGTACAAGCACAGGAAGGGCAATCAGACCTTGACTGTGCTGATGGTGTGGGAAGCTGGTGAGACCTTATCTCTTGAGATGAAACCAATGAATGCATTCTAGGTGTAACACAGTTCCTACAAGGCCTGGGATCCTGCCCTTCTATTCTGTGTTAATACTCATCAGCCACAGCTGCTTCCACATAATGTCTTACAGCTGCATCATGTATAAGCGGCATGGATGATCAAGAGATATTTATGTCTTCTGAGGGCAATTAGAAGTGGCTGAAGAGCCATCCCACTGCATCGTGTGACTACATCAAAAATAGCAATTGTTTCAGTGTCAGCACTGCCTGAAGGATGTGGTTTAAAGCAGGATTCAAAGCGTGCACAGAATCACAGAATCACAGAATCACCCGGGTTGGAAGGGACCTCAAGGATCATGTAGTTCCAACCCCCCTGCCTAGCAGGGCCACCAAACACACACATTCAGATCAGGTTGCCCAGGACCCTGTCCAACCTGGCCTTAAACACATCCAAGGACGGGGCATCCACAACCTCCCTGGGCAGCCCGTTCCAGGGCCTAACCACTCTCCTTGTATAGAACTTCCCCCTAACATCCAACCTAAATCTTCCCTCCTTCAACTTCGATCCATTTCCCCTAGTCCTGCTGTTGTCAGCCCTTTTGAAGAGTTTACTCCCCTCGTGGGTGTAGGTTCCCTTCAGGTATTGATAGGCTGCAATGAGGTCACCCCGCAGCCTTCTCTTCTCCAGGCTGAACAAGCCCAACTCCCTCAGCCTGTCCTCATAGGGGAGGTGCTCCAGCCCCCTGATCATCTTAGTCACCCTCCTCTGGACCCTTTCCAAAATCTCAATGTCTTTCTTGTACTGAGGGCTCCACACCTGGACACAGTACTCCAGATGGGGCCTCACAAGAGCCGAGTAGAGAGGGACGATCACCTCCCTGTCCCTGCTGACCACCCCTCTCCTGATGGAGCCCAGGATCCCATTTGCCTTTCAAGCTGCCAGAGCGCACTGCTGGCTCATGTTCAGTCTCTCGTCCATCAGGACCCCCAGGTCCTTCTCTGCCGAGCTGCTCTCAAGGACCACTCCTCCCAGCCTGTACGGGTGCCTGGGGTTCTTCCGGCCCAAATGCAAAACCTTGCACTTTGCCGTGTTGAACCTCATTAGGTTCACCCGAGCCCAGCCCTCCAGCCTGTCGAGGTCCCTCTGAATGGCATCCCTTCCTTCCACCGTATCAACCGCACCACTCAGCTTGGTGTCGTCAGCAAACTTGCTGAAG
>NW_024884475.1:12123848-12150120 GCF_019232065.1 Centrocercus urophasianus | reverse complement strand
CGTATCAACCGCACCACTCAGCTTGGTGTCGTCAGCAAACTTGCTGAAGGTGCACTCAATTCCCTCATCGATGTCATTAATAAAGATGTTAAAGAGCACCGGTCCCAAGACAGACCCTTGGGGGACACCACTTGTTACCGGCCTCCACCTGGACATAGAGCCATTGACCACCACCCTCTGTCTGCGGCCTTTCAACCAGTTTCTTACCCATCGGGTCGTCCACCCATCAAATCCACTTCCCTCCAATTTGGAGATGAGGATGTGGTGGGGGACCATGTCAAAGGCCTTGCTCAGGTCCAGGTAAATGACATCAGTCGCCTTCCCTTCGTCCACCAATGCCGTCACTCCATCACCAATGCAATGAAAAAGCACAAGAAGGAACAATGCACTATCAAGTTACTGAAGCAGAATATTTAAGATTTCTGTTGATCCTCTGTCCTTGTGGGACCCCTGAATACTGACTACAATTTCTTAAATGTATGTGTCTATCGTATCGTAGCATTTTGAAACTTCATAAACCTCTATAAGTCCTTCTGTGACCTGGTGAACATCAGGACTCACCACCTAAATAGCACTCCTGAGCAATTTCCCCTTTCAGTTATGTGCCTGGAAAACAGAGGAAATTTTTTCTCAGATATACAACTCTTGAACAATTTTCCTCTCTTTTATGGTTTTGCTGGTTAACTTGAGTAAATCGCCATCATTTCTGGTCCTACATCACCCCAAAAATGCCTGAAATATTAAGTCAACTGCTGAGAGAACTGTTTATAGGTATCTTAGTCCAAGAGATGCTTCAAAGAGAAAGAGTATATACTTCTAGAAATAGATGTTTCTAGTTCAAGCCAACTAATTCTGTGCATTAATACATATCTGAATGTTAAGATGAATGTTTCAAGTATCGATAGTGCAGATAATATCCACTCTGCATATAATGAAGATTTGATGAACAAAAACACTGCCATGGATGAAAATCCATTAAAACAGAGAAAATGCTCATTAACAAAGTTTCTCTTGCTATTCTCTTGCTATTTCTCTTTCTGTTTTCTGCATGACAAAAATACATTGTAATTGCAAAAGTCAAATAGGGATCAGAAAAAAAAAATTAACTCCTCCAAATTTCTCTAGGATATCTTTCAATAGTTAAAATTACATGGAGTTTTGCAAGTTCTGATTACATACCAGTACGTAGAGAAATACAGACATGAATAAATAACTTCTCATTCTACCAATAATATTCAATAACACATTTTATGTGATAAAGAATGTGAGTTATGAACAGAGAAAATGTATGCTTACAAACTAATTATAGGTATTCCTTGCTTTGAAACTTAATGAAACCAAACTTGCAGTTACCTGCAGATGACACTAGGCTGGCAGGAAGTGTTGATCTGACTGGGGGTAGGAAGGCCTACAAAGGATCTGGACAGGCTGGATAGATGCGTGGGGGCCAGTGGGATGAAGTTCAACGAGACCAAGTGCTGAGTCCTGCACTTTGGCCACAACAACCATATGATACAGGCTTGGGGCAGGGTATCTGGAAGACTGTATGGTAGAAATAGACCTGGAGGTATTGGTTGATGCTCTGCTGAACATGAACCAGCAGTGTGCCCAGGTGACCAAGAAGGACAATGGCATCCTGGCTTGTGTCAAACATAGTGTTTGCACCAAGAGCAGGAAGGTGATCATCCCTCTGTACTCAGCTCTGGTGAGGCTGCACCTCAAGTACTGCGTTCATTTTTGGGCCCCTCACTGCAAGAAAGACATTGAGGCCCTGGAGCATGTCCATTGCCCTGGAAGGGCAATGAAGCTGGTGAGGGGTCTGGAGCACAGGTCTTATGAAGAGCAGCTGAGTGAACGGGGATTGTTCAGTCTGGAGAAAAGGAGGCTCAGGAGAGGCCTTATAGCTCTCTACAATTACCTGAAAGGAGGTGGTGGTGAGGTTGGGGTCAGCCTCTTCTCCCTAAAGAATGTAACTTGTAACAGTATTAAACTGTTGTTAGTAACTTGTGACAGAACTAAAGGGAATGGCTTCAAGTTGCATCAGGAGAGATTCAGTATGGACGTTAGGAAAAACTTCTCCAAAAGAATGGTCAGACACTAGAACTGCCCAGGAGGTAGTTTAGTCACTGTCCCTGCTTGTGTTCAAGAAACATTTAGATGTTATACTGAGAGACATTAGTGGAAAATATTGGTAATAGATTGTTGGACTGGATGATCTTCGAGGTCTTTTCCAACCTTTTGATTCTATGATTCTATACTATTCCTGTTCAAGCAGGCAAGAGTAAAATTCTAGTCAAACTTAGTGAACATTGGGAAGAAGGATGAAAATAGAAGAAAACAGAATGGGTGAATTTAAAAAATCAAAAAGCCAGAAAACTGTGAAAGCCCTGAGGTCACTATCAGGCTTCAATTGCGCAGAGCAGCCTCACCAGGGACACCAATCCATGCTCCCACTGCTAGATTCCAGGACCTTTTGTTCAGCTCAAGCCTGGGCACTCTGACCTTGCCCAAGTCAATAGTTTAAACGTGCCTGTCTCTGATCCCACTTCCTTCAGCTGCTCAACAGACATGCTGACTGCATCACGGCCCTGGCTCATTACTTGCTGATTCTGGCACTGACAGTGGACCCTGCCACCAGCCCCTGACATTGCCCAGTGTGCGGCACATCACTCTGTGCTCCCACTCCCCATCCCACATGCAGCAGCCCCTCTGCAGTTCTGCAGAAGTTCAGTGCATTGCAGTTGGGAAGAAGGAACTCCTGGAACACGGAAGATTCAGCTTTGTAGAGTCAGGGGAAAACTCTCTTCAGCAAATAGCCTGAAAGCACCTATAAGCATGTAGAAGAGAAAAAAGTTACGGGGATGTGAGGCATATTTATAATAGTATGTATTGCATTTCTATGTGTATTTCTTGCAAAGTTAGTATTCCCATCTTCTATTCCTCAGATAGTAATTTCCCATAAAATAGGTGGGCTTATAGGAGGGCGACTAGGAGAACTCTTGATTAATAAACCCTGACAGCATCCAGCCATCTCAAATTTAACAACTCAAACAGAAATGTCAAGCACACTACACAAAGAAATGAGTTGACAATGCAGTGATTGCAGAAAGCACTAGGAGAGCCCTATAACTTTCTCTGAAAAAGTAAAATGAGCTATCAAGACATCCTAATGCTGTCTGTCCTGGTAATCTTGTATTACATTCTATCCTACTTTCCACACAGCTTCATTTCTTCAATTATTCTTTAATTTAAAATCTGCACAAAAAAATTTACATGCTCCAACTCCTTCAAAATACGTAGACACTTACTTAATGTCCTGCCACAACTGCCTTTAAATTGAGCATACCTTTCTGAATTTGGAGACTTGTGTTTCAAGAAAAATCCCTTCAATACGAACAGAGCAGGTAAACAAAACTTACCAGCTTTTATTTGTGTTTTAGTATTCTTCAGATAAATGAAGCAAGAAAAGTGAAAGAGTAAGAAACGTCACAGAATCTCGCATACAAATCTTTGTATGCATATCCTTAGATAGAGCAAATATGTACTTTTGTTTAAATCAGGATTACCATCCTTGAAGCTGCTAAAGTGATTAAGTAGAGGAACTCTTAATCACAGTGCCAAAACTAAAATTGTCTTCGTAGATATGAGCATCTTGAGAAAACTTATGGTTAATAAGCATGTCTAGCTAGCCAGCAGGTAGGAAGATTAGCCCTAACTTTAGCTGACCAATTAGAGGTGAGAGGCTGTGTCAGGGTAATGGTCAAGTGATAAGAGTAGGAATAAAAACGTGTCACAAAAATCCTGGGGTGTACTAGCTTTGTGGAAGGCCACCTAGCACCCAAGCTTGTGCAACTTTACAATAAATCAATATCTCATTTCTGTATGTGAGACTGGCCTACTGCACACTGGGTAACGAATCTTCCATTTCAGACATCACTTTGACTATGCCCAACCCTATGTCTTTTTGGTTTCCAATAGAAATACAAAGCCAAGGATGCTTCCATGCTGTAGGACTCTCAGTCAACTCTGTTCCTCACAGCAAACCATATTTCACAAAATCTGGAATTTTCTCCTAATATAATAAAAACCCTCCTCATTTTTTTTGACCAAGACGAAATTCAAATGTAAATCTTAAAAAAAAAAATAAAAAAATCCCACAGTGATAAGGTATTGCACTTGGTCTGGATGAGATGGAGTTAGTTTCCTTCAGAGTTTATGGTGCTGTTTTGGATTAATGACCAAAATAATGTTGAAAATATACCAATGTGAACAGACTGTTTCACACTTTCCATTCCACAATGATTAGGCATCCAGAATGAGGCACCACAGTTTTTCTGCTCCCAGGACAAGTTTGGAGTCAAGGAAGGGAAGGGCTGTGAATGAAAAGATCTGGATATAGCCGCAGCCTGGAGTAGAAGTCAATCTGTGAGGATCACACTACTCCTGAGCTGGCACAGGTCTTCTGCTGCCTCTTACAGGACATTGCTGCCTGTGGTAAAGAAAGCAAAAGGAGGTGCTAGGATAACTATTGGTTTTCCATTTGTTGGAAAGCATTATGGTAATAAGAAAAGGTAAAGTTACTAGCCTGGCACTCAATTCCTCCCCAACATCTGATTGCCCTTCCTCATAAAGCTCTATCACTGAGCAATACTTATGCTCCTCTACGTGCACACTCTAATAAGAATAGAAAGCCAAAACCAGCCAAAAGAAGAGAGAAAGACAACTGCAGACTTGTTTTTCATATTTTCTGAAACCAGATCAGCCTGATCACCCCATCTGCCAAAAAGGGAGGCTACGTCACCACCTTTCCATAAGGAAAAGCCATCTGGACTAAGGAGAGATGCTTGTTTGTACAATAAATTATTTTGCATTGATTAAATAACTCTGTCCTTCTTTCCCAGTTTTCCTCACAAGCTGGCAGTATAATCCCACATGTAATCCCTGTCTGGTCAAGCCAACATAATGCACGTACAGACAAGCAGAGTTGGTATGACAAGCACTATATATATTCTCTCTCACATATGGAGTTTAACTTTCATCTGGATTTTCACAGAAGTAATAGCAAACATCAAGCACCATATCCTTTCTGCATTTTTATAATGGGAAGTACTAGGGTAAAAGAATCGTTTCAAAACTAAGAAAAGTGCAGGTAGGAAATACATTCAGTTTCTTAAAATTGTTTATAGCAGTTTATAGTTTGTATAAACTGCATGCTTCAATGAGAGTGAGCTCCAGATTTTATGCATTGTGAAGTAAGGAGCTATTGCTCACAGGTAATGACTGGCCCATAAGGAACAGCCATACTGCTCTGGGAATGCAACCCTCCAGGCAGAGAAAGACAGGATTTTGTAATCGTATGACAGCATGTAGTAAAGAACATATTTCATTATTTACTGCTTTAAGATTTTATTATTGTTTTCTTCTTTAAGAGGCACAATACAGATAATATTAGAAATGTCTGGTATATTTTATATAACACATAATATATAAAACATGTATAACATAACACATGTATAAAACACACGTATAAACATATTTTTAAATACAGTGCATTTTAATTCTTGTCTATAGCTGCACACAACGCTGCCTTTTGTGGCTGTTGCTAAAATTTCTATTAGTTCCTCAATGGAACATATAAATACAGCACTTTTCATACAGTTGAATTTTCATTAAGTGCTGTTTTACCAGGCACATCACAGGTAAAAGCATAGCAACAGGAGAATGCTGCAGCTAAATCAACATGTATTATTTCAATTTGTGATGGTGAAATAAGAACCACATGCAAGTGGTTCTGTTTGAGCTTGATAAGACTGGGAACAAACATTCGGTCCATGTTTTGCTTGAGATTGTCAGTGTTTTAATATCATGTGGTAGGCAAAATGCTACAATCAAACCGAGAACAGATGGTGAAAACACTAATGCTTTCCCAGACTGCAGAACACAACTGAATATTGTACCTCAGTCGTCACCAGGGTCCACCATGCACTCATCATGCTACTTTCAAATGATAGGCAAAGAAATGAAACACAATATTTTAATAAGTTGAAATCACAGTGTTCATCATGTTAACTACAAATGTGACCAGTACGTCTTCCTTAATGAACAGATTCATCAGCAATGAGATTCACATACAGTAGAGTCAATGGGGAAGCAATATCAGAAGACTTCACCCCCAGTGTAAAGGTATCTTATATATCAGTGAGAGATCTCTCTGCTCCTTTTCTAGAATGTTTAGAGTGGAAAAAAAGCCCTGAGATTAAAGGATATTGCCAAAGCATCAACTAGATAGTAAAACATTGATTCTGAAATGTTCACCATGTCTGTATTTTCATCCCAAACTGCTCTCTCAGCACAGCAAGATATGCCATCTAACATTATGAAAAAAATTTCCTCAGGTATTTTACATAATCGAAAGCATAGTCTGTATCTTAATGTTACCAGATTTCTCACTCTCTTTTCTGCGGCATGAAAAGTTAACTTACAAGAGAATGCTCAGAGCCAGACCTTGTCTGCAAAGCTTGCAGTCCTAGAGACAAGCATAGGCGACAGGACATAGGCTTTTTACTAGCCCTTCTTTTAAGAACTCAGGTAAGGTAGCATGCGAAGTTTTACCCAGTACCTGCCAGCATCCCAGAAATCCCAGAAAGTATAATGCTCTCCATGAAGGCTCTGATGCAAGAATGGAGGGAATCTTTGACAGTAGGACTGGCTACAAAAACACAATGCAGAAGTCCTGCAGACAGGCATAAAAAAAGAAATTAACCCAGAGAAAAGATTGGAGCTGTTTCTGGAGTGAAGAGCGACAAGATAAGAGGAAAGACTGGACTGCTGAGTGAGATGGGGCTGCAAGGGCCTTCGGGAGAAAGATGAGATACTAAACCATATGGTGGAGAAGAAAAGAGAGGAAGCAGTGGCAGGTATAGTGGGGTGTTGTAGCTCCCAAGCAGGTTGCAAGGAAAGAAGTTATATCAAGGAAGGAAAGATATATGAAGTTATGCTAACCTTTCAACAGAGGAAATGTATTTAATTGTACAGAAAGAAGGAGCAGAGATACTCAGAGCCAAGTCAGGATGTGGAGGAATAAGAAGACTTTACTTCACATTGTGAGCCTTACTGGCAGGATGGAGCTGTTGTCCATAGCAACAGAAAGGCAAGAGTGAGGGGATTAAGGATGAGAAATAAGAAGCTCAGTATTACAACGCTAAGCTTGAGCTGTCGGTGAGTCAGGCACTGACATGCCAGTGCTGGTCCACAGCCAAAGCTGGACACATTGTGATGATTCACCAGTGGAAAAATAAAATCCAAAGCAATGCATTGGGTCATTGTGTTTCTGGGTCTTTAAGTTGCCTTCTGGTGGGGTGCCTTAACCAAGCATTAATGAATGTCATTGTGACTGTTGTCCCTACTGTAAAACTTGAACAATACAACTGCCCAGTTCTTTCCAGAATAACTTGGAAGCCTGGATTAATTTAGAATTAACAAATAATATTACATCAGGGAATACGTCTGACAAAGCTGTCGTTATTTTCTTCACTACGGACCAAGACTAAACAGACACCTCTCCCTTTCAGCTATTAAAATGTCAGCTACCCAGAAGTTCATGGCTGGCAGCAACAGCTGTAGCATAGTGCAAGGGGAAAATCGCATATCTAGTTGTGAACATCAACCAACACAAGAGTTCTCATCGCTTTCTGATCACAGTAGGAACCAACAAGCTTATGCTGGAAATTTATATTGAGAATCAGAAAATTTGAATACCTGTGCCAGGAAAAGAGGTGGGCTGAAAGTGAGGGTAATGTTAGGCAAGTAAAATAGCTTGGAAGAATGCACGTCTTGTCTCTGCCATTAGAAAGAGTGGAATACCAACTACCCAGCAGAGTCCCCAACCCAACACAGCACTGGTAGCCTCACACTTTGCATTTAGATTGGCAACTGCAACAAAGAACCTTCCAAGCAAACCTAAAACTTTTTTTTCCAACAAGCATGTGGGAAACTGCAGGAAGTCTGCTAATCAATAACAGAATATAATGTCATTCTAATAATAGAATTAGAAAGGTACAGTCAGCTTCAACAGAGAAGGATAACTGCTTACAGATACAGCAAAAGTTAGCTGTATTGTTGGTACAGTGTCAAAGAAATAAGGGTTGACAGAAGTTATTGAGCATTTATGCTAGAGAGGAAATCCCTAATACCTCGTACCCCCAGGAAGCTCATACTGGGGGTACCAGGAGTACCTTTGGGAACAGCATCGCAGAACATATACACTCACCAGTGTGGTCCAGTGAGAAGAGCAGAAATTCCTGAAACAGCCTACGATCTCAAGAGATAAAAAATCAGGGATTAAATAATCAAGTGAATGAGGACCAGTTCAAAACTATCAAGTTTACTGGAATATTTACATATCTCAGTAAAAAGGGATGCAGATAGAGGCTCTCAATATTTCATACATAATTGGCTCTATGTTTAATAGTGATTACAGCTGAGAAGAGTACATTTTGAATCCTCTCATTTTGAACACAGACTTTCCTTGCAGACATGAACTGATCAGTGATAACGTTCTCTGAAATCTGAATCATAGAATCCTTCAGACTTCAAGAACATCTTAGACAGAATTTGTGCATCCTTACCAGTTCTATGAACACACTGTTTTTTGTGTCACATTTACTTGCAGAAGACACTAGTCCATAACATGCTGTAATTTTTCATGTTTGCTCATTGAGAACGTTGACTTAACTTATGAACAAAGCTTTATTTTTGATCAGGACATTTTATGAAGAGACAGCGGACACTGGAATCTGTGCACACTGGAGAACATTATGTCTTTGTCATTGCTGTTTACACTCCTAAGCTAATTGCAGTTCACATTTTTTTACCTGATCCCATAATCTATGTGTCACGGTGTTAGTCTACTCTCGAGACTAATCCTTTCATTAGAAGGATAAACCACCACCTGATTATGTTTAGAAAGTGAGTTCCACCACTGGAACATCTTCACGATCTAGGAACATTTATAAACTGCCAAAGAATTCCTTCCACGTCCTCACTCATTTAACCAGCCTGGATGGCAGCAAGTCCAAGAATTCTGACAACTGTGAAAATCCTTTGAGGTTGCTGCTTGGAATGAGAACTCAATTCAGAGCTCTGAGGAATCTGAGGAAATTCAGATTCTTGGCAAGAGCCCCAGGTAATGCTCAAGCTGGTATCCAAGCAGGAGAATAATAACGCTGAGAGTCTAACTGTTGTTTTCACTTTTAAAATTATGCCTTTCTTTTTAACTGATTTTGTTATAATCCTTAAAAATCATGCTTTTATGCCACAGAATGAGGTCAATCTGTCCTGATTGTCTGCTCAACCCTAGGACAGGAGAAGGAAGTAGAGTGAGGTTACAAACAGAAATCCATATGCCAACAAGGAGGCATTTATTCCACTGGCCTGCCAGGGAAGTCATTGGAAGGACTCCAAAGAAAACACTGTTTCTGTTGAGCACAGAGCAGAAAAAAATGTTAGTTAGACATTATTAGGCAGATACATCAAGTTATAGCCTCTGCACCACAGTCTTATAACGTGATAATTCTGCTACTTGAAAACCTCTTTCTTCCTCTCCTTTCTAAAAACAAGACTCTCTCCTCATCCTGTAGTCACCCCTGATACTTTGTATGCTTGGAATAATCCTGATAGATGATATTTTTTTGGTTGTGTCTGCCTACCTTGTGGTACATCAAATAGATAAAAACACTTAAGACCACCAACAATAAAATATCTCGTTGAGACCAAAAAGAAGGGAAGGGAGCATTATGCTGCGAAGAAAACTGGATTCAATAAGGCAGGTTTCAAGGCCCGATGGGGTAGATGCTGGTGTGAAACCTCCTATTTGGACTCTTGTCACTAGATGTCGTTGCCACCACATCTCCAGGAGGACAGCTGGCTTTGCTGCAACTCTGCTTCAATGCCGCGTTGGCAGAGGCTTGTCCTTTGCCGTATTTATGAATATAGACCTTTTGCTCTTACAGCTGTAAATACACTTGCCCTTTTCTCCAGCTTGTTTTTAGTACTATAATTTCAGCCACCGAGTGATGCCTAAATAGTCAGGGAAAGAGACTGCTGTAGCAAAGGATAAACGTCAGTTTCTTGGGAAAGTTCCCAACACCCAACAGGAATGTCTCACTCCTACACTCTGCCCCTGAGTTACACCAGTATAAAGCTATACATCGGGGAGTATCCCCAGCCAGGCATGCTGCTGGCAAGAAGGCAGGAAGGGCCTCCCACTGTTAAAGTTTCACAGGCACTGTTGGAGGGGGGACCACAGAACAGCATCCTCTTCACACTCAGCATGCCTTGCATTCTTCTGTGAGAGTGATGAAGGACTTTCTTCAGCCCTGTCAGAATTTCATTGGTTCCTGACTTGTTCACATGCAGGGTTAAAGATTTATCAGTTTTCAGCATGGTGCGAAGTAAACTCCCCTGTTCTTTTTCATACTAACCCAGAAATAGTCGGGAGGGGAGGAGGGGGGGATAAAATAAAAAAAATGCTGGTAATCTAATGCAATTGGATGGTAGAGTATCATGCTGAGGATAGGGTCAAGTAAGAAAGATACAGCTCCTGTTTTTACCTATGTCTTTGTTTATCTGGCCTACAAATTCTTTGTCTCTCATATGTGGAATATTTAGAACAGGTGACCTCAATTAGGGCTTCCCATCACAATGGTAACACAGATAAATAGCCAAAACTATGGGCATGCATTATAACTCCAAGACTGTATTTGGAGTTCTAGGCTGCTATCTGCAGGTTCTAACTGTTTTCAAGGATTATGATTTTTGTAAATCAGACAATACAAGAAGTCGTTGTCATCAGATGCTTCTGTACTACTGGTAAGAAAAATTCCAAGTTATTTTTTGGCTGCCTATCAGACCTTCATTTTCAAACAATGCATATTGAGACATAAAGTTGTCATTCTTGTTTATAATGGGGATTTATTAATTTCCTCTTTAGATAGTTTTTCATGGAACTCTGACAATCCTGTTACGCTTCTTAATTCCTTCTAGAAGGACTGCTTCTTTCATTAATTTATTAATGCTCCTTGACCTGTAGACAGCACTAGACAAACAGTATTTTAGTAGCATTTCAAACTATTTTTTTATTTTGTGATGTTTATTTTTATTTTCTAAATAATATTTGTCATAGTACAATTCAGTGTAATAAGTGGTTGCTAGGAAGGGAATTTTTCCTTTTAGTTCTATGATCCAACAGGATTTGATGTTATCCAATATAGAGAATAATAAGATGCAGAACACAAACTTTGCCAGACTGGAAGTACTGTTCTGAAAATAATCAGTTATTTTTCCCTTGTTTTTGCAAGTGAAGGAAGGGATTTGCTATGCATCTCTGCCCCACATATGCACCCCTAGATCTTCTTAACTGTTTCCAGAAAAACAGATGTCATCATAAGCACTTCTTTTCCTTTTTTCATTTTTTTTTTTTTTTTTTTTTTTTAAACTGGATTATTTACTGAACTAATAGGATTAATCTCTGTAAACTCTATCTAATTTGCTTTAGAGATTCTGGTTTGCCAGAACAAAATATTTTGGTAACACAGCTAAACAAACATCCCTAAACAAGAACTAGTGGCTATCATCACAAAGCTTTCTTTTGCTTCTTTCAGAAGCCAAAGAATACATCTTCGATAACCCAAAATGCTGCATTTCCTCATGCGGGGCCTGAAAGCACAACACACCAACGCATATAATGATACAGTATAGCTGTATGGGACATTATTGACCTCACTTTAACATGGGGTAGAAATCCTGCTCTGAACCGATTATGTTTTGCTGCTGAAAGTATACCAGCAGGATAGTTAAATGGCTGCTCAGGAGTGCCTGCACAAGGCAATGGTCCAGCAGAAAAGCCGTAGCCTAGTACAGAGTGGGGAAACCAGATCACACAGACTTATTCTGACCTCCCAGCAGCCACTCTTTCCCAAGCGCACTCACTCAATTCTGCATTCTTGGCACCCACTGAGGCTCAGGCACGCTTCATGTTCTTGCATCATCTCTAGTTCTCAGTCCCCTCACTCACACACAGACAGTTCTGCTAGGCTGGAGTTAATATTGCATGACTGTTTTCTGAAGTGAGGGAGAGGGGGGTGGAAAAAAAGAAGAGAAACTCTTTCTATTTTTAGACTATGGCACAGTTTCTGATGATCTTGGACTCATTTCTTAGTCTACTGACACTTGCTATTAATCTCATGAATCCGTAAAGAAAATAGCTCTAAAAAATTCAAGTACTGTATGTCTGGTAGAAAGGCCCTTGGCATAATCTGAAGCCCGAGTCAGGAGCAAAAGCTGTATTTCCCTGCTACTTGTTTGCTTCTCAGCATCTCCTCTGCCCACTCCCCCAGGGAAGTTAGGCTTTCTAGAACGTGGGAGGCATATCAGATGGTGTCTGCCTATCTCAAAGACCAAACAGTGCTGTTACACTGAATGTAGAGGTGTTGCTTTGATCCTTTTCAATAATCTTTCCTAAAATACGTGCCTTCACAGTCAGAATGCATCTTTTATAAATGTTCTTTTACAGCTTGCCTTTCTTTGGAAAGTCATGATCACACTACTTTTCCTTCACTTATGAAACAATCTAAATTGCAGTTGTTTATGTTTAGAAGTCTCTCAGAATGCAGAGGCACTGCTACAATATTTCCAGTCTTTAATGTCTTTCATTTGAAATTTTTAGCATCTGTAGGCCAAACATCACTGCACTGCCCAGCTACCCTGCTTGCTGTTACCACAGACATATTGTCCTTCTGCTCAATGGTCAGACTATCAGCCAGCAAGTCTATCGCCCTCAAAATGAAAGTAGAAAACCCTCAGTCAGATATTTTCCACTTCTTGTGGACTTCTTACGCATTCTTTACATGCCTAATCCTCTGCCTATTTGGAGTTGACACTTCTGACCTGGGCAGTGTGATAAAAGACAGATGGGGCTCTCAAGGTTAGCAGTCACTTAGCATTCCTGTTTGCAAATAATGATGTTCAGAAGGGAAATTCCTATCACTCTGGCTATAGTTACAGCAATTGACTAACATAATCTCACAGATGTGAGTTAAGAATGGAGTAAAACAGAGAAAATTCACTGCCTGAAGTGTCATTCTTCACTGCACATAGCCTTCAAATTCTGACTTCTTTCAACATGCATAGTTGATTTATACAGAATTTGTATGCATGAAAAGCATTCTTTACTAAAATCATTATGTGCTGTTTCATTATTGCTTCTGCAACTGCTGTGTATGAGCAGCAACAATTCTTTGCACTTTGCTTAGCTAGAAACCATTAGTTCTTTTAAAACTCTTAAGAAGCCAGTTGTGAAATGGCATTAATGGAGGGGGGAAAATAAGAAAGAAAACAAGGAGAACGGCAAAGCTCAGGAAGCTGTGTTTATTAGTGCTTATTCATGCACTGATTAATGTGGGACGTCACTTGAACAGAATCATATGTCTACCCATAGCCCACAGAACAGGAGGCCCACAGGTGTTTTCTGGGCAGTTATATTCCTCTCATCAGATCAGAAAATGTCATCCCTAAGCTACGTTGATATATTTTACAATGCGCACTTCAGAGTTGGAGCTCAGCCTTCCCTAGAGTGTTGCTTCATTTTTCTGAACTTATTACTCCTCGAGAATTTTCTGCCTGCTCTTCACTTTCTTCTTACACTTCTCTGTCACTATAAAAGAAAACAGAGGACACCACAGGTACACAACGGATGACTGCATCCTGGAGAGATTACAACACAAAATGCTATTATTGGCTTGAATCTCATGCTGTAGAGGCTGAAGGATCTAAATGAATGAAATAACAGGATACTTCAGAATGCCTATGAAAGGCAAATCTGAATAAGGCAAAGTCAAATTTTGGGTATTAATTGCAGCATTTCAAGCAGATATAGGAAAACACAAGTGTTGCTGTCCAAAACATTTCTGCTGCCTTCTGCATCATTCTAATCACTCATATTCAAGAGAGAGACACAAACTGGAGGATGGCCCTGGATTTGGAGACAGTGCCACATAAGGCTGTGTTGGTTTACTTAATGCAGTAAAGCAGCACTGACATTTGTTTTGATCATTAATTACAAATACGTTGTTAGGAAAGGAAAATTCTGTCCAAATGAGAGAATAATTTGTCTCTAATTACTGGCTGATAAATAGGTCCGGGTTGGAGAATTCTAAGAAAATTCTGAATAAAAAGTAATCTGAGCTTCTGAAACGGCCTTTGAACTGCAAGAGAAGATGCCACAACAAGATGGCCAGACCAAGCCAGGATATCAGTCCAAGGATACACCTGGAGCCCAAGGCTGGGCAGGGCAGGGCTGTGGAAAGGTAGAGACACATCCCACAGCATTGCTGCGGAAGAGTTTGACATCCCAGTAGAGGCTGAGATGGAGGAGACCTTTGTGAGGTGCTGGGGGGAACAGTCAGGCCTGTTGGTGCCTGCAGGGCTCTAACAAAAATAAAATATAATAAAAAATACAATAAATTAACTGATAATAAATAAGGTTTTAAAAGTCATTGGAAAGTTCTCACTTGACACGGTTATTTCAGTTCATATTGCTTAGGTAAGTAGGTATGAGAAAGGGGACGGGAAACCTACTTATAGCTAGTGAAATCCCATGAAAATATTCATGAGCAACAAATCAGATGTGTCCTGAAGGGGACAAATGGTCATTCATGCAACTATTTGCTCAAAAGCTGTATGTTCTACATATGCTACACATATACTATGTTTTTGCAAATAATAACAAAAATAACTCAAAAAATATTGTCCACTGTAATTCCAAATGTTCATGTAATATAAGCAAAAAATAGGACTAGCAAAATGCCTCAAGCAAATGCACTTCTAGTCTCTTGTGAAGGTACCTGATTCTCTACGTACACAGAGTTCTTGGCTGTGTTATCACTGTAACTGTCTTTCCAGTGCTGAGTTCTGCTAAGCCCAATGTTGTAAGTTATAACTTTTAGGCAATAGACTTCATGGCTTGAGAATCGTATCTTGTATCGTATCTGTTAACCCACTCTTCTTCATAGGTGAGACCAGCATATGAAAAATTGAACAATTCCATCTGCCAGAAATGTTTTTAGACCATAAAACATCTGAGTTTGGTGTTCTGGGAAGAGAAACAGTTTTGTGGGTTTTTTTGTTTTGTTTTGTTTTTTTAAAGGGAAAAGAAAAAGAAAGAAAAGTAACTTGAAAAAATCAAAGCTTTTAGCTCTTAATTCACTGTGTATATTGAGAATCATCAATTAGGTGATTTTAAAAGCTGTTCCGTATCAATCCTGGGTACCCTAGATTATGAGTATTTAATTAAATTTAAATGTGCTGACTTTGTAATTTAGGATGAAGTGGTAGGTGGAGTGTATATTGTCACAGTGGCTTTCCTATGGCATAATGCTGCAAGAAGCAGTTTCCAGGCAAATCCAACTGTTGATGCACAACCAGATGGAAGTTCATCTTTTGAATAATTTAGTCCTGAAATTAAAGCAACAAGAGTGAACTTAGGACCCTAAGTTTCTTACATACTTGTGGCGCTACCATGCAGTCACAAGGCATGGAGGCTGGTGCTCTCTGGGCTTCCTGTTTTTAAGTGAGTTTACACACACACACACACATACACACAACAAAACAAAAACAGGCTTTGACTTGAAATCTGAGTTGTATGGAAATGTAGGCTGGAAGAATAAACTTCTTAGAGAAAATCTGGTGAAGAACAATAAAGTGTTTGTAAATATCTTTCTCTCTTTCCTCTGAGGCCTTGCAGTTTGGAAGGAAGGTATCTTCCAGTGCAACAGCTTCTGTGGACTTACTGAGTTACCATCACCTTCCTCTACTCTCTCTATATGGTCTGGGATAGATTTTGATTTTCTTGACCCTTGTTAAGGCTTGACTATGAGTCTTCTCTTGCTATTCTCAAGTTTCCAGATCTCCAGAGTCTCCAGGGGTACTGCCAATGGAATATAAAATGCATTTTCCTTTATATTAGGGATATTGAAATATTGTTCTACCAGATAAACTTTAGCAAAAAAAATATATCATTCTTTGATTAATTGTTTTTGGTTATTTTGGTTTCTTCTGTTTTTCAGATATTTCCACAGAAATCTCAAATTTCTTAAAATTATTAGGATTGTATATCACTAAGAAACTGTTTCCTGAAAAAGCAGACAAGGTTAAATAGCCTTAGAAAAAAAAAATCAAATGCATAATAAATACAATAAAACATTATATAATTTTTATTTTTACTAGATTTGTTCAAAACATTGCAGTGTTTACAATACAGCTTGTGATGCACAGTTTAACTCACAGCACAGTAAAACCAAAATCAGAATTCCTATACCCCACAATGAGCAGAGAGGGTTGTACTTGATGACCTAAAGAGATCCCTTCCTACCTTACCTGCTCTGATGCTGTGATATTCTGTTCAGTGCTATCAGCCATTTAGTATTTTAAACATCGTTAAATATCATATCATGTTGGAAGTAAATTAAGAGATAGAACATGAGTGTACATGAATAAAATAGCTGTAGATGTATTTCCATTTCAAAGTATATTGCATGTTTGTTCATTTTCTTCCACCTGCATCTCATATGATTTGACTCTTTATCTGTGCAGCCTCAGTAACACCATCCTTTTTTGTATTCAGATCTCATCCATAGGCAAGTACTACCCTTTGAATTCCAATTGATGAGCAGTTCACACAGCAGGACAGGCTAGGAGTGTTGCCTTGTGATGCATAATTGAATGTGGCCCCACATACAGATGTAGGATTTTTCATGTTCATATGGAGAGTTTGTCCCATTGTCCTTCAATAACTGAAGGCAGTCATGCAAACAGGTACTCAGAACAAGGTCAGATGAGGGTGTGTAGCCAGTCAAATAATGAACTTCTTGATGGATGGATGATGGATGATCATTAGTCTTAATAAACACATCTAAGCAAGAAACAGGAAGAATTGAAAGCTATTTCTATGCTGCTGGAGGAGTCTGCCCTGGATACATAGCCACATAGTGCATAGCTTTATCTCCATGCCACTCAATACCAGAGTGGATATTCAGCAACAAATCAAATCAGAGGATCAACTTGAAACTTTGCCAGAAACCTAAAGATCGTTGGGCCAGATCCGAGATTTAAAAGTACACTGTCAGAAAACTTTATTGAGGTCCAGAGCCTATAGGAATGCCAACTTATTGATTTAACTTTGCTCAGCACCACAGGCTTTTAAATTATTCTCTCATATCCTCTTCTAAAAATATTGTTCAGCTTCTATATTCCTTTTATTCTAAAAATATACAAACACAGGAACACAGTGTAACCTTGCCAACTGATACTCTTCCGAAGAGCAAAGCATACAGTTCATAAGAGTTTCTCCATTATCACGTAGCTTCTTTGTAATATCCTCTTACTTTTTTACAGTATTATATCCTCTATCTCATAGCACAAACTCTGAAAGCTTATTTTTTTCACAAGAGGCCGTTAATGTCAGTCACTAGAAGCATGCCTCAGGACTCAGTAGTGAGATTGGTACTATGTAGTAATGTTATTAGTGACTCGGATGATGGGAAAAGAGTTTATTGCAGATTTGTTGATGATTAAAAAAAAATGGTGTGGAGTGGCTGATGCTTCACGGGTTATCCAGTCATCTGGAGGGACCTTGACAGCCTGGAGAAATGGGCAGAGAATTTCATTATGTTCAACAAGAAGTGCAAATTCCTGCACTTGAGGAGGAACAACCCCAGGCATTGGTACCTGCTGGCTAAGCAGCCTGGAAGAAAACAACCTGGGGGTGCTGGTAGGCACCAAGCTGAACATGAGCCAACCATGTGTCCATATCCCAAAGGATGATAGCACCCAGTACTATGTTAGATACAGCATTCATTCCTAGGAAGTCGAGGGAGGTGATTCTTTACTCAGCATCGGCAAGTGCTATGTCCAGCTTTAGGCCCCTAACTACAGCAGAGCCATGGAGATATCAGATAGTGTCAACCAAAGGACTGTTAGGGTAAGTAACATCTTTGACCACCTCTCCTAAGAAGAAAGCCTGTGAGAACTGAGTCTTTTCAGCCTAGAAAAACAGAAGGCTCAGGTGTGTATTACTTCCTGATGAGGGGAGTAAAGAAAAAAGCCAAGCTCTTCTGACGGGTATCCAGTGGCAAGACGAGAGAAAATGGACAAACACTGAGAGCACTCAGTACATTATTTAGGCACATACACGCAGAGAGCAGCTCCAAAGCTGTGAAACAATCACTCAGGAATGATGATGAAACATTTTATAACACTTCTGATGAATGAATGAATAGCTTGCATGTATTTCTGAGAGGTAATCCAGTCTTTTATTATGTAGATAATTAAAAAACATAAAAAAAACCCCTACTAATTAAAATTAAACGAGTTTTCAAGCTACAGAAGATTCTTCATGTTTGCAGAGCCAGCCTTTTAAGCCAAGCAGTCTTTCATTTCAAATAACCATATTCCTTGGCACTAACTTTTTGACTGTTGGCGGAGAACATTATCTGTATTTCTCTTAGTTCCTTCATAGACACATAAAATGTTTTTAATAAGGACAATATTTCTGAACTGCTACTTAATTTTAGCTATTAGGAGCTAAATGCAAATATGGAAACTGGACTTTTTTTGTTTGTTTCTTTAATTTTGTTTTTAACAAATGCTTTGCTTTTAACAACTTTGCTCCTAGTGTCATACCCTGAGTAAAGCAACAGCTCTTGCAAGACAAAGAATTCTGAAAATCTGGCAATGGAACACCCTCCAGAGTCCCCTTGCGTTCAGCCCTGCTTTTCACTACTCTGTCACTTATCCAAGTTCTTCCTGGATTATTTCCTAGGTTTTACAAGTAGTCGGTGCTGGCTTAGTGCTTTTCCTTATGAAGTCAAGATACAAAGTCTGCTTCTGAAGATACTGAAGACAATGCTGAATACTTTCGAAAATTCCCTAACCGATTAATGTATTGTTGTTAGGACAAGTATGTAGTCACTTTTAAATCAGACATTCATTGTGAACAAAGGCCAAAGACCTGGAAAAGAGTTTAAATTTTACTTTAGACAGTATTCTACTAAAATGTTATAGAATGTGTATTATACTTTGCTATGTATGCTATGTCATGCATGCTATAAAAACTACTTGGAGCATTTGGAGATGGATAAAATCTCATTTCTGTAAATAGCCTTTCAACTGTAATTTCCTACACACTTGAACCTGTCTAAAGAAAGAGCCAAAATGAGCACAATTTTATCTCTTACAAATGTCACTCGGAAAACGTGCACATCAAAAAGGTCTCTTCTGGATATTTTCTGTTTTTGCAAATGTAAACTTCTCTTTGAAAATACAAAGATAATATTTATCTTAAGATAATTTGCAGATCTCATGGAAGAAGTTAATGTACAAAAAACTAATTCTTCCAACTCCTCATTTCGCTGCTTCCTAATCATTCAGGGATAGTTCATGAACAGAAGCACTCTTACCATGAAAATCAACATTAGTTTTCATGACTTGTTACGTTGTAGAATTTTTAATTAGAAAAAAAATGTGGGATGCACACAGACAACACTGACATGATAGAGATCATGACAAAATTCAACAGTCAATAGCATCAGTCAAAAGCAAACAACTATTTATACTGTTTTATCCCATTTTCTAGGAGGCTATGGGGATATTTCAGGGCCTAGCAAAAAAAAACCACCTGTGTCTATCGAAAGCAACCTTTATTTTTAAACATCTACAGCTATCAGAAAGTTTGCAATTGTATAAGCAATAGGAAAAGAAATATTACATCAGCCTAAATATGCTGACATTCTTAAAAATGAAATGTATCTGTATTTTCTGTTGCTACTTCAGCAAATTAACAGGTTTTCTGAAGTCACTCATTTTAGAGATGTGAATCTATGACACATATTCCATGGATCCAAATATCAAGAAACAACTGAAACAAAGTTGGTTTTCTAGCAGCTGTTGTTGTTAACATTGACAAACTCCCAGATGACCTCTAGAGGTCCCTTCCAACTCCAGCAATTCCATGATTCTATGAGCCTAGGTGCAGTTGTAAATTATGGGTGATCATAACTGCACTCTCACTCTCTGCGATCCCTTTTGAGCTCAGCCCTTCTAGCGAGAACCTCATCAGCTTCACAGGGCCTTCTGAATGCCATGTCACATCTCTTCTTCCACAAGGTGCCTGTGATCTCCACAGGAAGACAATTTTTCTTGACAGTTTACTTCATATTATAATACTCCATGTTTATGAAATATCTTTCATCAGAGGATCACATTGACCCTTTCAACAGCTGGATTATTTTTTATAATGGGTATGTATACAAACAAATATCATGTCCTGAATTCCCTACTCTACTCAGTAGTCAAAGCTATCTTCTTTGAACAGGTATGTCTCATTTAATGGTCTCTCATAACCAGGACTGATGGAATTTCAGTCTGCACTCTCTCTGTTCTCTAGAGGAAGTAGTCAGCAGCACAGAATATAATGAACGATATTTGTATTCATCAAATAATGATACAGAGCTATTCACCACTTGAATTTGCTAATGCAGGAAACAATAAGATCAATGGTTTTTTTTAGAATTCCAGCTAAAAATAATCATTACCATTGCTATAGAATATTCCTCTCAGTATACTGGTTATTTTGCACGTTTTTGCTATGACAGAAATTAAGATGTGACCATCTACACGAAATGCCCTGTGCCACATACACAATCATTCCTAAATTATTTCCTTTTTGAATGAGATATCGCCTAAGAAACAGGCCCATGGAACAACCCAGTGTTATTAAGCTCGATGTCTAATGACAAGCCTGCCATTATTAATGATCTGAAATGGGCTGAAATCCTCAGTAATATCAGAGAATTCTATTTCTCAAAATTCAAAATTCTTCCTTATTTCACAGCATTGGGTTAGCTGTGTATGCCTGCATTAATTTCACAAAGTTGTTATCTCATATGTAAACTGTTCTGAAAGCTGCTTTCTTCCATTTCCAGTTATTATGTGGCGCAAAGTAATCTGAAGGATAGTTAATCCATTTCTTAAGATGCCTAAGCATTGCAGAACAATCAGTAGATGCTTAGATAAAACAAATTGCTTATTAGCTCCTCATGATGTGTCCTTTGTATATTCAGATATTGCAGGTGATGACTTTGATGCAACCCTACAGAGATATTTAGGTTTTAAATTCTATTTAAAGCCTTAATTCTTAGTGGTTTCAGTGGAAAGAAGGTAATTTAAACAGGATTTATCCATTTAATTCCCTTAAGGATTGTAACCCATTGTCTTTCCATAGCAGATAGCTCACCCTTGCTTTTCAGACAGTTCAGTGTTGATTGTTTTGGCTTTTGGCTCCTTAGCTCTGTGGAAGTTAATCATCACATTCTAGGAGGATTGTGGATTATTATCAATGACAATTTGCTTTTACAATGATAATAATGCCAACATTATAAAAACAACTCTATCATAATGTCTGAAGATAGATGAGTAGAGCTAAGAAACTCTTGTGAAACTTCATTGTTGTATTTCACTTGTGTTCTGTCACTCAGCATTGCATCTTTTGCACAATCATGAAAACTCTCTGAAATAGATAAGAAAACCATAGCAGCAACACAAACAACCTTTTAATTTTGTCCTGCCTAGTGACTATATTTATAGAACTCTGGAAATTGTAGGCCTAAATTAATTGAAAAGACTGTTATTGAACATACTGGTTTTGAACTAGGACCATGCTAGAACTACTTTCTATGCAACAGAAGTTTTCTAACATTTAACATGGCTGAATCCCCTGAGAGGAGTCATTTAAGAAACTGGTTACCAATAGAGTTAATCTAATCCCATTTAAGAAGATTCTCCCATAAGAAGGTCTGATTCCTCCTTTCATTTGGGTCATCTTGGCATACTCTATTTAAGAACAAGCTTAGAGAAACATGGAAAACAAATATCTCTGGAGGCTACTTAAACCACTTAGAATCAAATTGTCATTGCATGGAAAATGGTATCAACCTAGCTGTAGCTCATTTTAAGTATGACCTCACAAATGCTGTAAAATTAAGAGTTCCCTTTGATTGTCTAAGTAATTTCCCATGTGAACAAGTATTTTGTCTGTTTAAATACTGGATTTGAGACAGTCTCCCTTACAGTGTTCTCAGTAAAATTTATCCGTATTACACATTTTCTGGGTTACAACGTCACATTGGATGTGAACTCTTCTTCACTAAACTCATTTCAGTGGCTCCCCATGGTTGGGTGAATTATTCTGTGACACTACTGTATTTTTGAAATCTTTTTCCTCTTTTTCTTTCTTTTGCCTACTGGGCTTATTTCTCATTTGCATATGTCAGTCTTTGTTTGCCTCATTTGCTTAATTAGGACTTTGGTTCTGCTCTACTAATGAGAACAAAACCTAACTCTTTTCATAGCCTGTTAATGTAGAATAGAGAAACTGCATTATGTTTCCAATTCTTAGAAAGTAATCTAACCTCCAGTACTGGATTAATATTAATGTCAAAAGGAAAACCTTCTCGTGCCTCAAGATATAAGTATTTCGTATATTATTAACTATGCTACAGGAACCTTAATTATGTGCAAGCTATCATCAGAAGGCTGAAGATCAACATTTTCAATCTTGGTTATCTCAGGGCAATTATTTTAAGCTGTTTCTGCCACAGGTCTGATTTTTACAGTGTTACACACACACATCCCTCTGAATGGAGATGAAGATAAACGCATTCACTACGCTTGAAAATGAGGTCATCTATTTAGAAGCCTCGACTGCACTCACACATTGATAATTTTAGTTTGGATTTAAGTTGCTAAAAATGAGAGAGCACCAAATGTAGACAAGTACTTTGAGTGGCACAGGAGAGCTGCTGCATCACAGAGAGCTATAACTTACAGTGTGCAATGTCACATGGTAGTCAAAATTATTTTGGCTCTTCCCAGTGGCATTAGTGGTATGCTATAGTAAGCAGAGATGAGGTCACCAGCAAAACGTAACAACTATAAATGGAGTGAGTGGTCAACTATCACAGCCGACATGTAGGAAGCATACACAGTTCAAAATAAAACACAGATGTCAAATCTGAATGCCACATATGGCATCAAGAGCATCAGTATACGAAGCACTATAAGAGACGCCATCTAACCCTTAGGGATGGCTCAGGTAAATGAGTGTCAACAGGAAGCTAATGCATTTATCTTTGTTTTTATCTATGTTTGGCCATACTCATTTTTAGAAATAGCTAAAAGTCTGCATGATCAGAAATGTCAAGGATTTTTGTCACCAGTATACATTCATGTTTCTCTCCTTGCTATTAACAGTACTTTAACCAAAAATTAGAACCCTTCTTGTCAGAATAAATCAAAGATAAGCATTTAGAAATAAATGTGTTTTGTTTGTAGCTGTGGCTCGCTACAGACAGTGTATAGTACATCTCTGGGAAGAACAAAAGCTTGCCTTTTTTGGAAGCCATATATTTCTTTTGTTGTTGAGAGCAATACAGGTGCAGCTTCTCCCATGGCAGTATGCATGGAAACATTGCTGACACTGGAATATCGGCAGCATAGCAGTCATTGTAACAGATGTATAATGTGTTCCATCACACGAAAACTTTTCCATGATCCCAGATGTAGTGAAGATCCTTTTTTTACAGCAGTTAAGCTAAATAGGAAGAGTTTTAACTACTCAACAGTTAAGGCAACTGTAAAATGCCTCATTTAATTTGCTTTAGGGCTGTTGTGAAATAAGGAGACATGAATATATAAGGTTTCCCAAGTCGTCATTACAGAAGAATGTTATCTGTTTCAGTCTGTATAATTCTAAATAGAATAAAATAAAGCAGTCCATAACCTATGCCATGTTACAGGCACCAGTCAAATCTTTAAGCTCAAAGACATAAAATCTCTGCCATACATTCAAGTAATGTTACACACGGGAAAATTTACACCTACTTTCAGCTGGTTTATACTTCATGTCTCACATCAGGAAAGCATTTCGTTTTCTTCTTCAAGGCAATCACAAATGCTACTGTAATGTACATCTCATTTTATGTCTTATCTTTGTAAGTCACAGAATTCAGCTAAGCCATCTGACTCAAAGCCTGTGGCTGAGAATTATATAGGTCAATTATACAATACTCTTTCTATCACTTCTAAATCATTCGCCTCTTAATTTCAAGGGCTGTCCTTTTAAGAGGGTGAAAAGGATCTAATTGTCTCCCTATGGACCACTTGCAAATGCATATCCTTCTGAAATTCACATTTTTTTTACTCCTGTGTGCTGTATTCCTGCGCAATTTAATTTGATTATGTATCAAAACACTTTATTTGCCAGAGTTGGTGATTATTTTGTCACCTTTTCAGATTATTTATGACAATTTTCCTGTCTAGATGTCCAACACAGAATACTACATTACTCGTGAAAACATAGATCACAGTGATACAACAGGGATGGCTGTTCTTGTTGTTGTTTTCCATTTTTTTCATACTCATTTCCCTTTCTTTATACAGTTGAGGGTATTAAAAATACATGTTTACATTTTTCTTGGCGTTACTGAGCTCTGCCTCACAACATATATTGTTGTTGAGCATATTCACCACAGTGAATTCAACACAGTATAGTAAGGTCATATCCTTCTATTACTAATAGTTCCAGCTAAAGCTGCACTGATTCAAACGTACAAGAGGTTGTAGCCTCAGGAGAATGAGGACCAACAGTAGTATCTTAACAGGCAAACCTGCATTTCAGAGCATCAGAGGTTACAGAATATACTCTGGAGAAGAGGCCATTCCAGAGAGGTCTCACAGCCTAAAGTGTTGTACCATTTTAATTGTTATTGCCTTTTTTCAGGCTTTTGCAGTTCTTCCATCTTACAGATTGGAAGGGGAGGAATTCTACAACCATTTTTCCACTTGTGGCAATGCCAGCTGGAGCACATGAAGCACACAAGTGGTTGCTATTGCAATTGCTTCATGACAGTTGAGATTTCTCTCAGATTTTGTCTTGGCTCTTTGACAATACTAAGAACCATTTAAGGAGAAAAACAACCAAGGATTAGTTCTGCCACAGCTGAAGCTAATCTAAGCCTATATTGCTTGTTTCACGACCTTCCCATCACACATCCCCAGAAGATTTGGCCTTCTTCAAAGTCTCCAACCCAGGAAAAGAAAACCAGGAGTATCAGAACAAACGATAGCATAAGGTACGGCCCTGCAGGGAAACTACTGGGACTTTTATCTCCATTGATTCTGTCTCCACGGAGGTCAGCAAAACCAAATTTTACCCCAAGTCTTAGCGTTATTATGAAGATATAAATTCAAACCATTGTATTTTTTTTAGCACTCACTGTATTTCAGGGTGTTGGAAATATCCAAATAATTTTTATCAGGACGGTATACTCTGATAAAAACAGATTTTATTGGCGATTGCAATGGCGGGTGTCCCGCGAGCAGGAACGCACCTACGGACACAACATGACAGCCTTTATGCCCTGTTTTGTCCCCCTTGCCTCCGCCCCCTCCCCTGTTTCCCCACTGGCTGGGTACTCCAGGTTCACAATCTTATCAGAAGGTTTACGTTTGTTATTTACTTGTTAATTTATTTGTTATCTGGTATCAGTCAGCAGCCATCCTGTTGTTTCCAAGATGTCTCGGTGCTCCCCTTGTCGTATTGATATGGTGATTTTCTTTAAAGACTTCGTTAAACAAAGAGCACTGGGGGGATGATGCGAAGCCTTCCGATGTCTCTTCAGGTGCTTCCTCGGGCATGCTATCACTTGTTCTCTGGTTTGATCTCGTGCAGGATATTTTTGCAGAGTGTGACAAAATATACATCTATACACCTATATACAGAGTGTGCGTTCCTGGGAGGGTTCGTCTAGAGGAGAAGTGATGTAAACTATCAGAGATCTTCCCCAAGTTGAGTAGAAGGAATCCCAGAAAGAACTGTGATAGAGGAGATCATGAAAAAAAAAATAAAAAATTAAAAAAATACATTATCCAATTCTAATGTAGAAACAACATTTGATTCCCGCAAGAGTGTCATGGTTAGATAATGCTCATCACAATCTGTCATTTTTTTCATAGGCTCTGTGATTAGCATTCTGTCATTGACTCACTGGAATCTTGAATAAAAATTCACTATTTTTTTAGGGCACAAAACAGAATATCTATTTGGTTGGTATTTGTAATAAATATTTTTTCTGATAATGTATAAAGCACTGTCTTACTGTTA
>NW_024884475.1:11953400-12123748 GCF_019232065.1 Centrocercus urophasianus | reverse complement strand
CTGTGAAATACTTTCTAAGGAGCTGTTAGCGCGTGCCTGAGGCTACGCTGCTGAGCTGCAAATTCAAGGGGCGTGTTTTCATCAGTATTCAAGTCGTATTTGTTAGTAAGAAAGGAGAACGATAAATAATGCCAAAAAATCTGAAAAGTTGCTATGTATTTTAGAAATGTACGGTGTTGAGGAATACAGTGGCATGTCTTTTGGTATTTTTATTACTTTCTGAGGGAACGACCTGAAGGCCAGCCTTAGGTCCACATATATTCCTCGCGCAATGCTGTCATTTATGCACATTGTTACCTTAATGCTGGTCCAGAGACTCAAGCATAACATTAGTATTCAACTGTAAACACGTGAATAACACCCTTGGTATCACATGCCTAATGGTAAACATCTACATGCCTGGAGAACAGAGGCTGCAGCCTTCTGGAACATAAATATACCATTACCATTACGTACTTTACAATCCACTGCACGTATCTACGAGCAACCAAGCAAACAGTAACATTCAAGCATTTTCTAAAGCAACTTAACATGGTGTCCACATTGTCACTATGTAATTAAACTATATTAAGAATATATTAGCAGGTGGCATATTTATGCTCTTGAAAAATGTATAGCAAAACCTGGCTTTCCAAAACACTCAGAAATGTCTCAGTATGTGCCAAGCTGAAGCCCAGGGGTGGCAGACTGCTCTGGAAGATTTAGTTTGGTTGAGTGAAGCAGTTAGCACTAGCTGCCCACCCTTCTGCCAAAGACCACCACCTCCTCAGCTATGCTGATGCAAACTGACATTGGCAGATTCCCACATTCAACAGAATAGCCAAATGACAGCTGGGAGCAGTAACTTCTGTAACTATTCCAAATAAATCTGCTACCAAACATGAGTTGACCATAATTCTCCAAGAGGCTAAGCACTTGCAGTTTGAGCAAAATGGAAATCTCTGTTAATAAATAAATAAAATCCCAAGATTCTGTCAAAAGTGTGAGAACAGCTGTGAAAACGTGAAAAATTGTTCAGGTCAAGTAGAAGTTATTAACACGCTGATCAAGTTAATAAAAACTGAGTCTTTGCAGTGGAAAAATTATCTCTTCTTCATTTCAAGCTGAAAATATGGAAGCTCCAGGCACACCTCATTGCTAAGTCCAACCAGTCTACTTCAGATGCTTATTTCTAAGCCAATAAAGAAGAAACATTTAAAAAAAAAAAATCACTTCTGAAAATCTGACCTTACACTTTCCACAAGTTGCTACATACCTGCTGCTACCAAGCCTAGACCACTATTTATGAATGCTTAGAATAGGAGATCTATAGTGTAATAGCTGCATCATTTCAAGTCCTTACCAAATTTATATCAAAACAAATCTACTCTGATGCTGATGGCATAAAACAGTGGGAAAACACTCAAGATACTAATAATTATAACATAACCGTAAAATGTAAAGGGATGAAGTTAAGACTGATCCTCTGGGAAAACTGACTGCAGGCAGGAAGGGGTTGCTTATACCTCCCTGAGTGGAAGTCAAGAACCAGAAGATCTATTGCAGGAGGTAACTACTACTGACTCCATCATAATCTGCCAGCATAGGGGCTTCCAGAGTGAAGTGAAGGCTGTGCCCCCTGAAAACTGAAGGCTGACACATAACCTCCAAAAATGGCTCTTACTGGGACACGTACCCCACTGCATGCAGCCAGCAGCATACAGGACAAGATAAGACAAGAAGCGAAGGCACCCTCAGCAAGTTTGCTGACAACACCAAGCTGAGTGGTGCGGTTGACACAGTGGAAGGAAGGGATGCCATTCAGAGAGATCTCAACAGGCTTGAAAGGTGGGCTCAGGTGAGTCTGATGAGGTTCACATGGCAAAGTGCAGAATTTTGCACTTGGGCCAGAGGAATCCCAGGCATCCATACAGACTGGAAGGAGCGGTCCTTGAGAGCAGCCCTGCAGAGAAGGGGGTCTTGATGAATTAAAAGCTTAACATGAGCCAGCAGTCTTCCCTTGCAGCTTGGAAAGCAAATGGTATCCTGGGCTCCATCAGAAGAGGGTTGGCCGGCAGGGATAGGGAGGTGATTGTCTGTCTCTACTCTGCCCTTGTGAGGCCCCATCTGCATCTTGATCTGGAGCCCCCAGTACAAGAAAGACAGGGAGCTGTTGGAGAGGGTCCAGAGGAGGGCCACGAAGATGATCAGGGGACTGGAGCACCTCCCCTATAAAGACAGGCTGAGGAAGCTGGGCTTGTTCAGCCTGGAGAAAAGAAGGCTGCAGGGTGACCTCATTGCAGCCTTTCAGTACCTAAAGGGGAGCCTACAAACAGGAGGGGAATCAACTCTTTGAAAGAGTAGATAACAGTAAGACAAGGGGAAATGGTTTTAAGTTGAGGGAGGGGAGATTTAGGTTGGATGTCATAGGGGAAGTTCTTTACAGAGAGTGTGGTGAGGTGCTGGAACAGGCTGCACTGAGAGGCTGTGGATGCCCTGTCCCTGGAGGTGTTCAAAGCCAGGTTGGATGGGGCCCTGGGCAGCCTGGTTTAGTATCAGATGGGGAGGTTGGTGGCCCTGCCTGTGGCAGGGGGCTTGGAGATTCATGATCCTTGAGGTCCCTTCCAACCCTGGCCATTCTGTGATTCTGTGAAGACCTTATGTTGTGCGTGAGGAGGTTCAGGTTGGATATTTGGAGATTTCTCCTCAGGAAGGGTGGGTAGGCATTGGAACACCCTGTGTGATGGAGTCACCGACCCTGGAAGCATTCAGGAGTGTGCAGATGAGGCACTGAGTGACACGACTTTTTGTGATGGGTCGATGGTTGGACTAGATGATCTCTGTGGTCTTTTCCAACCTTTATGAATATACGATACGAGGAGCTGGCAGGCAGAGGCCGTGGCTGCTAACCATACGACAAGAGGAAAGGACGGGGGCTCACCCCTCAGCGCTCCTTCACACAGCCCTCTCTCCACAACCTCCTCTCGCACTCCTCGCTCCTTCCTCACAGCTCGGCTGCCCGCCGCCCGTCCGCTGTTCCCATAGTAACCGCAGCTTCACGGCCGCTCCCGCGCATGCGCGGCAGCATGGGAGGACTCCGCACATGCGCAGGCGGTCCGGCGGCACCCACCTCGGGGCTGGCCCGAGCCGCCGTGCGCTGCTTGCTGCCGCTCTCCCGCAGCAATCTGCAGTTCCCTGCCGGGGCGGGGCCGACTCCTGTGGCCGCCTCGGCACAGCCCCGCCGGGCCCGGCCGAGCCGACGGCATTTCCGGGGGAGGGAGCGGTGTGCGGGCTGGCGGGGAGCGGCGCGGCGCGAGCAGAGTTGACTATATATGGTCAAAGGCAGGGGAGAGCGGCGGGCCGTGCGGGCGCTTCCTGCTTCGTGCCGCTGGGCGCCGTGGTGCTGAGGCGGCGGCGGGGAGCAGAGCGCAGCGGCGGTCCGTCTGCCCGCCTGCGTCCGCTTCGCAGCGCCGCGGCACGAGCTTGAGGAACGAGGATGCCGTACGAGATCAGTAAGCTCCGGCGAGGCGGAGGGGAGCGGAGCGGGGCGGGGAGGGCGGCCGGGGATCCGGCTGCGGCCTCGCTGCGGGGCGGCGGCCGCCCGCTGACAGCAACAAGTGACCGCGCCGCTGGGAGGCGGCTGGGAGCCCAGGGACTTCAAACGCCTTTTCTTTCTCCATTTTTCCCCCCCCTCTTATTTATTTTTTTTTCCTTTTTCCCTATAGAAAAAGTGTTCGCCAGCCTCCCGCAGGTTGAACGAGGCGTGTCCAAAATAATTGGAGGTGATCCGAAAGGCAACAATTTTCTCTATACCAATGGGAAATGCGTCGTCATCCGAAACATCGATGTAACGTACCCCATTGCATTTATTTAGTCTCTTTGCGTACCCGTCGCGAAGTTCCGCTTCCCTCTCCCTCCCCCCCATCTCCCCGTGCTCCGCTCACGGCGGGAGCCGCGCTGGAGCCCGCGGCGCAGAGCTGAGCGGGGGTAGGAAGGAAGGTGCGTGACTCAGGCAGAAGCGGCTGCGGAAATTCCTGAGGAATCGCAGTGAAACGTGCAGCTCTCGCCCTCTCTTTGCACGGAGTGTGTAGAGGAGAGAAGCTGATAGTTCTGCCTGGCCTTGTGCGTTTTTATGAAATATAGCACCGTCAGGAGTTGAGAGATGTGTTTGCCTAATAAATGAAGACTTCCTTATTTGTTGCTTTGGGCCTTTGGCTTGTAAGAGCAGCATGCAAATACTTGCAAATTCATGAGTCCCCAGCTGCTTCTTTCCCTAGCGTTCCGGGAATCACAGCAGTTGTCAGACACTTGATTCTGTGATAAGTGCCAGCGCACCTTGTTTTCAGCCCTGCTCGTGGGGGACTTTTATCATTCATTCAACGTTGGAACCCCCAGATAATGCTTTCATAGTAGTTTGGTGCATTTGTTTGGTTTTAATCTTCGGTGGTAACTAGAGAGATGTTAGATGAGTTCCTTAAATAATATCTCTTCAAAGATGGCATCCAGTTGAGAAGTATGGAGGAAACATAACACAGCTATTGTTCAGCTGTTGGTTTTAAAAAGTTTTTACTTAATCCGCATGACTGATAATCTTTGGAAAAATCTAACTCTCCTCTGGATTTCCTTCCTTACCATAAATCTCACTGTGCTGCGGTGTGCTGCAATGTGGCAGATCCCATTTAGGAATGTTTAGGTCTCTATCACAAATATGCATGTGTTTCTGGTTGCTTTTCCTTCTGCAAAATGTGTTTTTGAGTTATTTTCCTGATTAATCTTATTACTTTCTCTGTATTCAGGTATATACTATTATTTCATAACACAGAAATGCTACTAAACAGTTCTTTGCTAACATCTTATTTGATATCTCTTTAAATGTACTTGCTGAAAAAACAAAACCAAGTTTGCACTCAGCATTATCCTGTAATAATACTGTTTCACTCTTCGTGTCAAGGGAAGTTCAGTTTTCTGAAACTAGAAGCCTCAATTTAGCATGATGCAATGAGAGAAAAGCTACTCTACTTATATTACAGTTTTTGCCAAGTTATGGGTTGTGGCCACCTCCCTTGTGCTGTAATTAGTGCTCTTCTGACTCTGTTTTGAGGCTTAAACTGGTAGAAAACAACTTTCTGAATTGGCTCACTATAGATGTGCCTGCTGCAAATGTCGTTTCCAGTGTGAGCCTGAACACAGCATGTGCAAAGTCCGAGCACAGAAATGAGGTGGGATGCTGGGAGTTCCAATTTAGGCTGTTTAAACTCTCAAGGGAAGTTGAGAGTTGAAGTCATAAACCTTTCAGTTTTATGGTGTTACTTATCCTGGTATGTAAATTTACTTGAACCAGCAGGAGGAAACAGTCTGCTACTGTTAATAATTGACAGGTGACATTCTACAAACTGCAGAATGTATTGTACAGCAATGACACAAAAACCAAGCAAAGCCTATGTTGTGCCTTTTGTGTTGGGGAGTGTTGCAGCTTGTAACCTAATTTGGAAATGTGTCTGCTGCTAGTTGTGAACTATGTCTTCTTTGAGAACCGTGGAAGCCTACATAATAGTTAGCAACAACCAGATAAAATTTGGAGAAGTCAGTGTGTAATCCCCCCACGATCAGCCCTCCAGTGGGACAGTTGTGCTCTAATAAAAAAAAAAAAAAAAAAAAAAAAGCAGGTCATTAAGATGCAGTGAACACTCTCCTCTAAATCAAGAGCTAATCAGTAGTGATGAATATAGCCTTCAGGGTTAGTGTTTGAGCTAGAGAGTTTCTTTAACAAGAAAAAGTCCTGGAATGGTGCTGCTCCGAGACAGGAGGGTTGGTGATATTTGTAAGGTTTCATACTTAATAAATATTTTATATTGTCTTCATGGCTTCAAGCCTACTTTGAAGCTTGGAACTTAAACTGCTCACTTTCATATGTGGGTCTGATTTCAGCACTGAGAATGCTCTCTCTTCTTATTGAAACTGATAATTGGTAGTGCATTGTCCTAGCTAACAATCTTATCCTAAGATCTCTTTAGAATTGAGGTTTTTTGCTTTTGGTATGAAAGATGTACAAGTTGAATTACTTCTGCCTGTAAAGGTAATTTTCTTATCAAATCGAAAATTTGATTTAAATCATTATCTGGCATCCTGAATCTGTTTTCTGTATTTTATATTTGGAAGACTGTTTTTCACTATTCACTTCAGGGGTGAAGTCAGTCTGTGAGTCCAATGTTTCATGTGCTTAGCTTCCTGGGGTTTGCTGCTGTGAAACAGAGCCATTGTATTTGCTGTTATTAGCAGTGAGGTTTTTTTGAGGTCCTTTAACTTGTAGTTGCTACAGTATAACACAGAGAAAACATTATTTGGTCTTGCTTAGATAAAATCCAATAGTACACAAAATGGAGAGTGATGTGCAGATGCAAGCGGTTGTGACTTAAGTAGGGCTCTAATGTGGTCAAGCAGAGTGGAAGCAGTAATGGAGAAGCTGCTTCTTGCATGAGTAAGCTATATTTTGCCTCCTGAGATGTAATGCTACTGTAACAGAAAGAACAGTTGCAAACGAGAGAATGTCTGCTTTCTAGCTCAGAGCAGGTGCTTTGGTTTTCCCTGATTGGTCAGCTGAATCATACCATAACATCAGATGGTTTTCTGGTTTGGTTGGATAAATCTGTATTAATCATAGTGACTGAAATGCTCTTTTGCTTTAGCTGTAAGAGTAAGGTTCCTGGTGCTGAAAGAATCTGATAACTGCTAGAAAAATTATTCTAAGGAATAGTTTATTATTTTGTGTCATGAGTAGTGTATTTGGAAGATGTGTAGAATGGCTTTTTTGTTTATGAAGTGAATTTCAGAGCAGGTACTGGAAGGATTTTGTCTTGATGCTTCATTTTATCCTTTAATTTTTTTTGTGTCCTCATGTAATTGAAACATTGAGTCAATCTTATTATCCAGCTTGAAGCATCTAAAGGCATTTAAGACTGAAGAGATAAAAATTGTGGTGGAATGGCTGTGCGTTTCATCATTCCAGTATAGCTGTTGATAGTAGGGATGACTATGTACTAGCCTAGTAGCTTTTAAACCAGGCTTCAGTTGCCAAGGATGAGTAACTTCTGCCCACCTCCTTGGTTACTCAGTAATGTTAGGTACGTAGTGATGAGTAGTGGCCATGCAATGTGGTTAACCATATGCTTTACTTTCGTTCTCATTACAGTAGATTTTCTGGCTGTATTTTCCAAAGCGCAACTTGTGTTTGTTTGTCTACATAGATAAACAAGCTTAAAAAGGTAGAACAGTTTAAAAAAAAAAAAAAAAAAAAAAAAAAAAAACCTCTGGGAGTGCTTGGTGCTCTTCTACTTTTCATTAGGTACTGAAGAGAGGAAGAAGTTGTAGCTAATGTTGGCTGTCAGAGGAAGTAGTTGATTATGGCAGTCATTGGAAATTAGTGTGTTGTTTTATGTAGACAGCAGTTTTCCACACTCTGCTCTGCTGTTTTCTTCTCATTTGTAGACAGTATCTTGATTTAAAGACAAACTGAAGTGTGTAAGAGGGACAAATTCTGAATTTTATCATGGAAAGTCTGATTTTTTTTTTTTTTTTTTACTCTGTGAAAACCACAAAATACTATGTAGTAACTGTTTTTTTTCTTTTCCTTTAAACTAGAATCCTGCAATTGCTGACATCTATACTGAGCATGCCCATCAGGTTGTAGTTGCCAAGTATGCTCCCAGTGGATTCTACATAGCATCTGGAGGTAAAGTATCTGTGTGTGTGCTGGACAGGTTATATGGACAGACTGTTGAAATCCTTCACACAGAACTTGATGACACAACAGAGTAGTTCATCTTCTAAGTTATGTGCAAACTGTATGTAGCCAAAGTGACATGGCTTGGTGAAATCGAGTGAGGCAGGAAGGACGTCTGTAGGTGTTCATTAAAGCTCTTCCTAGAGCTGTAAGATCAGTGACTCGCTTGATCTTTTTAACAAAGTTTTTTTTTTTTCCTGATTTAAATACCAACCTTACAACCTTACAAACAAAATGTCTAGCATTAAGGAGGGGAAAGAAAGCTTGGTGTAATGAATGATGTTTGTGCATGCAGCAGAATGAAAACTTAATTCTGAAATGCAGAGCTACTGTTTTTATATTCTTAATATGCTTTGGTACTTTAAGGATGGGGGAGGGATTCTAGAAGAGAGTATTCTCCTTTCCTTTCCCTCCCCCTTTCTTCCTGACAGAACTTGGCAAGACTTGGCATCATTTTTCTTACAGTTGTAACATGAACTTAAAAAAGACTTTCACTGGTAAGTTAGCAGGGAAAGAGGCTGATTCTCAGTTTCTGTGTAATACATATGAATCAGTATCTGAGAATGGGTAGCATGAGTTTCCTGGATTATCAGCAGGAATAGTTACAGATTTTTATGATCTGCAAAAAACTAAACAAACCCATGTTAGTAGAACTTTACTTTCTTCAAGTAGTTGATCCCTTTCTGAACTGTTATACAGTTGAAGAATATTAAGAAATATGCAGTAGTATGTTTATTTAAAAAGGAATCGTCTTCCATTCATGTGTTCTTCAAATCTGCTTGCTGTTGTCAATTAAAAAGGCTCGAAAAGCAAGTAATGGTCCAAAATAGAGCAAAGATGTCTGCTTTTAGGTAATGCATGAGTTACTATTGCTGGAAACAAAACATTCTGAATGAATCCCCATGGGGAGTCCAGACTCATGTAGTGGTCAGTAGTAAGTAAATTTCTCTCAGCAACATAAGGAGAAAAACAGTTTCTGAATGTGTAAAATATCTCAATTCTTTCTTCCTTGGTTTTTTGCATATCTAATGCTGTATTAGAATACATCTCTTTTGCATACTGAGGAAGCTTTGAGAACGCTCTTAGGACAGCTTTATGGGTTTTTTTTTGTGTGTGAGGTTTTTTTCCTCCTTGTCTGAAAGGAACCAAAGCCATTCTTTTCTTGGCTCAGTCTTTAGTGTGGAGTGTATGTTGAACTGAGTACCTCCTTATGGTCCAGTTTGTGTTCTGGACAGATTTGGTGCTCTGGATTTTTGCCATACTCAATTACTATCTTTTGATTCTTGTGGCATTTTAGACTTTCGGTCTCCAGTAAAAGAGCAGTTAATATATACCTAGCTTGGTTCAAGAAGATGTCTGTCATTAGTGATTAGCATTAGGAAGCTCCTTGCTTCCAGGGAAGTGTTCAGTTGGCTTTTTTTCACTTGTCTATCTTAACTCCATTAAACAAGCTTAGGCTGCAATATTTCTTTTAAAAACTGTTCTCCATATATCAATTACAGATAGTTCAGTATTGCTGAGCATAGATTCTGAAGATAGTATCAGACTCTTTAAGCTGTTTCTAAGTATAACATGTAAGATTCATTTCTCTGTAAATTTACATCAGCCATGCAGTCTGCATTAATACTTCATGTGCCTGATGAGACAGACTTGGCAATATGCTTTGTGGGTTTTATGGTAATTTCTCCTCTGTTACAGTCATAACAGAGATGTAGTAATGGGGAATACCACAGGTTTGAAGTCCAAATTTAAAGAGAGCAACTTACTGTAGTAGAATCTAAAACAAAGCATTCTGAATCTGTCTTAAAATAGGTGAAGGTGATCCCACGGTCAGGTACCAAACATGCAGGGGTGCTGGATGTGTAAGCTAGACTAATGATGTACTGATAAATGGTGAACAGAATTCAAAGGAGCTATGGTGTGGTGAAAGATGTGCCTTTAGCACATAGCTTATTCTCAAATAGTGGCCTTCTTTACACACAAGATCTGCTATGTGAGTTTTGTTGCAGTTGCACCATAGCAATTGCTCTTGAACACAAGTGAGTTCAAGGATACTTACAGGAAATAAGGACCAAGGAAGCTTTTGTTACATTATCTTAAAAGTGTTAATCTGTGTTTGCTGCTTATATCATTAGCACTTTTTGATATTCTCTTGGATTTCTTTGTAGTAACCTAGATGCTGCATGTGGATACCTGCACATTTAAGTGTGTATGTGCTTTTGTATTGAGAAGATATGCAAATGAATATGCATGAATAAGTTTTATCAGCATAGACCTCTTTGTACCTTGTATTTACATGCAAAGCAGGTTTACTTTAAAGGTTCAAGGTGTAAAAGAAGTATGAATTGTAGAATCATAGAATCCTTAGAGTTGGAAAGGACTTCTGAAAGCCAACTAGTCCAACTCCTCTGCAATGAACAGGGACGTCACAGCTAGATCAGGCTCCCCAGGGCCTTATCCAGCCTCACCTTGAAAGTCTCCAGGGGCAGGGCATCAACCACATCACTGGGCAGTCTGTTCCAGTGTGTGACCACCCCACTGTAAAAGATTTTTTCCTTATATCTAACCTAAATCTACCCTCCCTGAGCTTGAAGCCATTTTCCCCTGTTCTATCACTATAGACCATGCTAAAAAGTGTCCCCTTCTTTCCTGTAGCTCCCCCTTAGATACTGTAGGGCTACTCTCAGGTCACCTCACAGCCTTCTGCAGGCTCAACAGCCCCTGCTCTCTCAGCCTGTCCTTGTCTTGGAATTTGTAATTACCTCTCCTACATAAGCCACTGTGCATCAGATTGCTTCCTTATTGTAGATAGCTTACATCCCAATGAAGTATGGGCAAGTTATCCTGTAGTTGGTAAAGGATTTATTTTTTATTCTAATTTTTTTTTTTTAGTAACAGGCACTTAACGTGCAAATTCTTACCCTCTCTTGCTGTGTGATTTCATGTGCTTTCAAAAGGTCATTCCTTGTGTTGTATTTATTGCTGTATATTTTGAACATTAATATCTGGTTAAAAGCATAATTCAGTGAAACAGATGCAGTCTTCAGTATTCCTAAATCAAGGTGTTTGTAATCACTGCAATAGGGTGAGATTGATCCTTAGTACAAATGTTCAATTTAGCTGAAACTTTGTGTCCAGTGAGCTTGCTGAGTCGTGACTATGTCATGTTGGAACCACAGTAGTTATATTTTACTTTATTATGGCAGATGTCTCTGGAAAGCTGAGAATCTGGGATACTACACAGAAGGAACACCTTCTGAAGTATGAGTATCAGCCATTTGCAGGAAAAATAAAGGACCTTGCCTGGACTGAAGACAGCAAAAGAATTGCTGTGGTTGGAGAAGGAAGGGAAAAGTGAGTAATTCTTCTATTTGTGTCTTTGTGTATTTATGTCTATAAGCCTGTATAAGTCACAGTGTAAACCTTTGTATGCCAGCAAAGCAGGTTCTTTGTAGACAGCTTTTAGTTCTTTGAGTGAGATAAACCATGACTTTCCCTGTTCAAGATGTCCTGTTCTGCAGCTAAATTCTTCATGCAGTATTTAATAGCTGTAGAACTAGTTGGAAAATAGAGTTCTGTTAGAATCTTCCCAGTTTAAAATTGTGTGGATATTGCTTGTTTTGGTGATGATATGTTAAATTATATCTTTTCACCATTACTCTTGAGGGATTTCTTTGTATAATTCAGATCAAGTAGGAAGGGAAAGCCATAAGAAGATTTCTCCCTCTTTCTTTCCTCTCAAATTGAAAATACGATTGAATAAGAGTGAAAAATAAAGAAAAATGTGTTAGAATTTTCTCCCTTACCAGCACTCCTATATTTTAAGTAGTATTATGCTAATTAAAAGAAAATTGCAACACAGTTGTCCTTGACTCATTAAATGAGGTATCTGTTACCAGGACAGAGCTTGTGACAGGCAAATTTGTGTGTCTTTTGAAGACTGTAAAGCAGTTCACAGGCCCCCTGATAGTGTTGTACCTAAAATACAGCGCAGTCCTGTTTCCCCCACCTCCTGCACCATTTCTTAACTCTGTCACTTACTGTGTCCTGATACTAGAGAGAGATTCATTGACTCAGTTCCTCCATCCATTTCACCTGGTGCTTGGTACGTTTGCTTTTCTACTTTAAGAAGCTGAACTGTTTCATATTAGAAATATATACTTCCAATATAGAATTTTAAGTGATTCTACAGAACTCATTTTTAGTAGATACGCTCTGGTAGATTAATGCCCTTGTAGTGATTATATTGTTTTTTTAAGTAATTTAAAATATAAACTGGCAAAAAAAAGAAGCTATTTTGATTCCTTAAATCTTAAATAGTGCTGTAAAAGTGATGGTACTCAATCTAGACTAAATAATCAGAAAACTGATCCAGTGTTGTCCTAGCTCTTTATATTCTGTGTAGTGACTGGACAGTTGGGAAACCTTTGTGCTTTCTTTCACAAACCAACAAACTCACTGATGATTATGTTCTGATTCTCTGTTCTGGATCAACCAATCTCTCCTCATGAAGATTAGGTTCCATCTCCAGCAAGATCTCAAATTTCCTCCAGGGAACTACAATGTACTTGCATGAGATTAATGAGATGACCTAATTTCTTTTGAGTGCACTTAAATCTGCTTTTTGTAGATGATCAAAGTGTTAATCTGCATGTAACTTTTAGGGATTATATGTTTGTTTAGATTTGGAGCAGTATTCCTGTGGGATAGTGGTTCTTCAGTTGGTGAAATCACTGGGCACAACAAAGTGATCAACAGTGTGGACATAAAGCAAACAAGACCTTATCGTCTAGCAACTGGCAGTGATGACAACTGTGCTGCTTTCTTTGAGGGACCTCCGTTCAAGTTCAAGTTTACACTGAGCGTGAGTTTAAGCTTAGTTGTGGCTCTGTTAAGCTGTCCAAGTTGACTGAAAGCTTTCCAGCAAGCTTCCACTCTGAACTGTTAAAACAAGTTCTCAATTTCCTCTTTTGAGCTATGGTTGGTGTTAAGTCGCTGTCCTAGAACCCATGTTTAAGTTATAACTGAAGGCTTGATTCAGGCTGACAAAACTGAAATAAATCATTGCTTCAGGTTTTCTTCTTAAGTGCTTCAAATGAATTTTAGCTTTGCTTTCTATTTTGTAACGTAAGTAACAGGTGTGTTCATCAGCTTTAGTGATGCTTGCTGAGCTCTGCTACTTGATGTAGGTACATGTAGTGTTTCTGAATACTCTCCAGGGTGCTTTATTCATGAATTGTGATTGTGTGAGTGGAATGTTGCAATCTCCTTAAGGTTGCATGAATCTGAAATCCCAGTGCAGCTTTGAAATGGTGAGGGGAGGTGGTTTAAAACATAACTGCTGATATCTACAATAAGAGTTGGATATATAATTTCTGTGGTCTGTTTTCTGTTCTTTCTTATTTTGTTTTTTAATTATAGTAATTGAAATCTTTTGTGTAAATGAAACCAAGCCTGGGACTCCCACACTTGAAATCCGTTACTGCTTGAGGCCAAAAGCAACTTTTGTTTCTGCAGCTTTTTTCTTTTGACGCCACAGAACCTTAAAAAAAAAAAAAAAAAAAACACCTATTGCAGAGATATTGGATTTAATTGGGCTAGTGAAAATTTAAAATGTTTAGTAGTTCTTTTTTTCTTTTTAAAGACTACTGTAGTAGGGCTTTTACTTTAGTAACTATATGCCTTTAGTAAACTTTGTATGTTGACTTCAGTAAGGATTTCGGTTCTAGAAAAGGAATTGTTTTGAGCTCTGCAATCCAATGAAGTGATGCAGTTGCCTAATTTATTTCTGAACCTAAGTTGATACTTACATTTTGCTAAGCTGGTTCTTTTGGAACTGTGAAGTCTGAATTGCTTACCAGTGCTGCTCCAACTGGTACGTGATGTAGCCTTCCTTTTAAAGTGATGTTTGAGTTGCTGTATGGTATTCAAGTTCAGGCTGCTAGGTGGTTCAGATTAGAGAGTGAGTTATCAGGAAAAAAAAAAATCTATATTTAATCAAAGAAAGTAGGTTAGAACCTGCCTTTTGTAATACTAAAAATAGTCTCCCAAATCTCTGTGTGGAAGCTTTGGCCTCATTGTGGTGCTTTCCTGTTTAACATGTGCTTTCTAGTTAACATCATTTGGATAGTCTCCTATTTGTAGATAGTCTATTTGTGGAGCATACATCAGTCTTGTCTGGTTACTTCACAGAACTAGCATGACTGTGGTCTCCTAGAATTGGAATTAATAATTTATTCTTCATTCCCGTTGCCTTGTTTTGGATTTTTTTTCTGATTTTAAATAGGAAGCATTTTATTTCATGCTTCCTGTTTGTGAAACCTACTTGCACCATGAAGCAAATCAAAATCTACAGAGAATTGATTAACTAGAGGAAAAGAATCCTGTGGTTTCATCTAGGTTGAACATTTGATCATCTTTTTCTACCTATTCCTGATACAGTGGTACTCATTCACCTAGTTTTGTGCTGAATTGGTTTAACTACATCAGGACCATTCCCACAGTCTCTTCCCTAAGCTGCTTTTGATGCAGACAATTCTCTTCATACAGAGAGGCTATGTATTTTACAGCAGGCATCTGCTGCACAGCTATTTATTAGCTTGACCAAAAAGAACTTCACTGTTACTGGATTGTGCATGTAAATAGATCTGTTCTTTTGTGCTGATGGTTGTCTTTTCTACAGGACCATACACGGTTTGTGAACTGTGTGAGATTTTCTCCTGATGGGAACAGATTTGCTACAGCTAGTGCAGATGGCCAGGTAAAAAAAAAATAATCAACTTCTTGTATTGATTAAGATCAGAAGTTTCTTGTCCATATTAGAAATAGGATTAGTTTTGGAACATTCATGTTCCCACTTGTTTTATTCTGAGAAATGACTGAAGTAGACTTTGTGTCTCCTTATGGAGCTGTAACAGCAGATGTCAGATAAACTATTTTACCCAGTTCTTCCTCTGTTCTGTGTCCCCATTTATTACTACTTATAGATGATTCTGGCAGGTATTTATCAGACTTTTGCAATGTATGTTCTTGTTATGATCCTGAAAAGTCTGTCTGAAATAATGAACTCACAGATAGCATCCCAACTGCAGGTGGACTCCCTCCTGGTAAGGACAGGTTTAGCAACATTTACTATAGGGCGCTCCTCCTATGCAGTTCCTACATTTTCCATGTAGGAACACTCCCATGTCCTCAATATTAAGCAGCTGCCATCACATTGGGAGTAAAAAATACTATGATTCTCACAGTTTCAATTGTCAGGATCCAACATAAACAGTGGCTTACTGTGCTTATTTAGAATTGTCACTTTGCTTGTTTAGTATTTAATATTAAATGCAGGAATATTTGTAAGCATATAAAACTACACATTTTTTGAATACTCAAGTGTTCTTTGTAGCAAAAGAATATGTGCAATTTGAGTAACAGTGTTTTAGCTCTTCAGTATTTTGCTCCTGCTGCTGCCTTTTCCTTTAAGTGATTTGTTTCTGTGCTCTTTTTAAGATTTTTATTTATGATGGGAAGACCGGGGAGAAAGTTTGTGCTCTTGGTGGAGGCAAAGCTCATGATGGAGGTATTTATGCTGTAAGTATCTCCTCATTTGTACAAATGATCCGTGGTATTGCATTACGAAGTTCATGAGCTGTGAAGTGTTGCAGTAATAAATGCACTCACTATTTTGTGGCATTTGTTTTTGCAGATTAGTTGGAGCCCTGATAGCTGCCAATTGCTTTCTGCTTCTGGAGATAAAACTGCTAAAATTTGGGATGTTGGTGCTAATTCTGTTGTCAGTACTTTCAACATGGGATCAAATGTGTTGGATCAACAGCTGGGTTGCTTGTGGCAGAAAGACCATTTACTGTCTCTTTCTCTCTCTGGCTATATCAATTATTTGGACAAAAACAATCCAGATAAACCCTTACGTGTCATAAAGGTAAGTGAAACTTATATTGTTGTGCCAGAGTTTCTGTAATAAATGAGTTGGCAAAGTTGTCTAGATAGAGTGGTATCAGCTGAAAGATGGCTTTGTTAAATTAGCATTGCCAAACAGGCAGCTTATATGCGACTTACTGCAAGTTGCATAAATCAAAAAGTTAATATTACATGCAATGATACTGTGCGAATACAGCCCAATTTTTAGTTTCAGTTAAGGTTGTCATATTTGTTTTGCAGTAGCTTTTAGCATTCTTTGGATGCAAGGGATGCGGAATAGATAGAAAACTACCACTGCTATCTCATTCATCTGTTGGTTGTGAACGTGGTGTCTAGGGTTGCTAAGTAAGCTTTAATTTTAGGAATTAAAGAATTTGCTGACACAGCATTCTCCTGGGAATTTACATTTTTGTGTGAACTAGAACAGATGCCCTAGATTCCTGCTATTGCTGCTGTAGTTCTTATTCTGAACAATCAAGTGGCTGAAAAGTAAACTTTGTGTGTGAAAAGGCCATGGAAGTATTCTGGCTCAGCAGGCTAAGTAATAGGGATATTCACAGGGCTTATTTACTCCTTAAAGGGTGGTGCATGGAAAGAGCAACACTGCAGAGGTAAAAACAACTTCACTGTTAATTAGTGATTTGTATTCTGGATGATCTTGAATGCTTATAAATAAGATTGTTACTTTCTAAGTAACTTGTAATTCTTCTCAAATAGATTTGTTGTTTATAAATGTTAAAATGAAAAATTGCTCATGAATAATTATTTTTTGTGTCCCTTTCACAGGGTCATAGTAAATCAATTCAGTGTCTTACGGTGCATAAAAATGGTGGAAAGTCCTATATTTATTCTGGCAGTAACGATGGTCATATTAATATCCTTTGAATGATAAAGCCATACTTGTTCTGGTCTGAAAGTCTGAGAGAATGTATTAGGAAGGGATGAAAAAAAAAGTTTGCCAAAAACCAAGAATTATCTTTATTGAACACAAGTCAACACTTTATGTCTGTTGAAGAAATTTAACTGTCCTGTTTTAATGTTTTCTTTAAACTTTCCTGCTAAATACATGTACATCTTCATTTCCAGTTATCACTGAGGATGTAGGAATAAGTAAATATATGTGTAAAGTTAGAGTTTAATTTATGTTTGATTATACATGCTAAATATGTATTGCTGCTGCTTGCTGTTACATCTATTTGTTATCTATATTTTTAACATGCGCTGGAAGAAATCTGTGAGGTTTCTTAGATATTCAGGACAAGGAAGATAAATTCTTGTTGAGCCCTTCGACCCAGTAACAAATATTTGTCTAGAGTTGTTTTTCCTACCTGTACTATTTTTTTTTTTCCTTTATGTTCTCTCTCTATTTGGCATTCCAAATGCCACCAGGCTTTCTCACTGATCAAGAACTCTTAAGACTCAGTTTCAGTCCTCTTGATTTATAAACCAAAATATTGGAAATACAGATTGATTCCTGAGGGGCATTGATTATGGATGAGACTGTGATGTGTTTAGCTAAAATACTGTTCAACATTCTGAAGCTGATAAATAAAACTGCAGACCTTCATCCTGCATTCCATGATGCATTAAAATGGCAGGAGTCAAAAAACAAAGGACTTGTCAGCCAATCTCCATACGAAACTGGCTTTAATGGATGTTCAGACTGGTGTTAGCGTCCCTCATGAGGGGAAAGCCAATCCTGCAGGACTTCTAATTCTTTTGGGAAGTATTTTGTATTCTCAGACCTAATCCTAGTTGTTCCAGTGTTACTGTTGTAGCAGGTCATCTAGCTCATTACAAAACATCAGAATTTCAGTTAACTGTGAGGATAAGAGGCTTCTTAAAACACAAGTGCAGAGTTGCCAGTGTGTGGAGTCAGTCTCCATTGTTGGAGATGCTCAAAACCAAATTAAAGGGGCAATCTGCTGAGTAAGGATTTCAACTAAATCTCCAGAGGTTCCATCCAACCTCAGTTAGTCTGGTTATGTAAAACTTTTTAAATTCAGATATGGTTCTATATCTGAGTGCAGTGGCATCTTCAAATGTTCCTTAATTCTGCTGTGTACATTATTGGGATTCTGACACTGGAGAGAATGATGGCTTTTCTGGGAAAGGCCATACAAACCAGGTTTCTAGAATGGCAGTGGATGAAATGGATCAGCTTGTCACCTGCAGTATGGATGACACTGTGCGTTATACCAACCTTAGCAAGAGAGACTACAGGTTAGTTAAACTGTTGCCTTTTATTATATTATTACAGCCTTTTATTTTATAGCAAGTTTTGTTGATTTAAGTGGTAAATAATGTTATGCTACAACTTGATCAGGTTGAAGTTACCATGGAAACTGTAGAAATGATTGCTGTATCAACCTTGCTTTTTTCTGTGACAAAGAGAAATGCCTTATAGACGTTTCTCACTTTGTCTCATGCCTTCCACAGGTTAGATGGATATCGGTCATGTATCAGGTAGCTTAGTTGAATTGGTGGAAACGGTGTCAGTTTCTTTCTAGTTCATTAATACACAGGAATGTTGTTAATAAACATCTGGTTATTAGGAGGAGTGGAACACAACTGTTTCTTCATTAAGAGCTGTAGTTGAAGCAAAAAAAACAACAACCAAACTTCTTCAAAAACCTATTAAGATGGCCTAGTTAAATCTGAAATCTAGACTCTAAAGCAGCTGCACTGACTTCCATTTAGAAGGCTGGCTACCTGATAGAGATACTGATGTTCTAAACAGTAAACAGAAAGAAATGTTGTAAATAAATTAAAAAAAAAAAAAAAAAGTTATGCATGTCCTTGAGGATCATTAGTAGATGATTACTTAAATAATTTTTTAAATAGTAAGTGTGAAATACTTTTTTTTTTTTTTTTTTTTTTTTTTTTTTTGTGTGTGTGTGTGTTTCTGCTTCTCCACCTTACCGCGCCTTCCTGTAGTGGCCAGGATGCTGTGAAAATGGACGTTCAACCAAAATGCTTAGCTGTGGGTCCTGGTGGCTATACTGTAGTTTTATGCATTGGACAAGTAAGTATTAATAATATTAGTATTAATATTCTGCTAAATTCTGTTGATATGTGACAGAGGGGCAGTCTGACAGAGTGGTGCCTGACATGCAAGTGTGCATGAAACAAAGATGGGTCATTGAATTCTTCTCTGTGGAAAAATGGCACCCATTGACATTTGTTGATGCTTGCTGAATGCTGATGGAGACCAAACAGTGGATTGTGAGTGCAGTGATGCACATGGTGGGTGGTGCATTTCAGTAGTGGTGACAGCAGTGTGAAAGACAAGCTACGTTCTGGACCACCGTACAGATTTTGACAAGAGCAGCATGCAGGCTATTTTTCTTTGATGGTGAAAATGCGTAGTTGGTGGTGACTGTATTGAAAAATAGTATTCCATAGCTGAGAACTTGCTCTATCAAATAGTGTTATTGTGCTGTTTGTATCTGCTGCAGTTTCCTTGGAAATAAATAGGCATTACTTTTGCAGTAATTTGTGTAGAGCTGCATTGCACTATTAGCTTGCTGCTAATTTGATCCTACATCCCCTCCTTTAATAGTGAACCAGACAGGCAGTAAGTATTGCTAAAAATACTGCTCTTTCCATGTTTCTTTTGTATTCTGACCAAATGAGGTAAAGCTGAACGCAGGAGAGCATGCCCTGTGCTCCCTAATGTAGAGCACTCCAGTACAGCAGATTAGTCATCATGCATAGGCATATTTTACTTTTTTTTTTTTTTAAAGGAGATATTCCCTCAGGATTAGGAGTTCCCTTAGGATCAGGGCATAGTAAGCTTCTGAGCAGTCAGAGCGGATCTGATGACTAAGCAGCATGACTTAGTCATAGTTGTGTATTAGGCTCTTGGAAGAAGGAACTGAGCTTCTGGTTTTCCATTTGCAGATTGTCTTGATGAAAGATAAGAAAAAATGTTTTGCAATTGATGACCTTGGCTATGAGCCAGAAGCTGTGGCTGTTCACCCTGGAGGAGGTTCAGTAGCAGTGGGAGGAACGGTAAGGTCGTGCTTCTTAAAGCTGTACTTTGAACATTTGCACTAGTAACAGAAGCACTTAACAATAGTATGTCTGATCTATTGAGAAGATAACCTATAAGTAATTGGTATTCTTGGGCTTTCGTTCTCCTGGTTCTCCCACCATTGTGACCAATGTCTTTTTCATATTTTTCTCTCCAGTTCACTGTCGTTGTTTTCACCCAGTGTAAACTTAGACAAATCTTCATTGCTGACTTAGTGGAGTGTTGCCAGTACAAATGACAGGTTCTTTAGACTGTTTCTCAGTAGTTCTCAATGTAAGCAGTACCAGAGGGAGCTGATGAAAATGTTCCAGAAGCTCAGCAAGCCTTCCTGTTTCTACTGTACAGTGATTTTTTTTTTTTTTTTTTTTTTTTTTTTTTTGTAATTCCCCTGTTACTTTTATCTTACAGGATGGGAATGTCCGTTTGTATTCAATCCAAGGAACCTCTTTGAAAAGTGATGATAAGACTTTGGAAGCTAAAGGTCCTGTTACTGACCTGGCATATTCTCACGATGGTGCCTTTCTTGCAGTTTGTGATGCAAACAAAGTTGTCACTGTCTTTAGTGTCCCTGATGGCTATGCGGTAAGAAATATTGCATCAGGTTTTTTTATTTGTTTATAGAAACTGACTGGCATCTCACGTATAAATCTATGTGGCTGATGGGCTTTAATTGCTAAATAATTTGTGTATTTGTTCCTTTGACTGTTTTCATGGCATCTTGGGGTAGCTTTCTACCGTAGCTTATATTAAGCCTCCAGGCTGTAAGAATAGGTGAAGGAAATGTAGAGCCTAGATTGACTACCAGAAAAATTCTCAAATTCTAATATCAGACATTTAGGTAAATGGGGTGAGGAAGAGGATCGGGTTTCCACAGGATAGAGTAATTAGGTATGCAGTATTACAAAATATACAGGTACCTTATTTGGATCAGCTGAATCAATAGCATGAGGTTTTTTTTAAAAGAAAAGTAATTAAACAAATTATATGCTTGTCAATAAGAGAATGTGTGCATTTTTGTAAAATAGAGATGAATGCAGGCTCGGTTTGATAAGATTTCAGTAGTGTATGATAAAAATGAATGAAGTAAATACAGCAGACTTGGCAATATAATATTGCTGTCTGTAGCAAACAGGTCTCTGATAAGGACTAAGCAATTAAAAGGGATACTACAGTAAAGCAGGGAACCTTGTCTCATTCTTCAATCTACTGTCCTTTAACCAAAATCCAAGTACGGGCCAACTTCTGCTTTTCGTCTGAGCAGCCAGTATGTGAATCAGCCTTTAAAGTCTTAAGCTTTTACTGAAACTGTACAGTAGAAAAAAGTTTCGTATTCTAAATAAAAATGAAAAGAATTACAAAAATGAAAAGAGCTTTTGAAAAATGTGAAGTTACTTTAAAGCTGTTTAAACAAGAAGTGACTTGCTGTATGTGCACTTTGCAGATCTGCATGTAATAGAGTCTTTGCATTGTCTAAGAACTGCATTTTATTCACCTGATTAAAGTTTAAATAGATGGCATAAAATGAAGTCAGTACTTGATTTAGGACATCCATTTATACCTTCAATACACATTAAAATTATCATTGCTTTGTGATTCTGTGCATTAAAAGCTGGTAGATTTCTGAAATGGCTTAAACTAATAACACTATCATTAATTACTTTTAAACAGGAACATAATGTTTTTTATGGACATCATGCAAAAGTTGTTTGTATTGCCTGGTCACCAGACAATGAACACTTTGCTTCTGGAGGCATGGATATGATGGTATATGTTTGGACTGTAAGTGATCCTGAGACCAGAGTCAAGATACCAGGTATGTTTGCTTCCGAATTTTTCTGAAAGTTGCCAGTCTGTCTTACAATCTGATTCCGTGCTTCTTTTCTAAAACTAAGACTGGAAGCAGGCATGTTGCTGTATATGTTCCAAACTAACTTAGCTTTCACGTTAATCTCTTTTATCTAGCTAAAACAGGCAGCTATAAGTTGTTCTGTTACGTTCTATTGTGTAGTCACTTATAAAATGCAGTTCTAGTATTGAATGTGGATGAAAATCATTTTCAGAATAGTGCTGAAATTTTGCCAACCTCACCTTCCTAACTATTTTCTTATGTTTTGCACTGCCATACAGATGCTCACAGACTACATCATGTAAGTGGCTTGGCGTGGTTGGATGAACATACTCTGGTAACAACATCCCATGATGCTTCTGTCAAAGAATGGTCTATTTCCTACAATTGAAATAAGCTGTTTCTTTGGAAGGACCTAATCAGGGACTAGAACTACTGCAGCGGAACATAGCATTTCTCTTAAAGAATCTGTATTGGCCTCTGGGTCTGCTATCATATCCTCATATCTTTACAGGGTGTTCATATCTGTAATTAAATGTACTTTGAAAGCTTTAGCCAGTAACAGTTTGCACATGAAAAGCACTTAAATTATGTCTGGAGCTTAACCTTTGTGCTGAACATTCCAGGGGCAACAGCCTAGCAAGTTGGTGTGAAAGATTCAAACTCAATCACTTGTTCTTTTCTAACCAAGAAACATGAGACTGTACAGCATGAGAGTAATACTTCTCATTTTTTCTAATTACAGAACATTTCTGTACTAACGGTCATAGTAAGAATATTTAGTTGTGATCTGAAACCAATCAAGCTGTGTGCAGCTACTGTATATTGCTTCTCTGTACTGCACCAAACTGTTGCCTCAGATTTTTCCTCCAGATAACAAAATGGGGTACATACATAATAAACTTTTTATGTATTTCATGTCAAAGCTTTTTGATTTATTTTAGGATGGAAGTGTGGGGTTTTGGTGTACTTACTGTTGTGGGTATAATGTTTACGAATAACTGTTGTGGCAATTTCTTGCTTCAGAAACACGTGTTACTTTCATGGATTAAGAATGTCTGGTCATTTCAATGTCAGAAAAAAACAATTGTTTCAAATATTAAAGATATTTTCTGTTTGAAGGAGGAGAAGCATGTTATTGTTTTAAAAATGCAGTACTTCTACCCTCTTTTGAAAGTACAGGAATTAAACTAAGTAAAACATTGTTGCGACTTGAAGTGCTTTTTGAGGAGATAGCGTTTGCTGAGTAAGGTCCTGCATCTGCATGTACAGAAGTTGCATGTAAGCCATTATCTAATACGCATTCAGATCATGCTCTTGTGTTCTTAATCTACACTCTACAACACGTTTAAGTGATTTGAAAAAGTCCAGCCAGGTTGGAGGAGGATACTGGTGCAAAGCAGTAGGAAAACTTGTTGCCATCTCTGATGGCCAAAAGTTGGTGATGGCGTCCAGAAAACCTTGAAAGACTTGGATGGAGTTTTTTTTGTTGCTTTTATTTTAAACAAAAATCTTTTTTCTGCTTAAGTCTTCATCATCACCACCCCTCCAGTCGTGTTTGGTTTTTTATTAAGCTTTCCTTTCTGTATGGATTAGTGTTGTTTTTCTTACCAATCATATTTCTAATGACACTAATTATACAGCAAATAAAACACTTTTGCTGCTGCTTATACTGTGGACCATTGCTCAATTGCTTAAAAAAAATTGACTTTCAAAAATGTTGTAATGAAACAACTTTCAAAAGGAACTGATTTAAAATCCAAACAATTCCTGTCAAACTGTGTTGTTCTTCTATTGCTTATTGTGCTGTTCCTTGTGTGCTTCATGCGTTGTTCGCCAAATCTCATCTGGAAGCATTGCTACTGAATCTGCGCAGTGGATTCCGTCAGTTATTCAATCCCTGTCACACAGGTAATGTTGAAAGCAAAGAGTTATGTAGGTGTTTATGGACAAACTACAGATTTCAGTGCCAATTTGTTTTGTTTTTGTAAGGAATAATTCTGCTAGTGAAATGGTTGTGGGGTGTTTAGGGTGGTTCTTTGGGGTTTTCTGTGGGGATTTTTTTCTTGAGGGGAATGAGAGTTTCCTCAAGTCCCCTGTCACTTCAGTTACGTTCTCTTCTGTACGTGAGAAACTGTACACAATGTCTGCAAAATGGTGTGTAGGATGTGGTGTTTTCTGATTTCTGAAAGACTTTGTAGTCATAAATTGTATTACTGCCCATGCTGAACACCTGTTAAACTTGAAACCCTGTGTTACGATTCATGTTTGGATGCCTGCCCTAAGGGGGTGGTTGCTTGTGCTTCAGCTTCCATTGGATTTGCTTGTTGGCACATGATTTCAGTTTCTAAATCCTTACAGGCTAACATGGTCTTCGTAGTTGGAAGCAAATCTGACTACAACTGCTTCTGCTAGACCAAATGTCAGAGCACAGGCTCTTTTTTGGCCTAGATTAGGTTAGGTCACAAATGTTGGATTACTTCTGTTTGTCCCAAACTGAACAACTAATGCCTCAATTTAAACGTAGAGGTCAAGAAACAGTGATGGGGTGTGAGCATCCAGCTACAGCATGACATGCTTTCTAATTTCAATTCCACACGTGTATATGTGTGCACAAAAAGTTGAGGTTTATTTAACTGAGCTTTCCACTGCTAACTTGTCAGGTATGTCTTTTTTTTTTTCCTGTTAATTTTTGTTGTCACAATAAAGAGAACACTGATTATTTGGTTGTATAAAGCAAATTAACTTTTCTTCCAAAGAAAGTGCTGACCTCCATTTCTGAAATAGTTCAGTGGAAATAAAGCCTTCACTGTCATCTTGACTATATGATGTATGCGTAGTAACTGAAACTGTTAGCTTGAATGGACAAATTGTTTTTTCAGCTGCATGTTTTCTTTTTCCCCATTCTTGTTCTTTGAGGGTCCCATTCTGCCTTTGTTGGCTGGTGGCAGGCTGCTCTGGAGGCAAACTGTCAGCTCCTTGATCACTGCTGCAAGAAACATGAGAATAGTGTGGATTGGATTGTCATGAGGTTCTGCTTTCTATGAGCCCTGAGTTATTTCTTTAGACAGTAGTGCACAGATGGTAATGACCTCAAAAGGAAATACGTGAGATATTTACATCTTACTTGACAAGTATCAAACTAGGAATGCAATGAGAAGAAGGGGGAGAGGAGGGAAGGGAGAACAAAACAAACACCATAGGTGTTACTATATTAACATACTTTTGTGTTTTTATGCTAGTTCAAGCCCTGACCAAAACATCTTTCCTTGAGCCCATGGGGGAGTGAAGGTTTCTGTTTGTCCTTTAAACTGCAGCTGACGATTACCTGAAAGCAGTTTTCACTTTGCTGTGATTGTCAGCTTGCCTGCTTTACTGTGAAAATGCAGGTTAATTAGGCCAGAGATAGATTTAGAGAGTTAAATGTGACCAGTAATTCCTCACGAGGCTGTATTGTGTGGATTCCCCTTCCCACTTTTAACTTTGTGATTTAATCCCATTTGCCTGTTCCATTTCTGTTTCTCTGGTACAGAACATTGGCCTTCCAAGAAGCTGATCTATACTCAGCCAGAAACTAACAGCAGCTGTTCTGTGGAGTATCAGCAAATCCCAAATGACATCTTCAGTTGGTAATGGGTAAATAGGGAGGTAAAGGACATTGCAAATAATTGGGACATGGAAGTGTTTGCAGAAAGTTGGGCACATTGTGATAAAAATTGAGTATAGACTTGCATTAGATGGTGTGTCTGATCATCTCCTAAATGCTTTTGGTTTTGAATGTTAAAACCTATTCTCAGAGTGAGGGTAACTGTCTGAAAATCTTAAGTGAAGCCATGGGGTCCTTCAGCCTGGAACTGAATTTTTGAAGCTCTGTTCCTAAGCAGAAAATCTAAGAATTTTTCCTACTTCATGTCAGTACATCACTGCAGATACTGCTTCAGAGTTGCTGCACAAACGTGGATTTGCTGATTGAATCTTTTCCCAGTGATCAACTTAGCCATGGCTATCTCTGCTATGAGAGTGCTGTGGAGGAGGAGGTCCCTTCCTTATGCCCAGGAGCTTAAATGGCTGGAGTGAGAATGAGCGCCAGGTTCTTGATTATTCGGGAAATGCTCACGCTAAAAGAGCAAAGCTCCTTGGAGAGGCTTGAACATTAAGCTAATCAGTGGAAGAATAAACGGTGTGTATCTTGCATGCCATTGGAAGCTCACTTGAAATTTGTGCTGACAGGAATTAAATCAGTTACACTTATTAATAGAAATATTCATGAAAATGGCACTGAAGGTCCTCTTTGTTCCTCCATCTTGCACATAAAGTGGGGCAGTAAGCGGTGCTAGATCAGGTCAAGTGTGTGCTGGTTTGGTTTTGTTTCCCTAGCCAAAGCATAAAAAAACTTACAAGGATGGAGTTCATGTGATCTCCTTGAGTTATCTGCTCTAGTTAAGCTTTTCCTGATCCTCAACCTGAAACTCCCAAGTTGTACTACGTGCTTACTGTCTACTGCTATATTTTCTGCTGTTAGCAGGAGGAGGCTATGTTGCTTCAGTATTGCCCTCTGGAATACTTTGTTACCTGCTGACAAAATCAGTTGGATTTTGAGTTGTTTGCTACTCCCTGACCCCAGTGATCCATTCTTCCAGCTCACACTTCCCTCTTTTTAAGTGAAACTGCAGAGAGAGGAGGTGTCTGAATGGGAATGTACTGCATTTACATCCTGATGGTAAACTGTGCAGTAGTCAAGTGTGATTTGCCCATGGCAAGTCTGTGTAGACTATTTTTTTGTTTTGTAAATATTTAGGATTGAATTTTAATAGAATGCTCTTCCTGGGAGGGCAGTGGTTACAAACTAGCCACTAGTTCTCTGGATCTTCCTTCTAAGTAGCAGCAGTTTGGTGGGTACGGCAGCCTTTTTCCAATTATCTGGGCCTTCCCAGGGAAACATGTTTTGGTGGTTTTGTTTGGCTTTTCCTTCCATGAATGATAAATAACCCCCTAATTTCATCAGCCAACTGCCTCAGCATCAGTGAGTCACATCACATAGAATCACAGAATTGTAGGGGTTGGAAGGAACCTCCAGAGATCATCGAGTCCAACCCTATGGACTTGAGGATTTTGTTTTGATTTCCCCTAACAAAAGATAAAAGTTGTAAAGTATGGCTTATCCTTGATACCAAAAGGAATTTCCTCATGGATACCCAGAAATACTTATCATTCCAGATTGCCTGGTCTGCGTGATTTACAGCAAGTCTGTTCCACATGAACAGTTGAGTCATCTGTATTTAGCAACCCCTGAAAACGTGGCTTATCAACCTTGTTCAGGCTGAGTTATCGGAAGATCTGACTACCTGAGAGCTGCTCAATGTGTCAGCTGGAGCTCAGTGCTCAACTGTGGATTTGCTGTACTTCATAAATCTTGTGCAGCATTATATGGGGATGGGATAGGTGTCCTCAGAGTGACAGTACTTAGAAGCACTCATAGTGCCAATTTCAACGGGAGTCTGTGCTATGATTCACGTGTTCACAAGACAGAAGTGATTTTGGGGTTGGTATAGTGAACCTTTGTTTCCTGTACCTTGGTGTTTATATGCAGCCTGTTGCCTCTGTGTGGCTCAGACAGCAGTGAATTGGCTTAGTGTGCAGTGCTTCCTCTGAAGGTCTCGCACACAGCACACTGAGCTGCCAGGGGGCAGCGTTGGGTTGCTGCTGCTCTGCAAAGCTCTCAGCATCAGTCAGTGATGGCAGTGGTGACAGCACCGGGGTGTTACCTGAAAGCGGTTTTAGGATGGGGAAGTGGTGTGGAGCGGTAGCTGCCCGCAAGTGGGCTGGTGTAAGGTACTAAGAGAGTCGTTCTACAGATTTCCCAACAGCATTTATATGGAGGGAAACTTTCTGCTGAGGATTCTTTATAATCTTCATAGAAAATCTGCTTCTAAGAGGTTAAAAACATCTTCAGTGCACTCAGCAGAGTAAGCCATGCTTCAGCTTGCAACCACAGATATATCTGCATCATAGAAAAGGGTAAAATCAAAGCATCAAGGTAAGGAAGGGGTTAAGGTACACATCATCTGATCATACATGTACTTGTCACTTTTTAGATTTGCACATAAAGCCAAAAATTATAAGAAAAATAAAACTGATGAAAACGATGATCATAAATGCTGAATAAAAATGCTGTTAGTAGTTACATCTGTGCAAGTAGCTATTGTGTTCTAAGAGGTGTGACTTAGTCTTCAGAGGTGCCCTGTTGCAAAAGGGAATTAGATTTATTATTATTTAAAGTGATAGAGGGTCAAATAATTTCTTGATAGTTAACTTTGGCAATGTGGTGTGTGTACTCTGTGAACTGCTAGAGTTAATCCTGGTAGCACCCAGGGCAGAGGCTCTTGCTGTGTCAGTCCTCTCCCAGGAGTGACGTGCCAGAAGGATAGGTGCAGTGACTGCCTAGGACATGGCTCCAGCACCAGGTGGCAGAGCAGCACTTGCAATTGCGTTTCCTATTTCTGCTTTTCCACTTGTTTTCAGCTGATCATGATATCCCAACTGAAACTTTGCAGTTGCTTCTGCTTTGAAAATTTACTTATTCTCATGTGTGATTTCAGTCATCAATAAGGACAGTTCACACCTCTGGATAAAACGTAGCATTCCTGTTACGTTTGTGTGCACTGCACCCAGCTTTCTGCTGTCGCCATTCACTTGTACAGAGCTATCAGTGGGCAGAGTACCATAGAAGCTGTCATTATGCCTCAATGGGAACAGTTCTCTTTGACAAGGAGGCAGTAGTGTTCCATGTAACATAGGTATGTCAGCAAAGAAGGTCCTTTCTGTTAGGAGTTCTGGAGAACGATACAAAAACTCCTAAAGAGGCTGTAACTAAGGCAGGCAAAACCTGTTTAAGAGATGAAAAAGGTAGATAGTAACAGACATATGAACTTGTAAGTTATACTATATTTATATGGTATTTACTTGTTTAATGGCAAGTCTGTTGCAATATTGTCTTATGAAGGCAGAGAAAGCGATGCCAGATCAAATTAGAATCAAAGAGAAGGTGAGGCAGTGTGGGAGAGAGGAGTGCTGGGAGAAGCAAACGAGGGAGATGGTGGGAGGAGTTGGATGCGTTGGAGCTTTAGCGCTTATAACTGTAAGGACTGAGCAGTACTAAGAGAGCCGGTGACATCAATTAAGAGGAAGCTGTAAGCAGTGATGCTTCCTACAGTCACTTTGATACTGAGACAAAATATCAGCCAGTAAGGCTGTTTATCAGGGGACATCATTGTCTGTGACTTACCAACGCAATCAGTTATTGTCTGCAGAACTTAATTTATTAATGTCTAAATTATAGAATCAGTGAGACTGGAAGTAAAAATCTACGGTATGAAACAAGGCAGAGAAATCAATTGTACAAGGAACTGGAGCTTCCTTCTCTTTCCATAGAGAGCTACTGACTTTACCTTGATAACTGTGAATGGACAGAAAATGTCACAGCTGGACTGTGTAGCAGTCAATGACCAGCTGAGCCAACGAAGATATGAGTCTGATATGAAAGAAAGGTCTTTCAAGGTGGATAGATTACAGTCCTGGGCACAGCAAAATGGGTGTGATTTGGTTCTGTGGGCAGCCTGCTGCAGGTGTGACTGGCTCGGTTGTGCTGCAGAGCAGTAGTGATGGGATGTGCCCATAGGACAGGGATGTGCCACAAGCAGCTTGCTCCGAGGGCATTAACCCAGAAAAGAATCCCTGAACTGACTCAGGTCTCATGGCAGCACAGCTGTCTCCAGGCTACTTGAAGAAGCAAATACACTAGAAAAACTGTGGAGCACAACGTTCCTGCCCACGTGGGAGGTGTCTAACAAAATTGAGGTTTGCACTATGCTTGTCAAATGTTGAACTACCATTCAACCACTCTTATTTTCTTTCTCACTGATGGTCAGAACCACCAAAGAGGAAGCATTTCCATACAGTAGACTCTGAAGGTAATTTGGTTGCTTCACCCACTTACATGCAGCATTTCTGACAGGGAAGTAGAGAGAGGCTGATAGGCGTTGATGATTCCAGCCATTATCTCACCATCTTACTAGAACAGTTTATTGTGCTCTAAGAATAATAGATCTACAGGGCATCTCTAGCTGGAGGTCACCTCTCAGAATTGTAGTCTTTGATAAGACTCTTCTTATGTCTTATCAAGGGCCCTTCACGCTAGAGCTTATGACTCTGGGAAATCTCTTGTTTGTTCATCTCTGAAAGTGTTCAGGAGGACCTCTGTAGAAATTCCAGGGTGCCTAAAAGGAAATGAGACCATGGTCTACAATGGATATGAAGAAACTCAGTTAAGTTATTGCCAAGGTGAAGTTCAAGAAAGCAAATATAGCTGTTTGATTTGTGGGTCTAGTGTGAATGAGGCTCAGTGTCATGGAGGTTGGCTGGACAGGGGGAGAGAACTTGGATGTGCCCTGTCAACCCCATGGCACCTTGGGATGTGATGAAAGTGTGCAAATGGGCTGGGAGTTTCTCCAGGAGTACTGGCAACTGCAGAGTGTTCACCTGGGGGCAAATCAATTATAGAGTAATTAAAGTTGAAAAAGATCTTTAAAATCATCTAGTCCAAAGATCACATACCCTCCCCTTTGCCATTAGTGATCTTTTAAGGAAGAAGCTTGTTTACAGTTTCAAGTCACATTCCTGTCAGTCAGCTGTGATTGGAGTACAGGTTTGTATGATCTGAACATCTGTTACCTAATGCTTCTGCTTTTACAGAAAAAAGAACGATAACCTGGGGGGGCCTGTATCAACAACAAGCGTCAGTTCCCACTACCTTGAAGGTCTTGAGATTTTTTTCACTAAATTTTTCTTAGCAGTAGTCCTCTCACAGAGATAGGCATCATGGCTTATCCATAATGAACAAGCAGATGAAAAATAATAATTAGCAGTAATTAGTAAGTAGCAGTAACCCTGCAGTTCAGCTAGACTTGGCAAATGAGCCTACTGCTGACCCAGATTCTGCAATCTGCAGTGGCATCTTCAGGTCCTTCCCAGCCATGCAGCCATGCTCTGGCTTCCTCAGGATGTTCTTAGAATTTGTTTTGATCAGGTTTCTATTGCCAACATTATTGCCAACAAACCTACTACCTTTTTCTGGGCCCAGCCACATCTTGACTTTTCATTAGTGCATCTTTGTAGATGATCATTCTCCAGACTGAAAAATCAGTCCTCTGCTTCTTAAGTATTCTTACCAGATAGGTGCCTGTTTTATCTCTCATTCAGAACAGCTGGATGTCTACATGGCTGCTTTCATTATTTATGCTCTACCAGGAGCATTGAAATGCTACCTGACTTTGGAAATTTGCTTAATTTAAGCAGCTTAGGTCATTGTATCTCTTTCTTGTTCCTTGAAGTAGCATCTGAACAGCTTGACCAAAGGCCAAATGGCCTGACTTCTATAAGGTAGAGGATGAACAGCACGGATTATTGATCTCTATTCCAAAGATCAAGAACTGCTGCTACAGTTGTAAAAAGAGTGGCTTTTGAGTGATTATTTACAGAATGGTGAGTTTGTTTTCCCAGGTATCTTTCAGTTCAAGCTACTCTATCATCTTGACATTAAATGAATGTAAATATTAACCTCTGGAACACCTGCATCGTACAGTAAGCAACAATGCTGCAATACTTGGGTTTAGGATATCACATTCCAATTGTTCACCAAAATGAATAAGCTCTGCAAGTATTGTTAACTTTGTGGATATTTTTAAGGGAAAAAAATGGACATTTGGGCAATGGGAAGTGAAGTGTTAAGGGTAACATCTAAGAGTATTTTTTAAATGGTGCCAGATTCTGATAAGTATAATAGATACTCTTCTTGGATGAATATGCCTATTTGGTTTGGCACCAGGTTATAAAGTTCGTATTAAATTGTTACACTTTAGATTATTAGATTATGACAGGAGCACAAGAAATGGCATGTGAATACTTCCAGGAGAAATTAATATATGTCACAATTGTCCTAATTCAGCTCATTGTGGTTTAATTTCTCCATAGAAACTAGCCTACTAAGGGGATAAACTAAGTTAAATGTTGATTACTCTTTCAGGCAGATGCCAGTAGGATGAAGTTGTTGGATTCTCCAGGCAACTTTACTGGTTTGTACACTGTAACAGAACTTGGTTTTAAATCTGAATTCTGTACCTAAATATTTAATTCCTCTGTTTTTTATGGATTTTTCCATTATTGATTAATACATAATTTACTAAATATCCAAGCTTTTCATGACCAGCAGGATGCATTATACATTATACATTACTAAAAGTGTGTAGAACTGGTTAGTACTATTATTCATCCATTTAACTTCTTGTTTTGCTTTATTGTCTGGCTCATTCCTTATGATTACTTGCCCTTCCATAAGGAAAAGGACCCCCAGGAAGTGTCAGCTACCACATTATAAGTATTTTTAGGAGTTTCCTTTTAGATACATGTTGACAATGCACCCAGCTCCCATACGCAGCACAAAGGATCTGACTTCTTGTGGTGCAAGAGGAACCTAGAGGTATTCAACACCAATATATTTTTATGCTGACTCATATAAACTTGTCCCAGGAGCACAGCAGGGCTGGTACTCTGCCGGTGTTATGCTTTGCCAAAACTGTGTTCTGTGTAGTACATGTGGCCACTCATCAAATGCATCTGATAATTTCCTTATGATTTAGTCAGATTTATCATATTGTGAAAGATTATTTTCTTTGAGTGACGTAAGTGGAACAATTTCCTCTTTCCTACTCAACATAATCACATGATTTTCCTGTCTCTTTTGCAATCCATCATGTTATACCTAAGGTTAACTTCTACATCATATATGGCAGTAGATGTTATGAGAAAACTGTACTTGATTTTATACTATTATTACCATATCCGTCACAGTGCTGTCTTACCATTTCTTAGAAAAGAAGTACTATGGTTTCTTTTCTTAGGCAAAAGGATTTTTCTGTCATTCATTACTGAAAAAATGGTATGCTGTCATGCTAAAATAATTGCTACAGGAATAATTCAGGCCACAATTCTGTGGGCTATAGCTTGCTTCAAACTGATCTCTAGTGAGGCCGCTCCCTGGGTGGCATATCTCACTGAAGTTAAGGTCAAAGGAACTACTAGGTCATCAAATTTAGCCTGATTAATATCAAAGGCATTTAAATTTCACTCAGTAAATTCTTACTAGTTACAGATTAAGTTTTCAGGTCATGAAACTACACCGTTTGGTGCTTAACAGAGACTGACCCCACCCTCTAACCCCAGCAGAAGTGCTGTTTCTTGCTCTCACCAGGTCCAACAAACCTTGAAGTCAAAGCCTGTATGGCTGCATGCATACTGCTAAGTAAAGGAGGCCCAACTGCACACTACAAGACAAAAACAGGGCCAAGCAGAACAGATTGGACAGGGCTACACCGGGTAGTGTTTAGATTTGCACCTCTCTTGAGCATCGATTTCTGGGCTTTGAAGACAAAATGTTGAGTTGAAAGTGAGGTAACGTGAGTGCTGTGTTGCAACCCATCGGGGACACAGTTTGATTGCATGACATGACCTGGGTGTGCTGCATGCCGTTGCTGAGGGGGCAAAGTTTGCTTGGATAAAGTTGAAGAGGTCATGGAAGGTGGAGGAAGCAAACCTGGCACTCTTTTATCCACAGTGCCTACTGGGAGTGCTCCTTACAGCCTGCTGCCTCCCTGACTAGGCCCTTCTTGCCTCATATGGGCTAACTGGCACAGACCAACGTCATGCCACAGACTGACAATCACTGTGGTATTCTAGGTTGCAGCTTATCCCTGTATTATTTAGCAGCATTGTAACTGCTTCAAGCAGCAGTTCTGATTTAGGGAGAATATTATTCTAACTCATGTTACACACCAGAGTGTAAATAGGACCAAGAACCCCAGATCATTATAAAGGCAGGCATGTTTCTTCATGCTGGACTCACAAACCAATGAAGTAAAGGAACTGGCTGGATAAAGAATGTCTCGGGATGCCAGAAAAAACCAATTTTGATCAAGTTATACTGACATTAAAAAATAAAGATATAAAAGTATGAAGATATAATCATTGAACAAGTGAAAATGTGAAGGTAGCATTTTGTTTATCTGTTTCTTCTCAGGTCCTTTTCACTGTGGGTGTGCCACAGCCATTAGAATTGCTTGGCTTTTTTTTTTTTTTTTTTTTTCCACACTTTTTTTTTTTAAGTTCATGTCTACCATGTAACACAAAGTTACATTACAAGGTGCAGTGGTTTTGTAACAGGATACTTTGTTACTTCAGCAATCCAAACAAATTTTAAATAGCATACTTGTCAAAGCCTGACTTTTGTAACTTCATGATCATCTCTTTGGAAGAGCCAGTCTGATTTGTTCGAGTGTCTTGGAGTATGGACCAGTCTTGAGAATCTGGTTTCATGTTAGAATCCAAACAGAATATTTGTCTATGTTAAGATTGTTAGTATTTAAATTATGTTCATGAAAATATATTTCATACTTTTATGTGGGTAAGCAATTTTGGAAATAGGGGCTAAATCTGAAATGGTCTAGATTAGTCTTCCTGAATTTCACAGTTCCTTGGAACACAAACTGTGAACTACCTTTTGAGACTGGTGATACAGTCTGCCATACTGTTTACTCTATTTGTGTGTGTGTGTGTGTGTGTGTGTGTGTGTGATAAAGGATGTGCTTGGCCAATGTTCTTGTATTCTCTTAGTTATATTCAGCTCCAGTTTGATTCATGTCAGCATGAAACTTGTGTAACCAAATCAAAGTTATGAACTAGCAACAAGTGAATAGACATTAATCTTTACACAACTAACTAGGGTGCTGCCTCTGATCACAGTTATTCATTAAAAAATGAGGGATTTTTCCCTGGGAAAAATATGGTACTATAAATTTCAGCCTTCCTAGTCTTTTCATGTACTCAAGGATTTTGTTTCAGTTCACTTTGCCCATGATTTCTCACCACAATCCTTGAATACCAGAAAAGAAGAAGCAGGGTGTCTCTTCCCCTCTGTAGCTCAGTTACTAGTCAGGGCATTTCACTGGTACCTGTTGCTCCACTCACTTCAGAAGGAATGAGCCTGTCCTCATCATAATTCCAGGTATCTTGTACGTTAATGCATTTCTAAATAGCTATTTGGAGTCTTCCTGTCAATATTACGAATGCTGTGCAGCCCTTGAGACAAAATGTCATCAAAAGATAACAAGAAATAATATCAAAAAATGAGTCCGCAAGGCAAACCAGACTCCTTGTGGAGTCCTGTGCATGCTGTTTGTTTTTCACTTGTTTCAAAGGTATACAGTTGGAGTACAATTTTAAGTTTAATGAGCAGGAACAGAAATTCAAAAAACAGAAAGCTGTGGCATCTTTATGCAACCACTGCATGGCAATGTTAAGACAAGAACTGAGACAAAAGATTTGGTGCAGTGTTAAATCAGGTTATGGGTTGGAAAGGCTTGTTTGTTTTCCACTCAGAGATATGCTGCATGTAGGTCAAGAGAGCACTTCTTACACTTCACACATCTCAATGTCAGTATCATGACTCTCAGCTGTAAGGTCCTCCTAACAACAATAGCTAGTTAAATAAAAGATATAACAGTAAGATCTACAATTTTAAGAACTTGAACTTCTTTATTAGTATACAATAATTATGATTCTTGCATGTTTTTGAGTATATCAATATAACATTTGTTGCCATGATCAGTCTAGGGCTTTTCAGTAAGTTGCATGACAAGATGCACAGGTTTGGAAGAAGCTACTTTATTACTTCTGCAATCAAATCACATCCATTATTGCACTTCGGTTCAAAAATTAGCTTTTCTTTAATCTAGATAAAACTAAGGAATATCTATTTCACTTCCTGTTTTCCTTTTATAAGAAAAATTAGCTCACAGCAGAACAAATTTTTTAACCTTTTGAAATAGCCACTGTATGCACCAAGCACACCAATCTACTTAAAAGAGAAATCACTGTAGCATGACTCAGAAGCATGACAGTTGGGCCCACATAAATTCTTTGTTGTTAGGAAACTCTCATTAAATATAATGAGTTTTATAAGTTCACTTGAGGTAAAACACAGAGTTATGAATGTTCCAGCTATTTTGGAGTCTGTGTGTAACAGAAGAAGAATGCTGCACTCCTCGTATCTTACAGCAAATCTGCCCAGAGTGATGCAGTGTCAAACATAGGTGATTGAACTTTAATAATAATAATAATAATAATAATAATAATAAAAGAAAAAGGAGGATAGCTGTTCTGGATCAGTTCTTCTCCAAAGGTGGAGAAGCAGGCCCATAGGCTGCCTGGCATGCTTTGGCCATATAGAAGTACCCAAGGGGCCATTAGTGCAATACAGGTCATGTAACTATTTTGTCCTGTCATGTCCTCTCTCATAGAGATTGCACTGGGATACTCCACAAGAAACTGTTCTAAAAGTTAAACTTGAAATTTAAGAATGAAAAAAGTCCTTCATTTAGAAAAAAGTACATAGTAATTAACAACAGACAGAAAGCCAAGCTGAACATTCAAACTTGCAAAAGTGAAGAGAATATTTCCTTGTGGAGCTCAGTTTTAGGCCACTTCACAAAGAGAAGAGAAAGGAAGCCCTACCATATGGTATTTGATGTGAGGATAGAATTATTCTTTAATAATGATTCAAAAAGGTTTTCACTGGAAGACTGTGCATGTGAGTGACGTGGTTTAGTGGGCATGGTGGTGATGGGCAGATGGTTGCACTAGATGATCTCAGTGATCTTTTCCAACCTTAATGATTTCGTGATTCAATATATGACACATTGAATTAATGTATTCCTAGCTTCACTACCCATTTTTCTAGCCAGCAGCACTAAGTTTTGAGGTCTTGTGATTGAATCTGGCCAGGCAATACTGTGGAAATTGCCAACCAGCATTATTGCTCCTCTGCTTGAGTGGTTTGTCTGTCAAAGCTGCCATCAAACAGAAGAGATGTTCCTCAATTGGTGCTTTTGGAGAGAAAATGCTGCACTTGATGTGGAATATGGACAGCCCTATATTAACATGTTCATATACTATTCTTTGTGTTCTTTTAACATTGTTTCTAATATTTCAAAGGTAATTTTCATTTAATGTGAATTAGGACATAGCGACTCATGAAAACAACCGTAAGTGAACTGATTAAAATTTCACCTTGCTGTGCAGCAAGATTTGAACACTGCGCAAGGTTTTCATTTCATGTTCACACACAGCCAAATCAGATTTTAAGCTTTAGCCTAATTTTTTTTTTTTTTTTTAATTTTAATTCTGTGTTCTCCTTAATCCAAAAATATTTAGCCTTACAGGATGACTTGTAGTGAATTTAATCCTGTGATGTGATGTGATAATTAGCTGGTAAGAAAAGCCTTAATCAGACCAAATTAAATGATCATATCTAGCTTATTTTACTTCTGTACTTTATGGTATTTATGTGATTTTTTAAGATATTCTGAAAATGAAAAAAATAGAGGAATCCATATTGAAAGTTCAGGGCACTGCAAATTTCATTAAGTTGATTGGAATTGTATCTGAACCCTAAGGAACATACATCTGAGCTAGTAAGGGGAAGAAAAACAAATGTAGGTGGGAAGCCACCTGCCACCTCTGCCTCTGGTAAGCTTGTGAAATGTACACTCAGCTGTCATAGCCATTTCAGCAAATTTCACTGCCCTAGTGCTAAAATCTCTTTTCTATATCAGAGAGATCAGTCACAACAGAGATAAATCAATATAGTGGTTACTGCTCGTTTTACAGATTCTGCGTTCGTTCGTTGCCTCTGGCTTTTACAGAAAACTTCTGTGTATGTCTTTTTCCTCTACTTTTGGAAAAAAAAATATAACCTGTTACAGTCTCTCTTGATTATTCTGGCCATTTATAAAGGAGTTTTTCAAATGCGGTTTTTCCTTTACTGTTGGTTCTGTCCCACAAAGGGAAGGTAGCATCACAGGGTGCTGCTGGGATGTGCAGGTTAAAAATTTAATCATTAACCAGAAGATTCACAAATAAAAAATGCATTTAATCATTCCTGGTTTCAGCAGGTAATTTTCAAATCCACTATTACATTCTGAAGCTAATGACAAAGAAAACATCTTAGATGACCATTTATAGAATGTAACAATACCAGTTATGTTGATATTGCACTGCTATGAATGGGGTTGATATCCACATCGTTTACAATAACTTAGGTCAATACAAGGAAAGGTATTGCTACCCTCTGACTGTCAAAGATAAAGATGGAATTGTCCAAGAAAAAGAGATGCAATCTATTATGTTTGATGTTTTTTACCCCCAGCATACAGCATTGAAGCTCCTCTTCTTGAGGTCTCATTTCAAAATTATTTAGAGCATTTTTCTTCAAATGACCATTCCAACTTAAATAGATAATGCCTCCTATTTATCTCTATGGAAACTGCAACAGATATGAAGAGCACAATAACACTGATTGGTAGAGCATATTCTCAGCTACAAAACACTATTTTTCAGCATAGTCACCACAATTAGCTGTACGTTTTCACCATTTTCACCAGCACTAAACAAGGATCTGCATGCTGCACTCATAAAAAATCTGCACTAGCATCACTGTCGCTGTTGTCACAGCTGAAACGTACCACCCACTGCCTCACTGTGCTCACATCCACTGTTTGCTCTCTATAGTTGTTCTGCAAGCATCAGTGAATGTCAATGGGTGCATTTTTTCCACGTGGAGGAGTTCAGTGACACACCTTTTCTTCATGTGCCTCTTCCATGTCAGACAAGGTTTTGTCAGACTGCCTCTCTGCTGCCATCTGTCACACAGCAACAAAATGTAGTGGAATATTGGGAAGGTTCAGTCTCTACTGTCATATCACCAACTCCCACTTCTGACTTCATGGACCAACATAATAAAATAGGAGGCATTACTTTCGGAGCAGCACTTGACAAAGGAAAAATTAACCCCGTTAAAAATGTCTTCTTGGGATGCTAAAAAAAAAAAAAGGATTACAGTACAAAAATGAAGAAAATGAGGAAAACCTTATCAGCACTCTTAGCAGTGTTTACTATTTTCATTGAAATGTGCTTTATTTTACATAAATTGCTCTTAATTCTACATAAATTTGAGGAGATACTTTAAGAAGCAAAAGCAAAAACTAAAAAGAAAAAAAAAAGAGTACTTAAAAATGAAACACAACCAACAAGCACACACCTTTCTGCATTAACTAAAACAATAACTACTTGGGTATTTAAAAAAGGAAAATCAAAATGGACCAGGTGAGAAGCCATGTAAACCAGTTCTTCACGTTATTATATATTATCTAAACTGTCTTGTTTTGTCTTGTTCTTATCAATGGTTAGTCTTCATCACACCTCCTTTATCAGGAGGAGTTTGCATTTCCTACTCACAGTTTATCTTTTGTAGTAAGTGTATAGAAAGGAGGATAAACACATATTGCCAACAATTCAGGAACCATTAACTAATAAAAAATGGTCTGGATTTGTAGATCAAAGCTGGTCTTGAACGTCATCAGGATATACAGCTGCAGGAAACTCAGGAATGTTCAAGGTAGAGAAATCATTTTCCCCAGGCAATTTTTTCCCTGAAGCTAATGTGTAAATCCTGTAAAAAGGAGTGGCTGCTTCTCATTTCTTTACATTTGTATTTTCTCTTTGTATCATTTGCTGAGTGTAAGAGGAAAGAAATTCAAGAAGTGGCAGTGGGAAAGTAGCAGAGATGAGGTCAGAGCTGAGTCATGCTCTACCTGTTCACCTTGGGTCTGTTACTGTTCCATGTGTCTCCAAAAAACAGTGCCACATAACTTGAAACACGACATCTTATAAATTCATTAATGTCTTATCTGCTTAGTGGGATTCATCAAAATACTCTAATGGTTTGCCTTTACAGTGGAAATGAAGCCATTTCTGAAAATAAATTGTTATGGACTGAACAAAATTAGCAGAGCAATATGATGGCAGCACTCTGCCTTGCCTCCAGAAGGCAAACGGCAGCACTGTCATGGAGCATTCTCTGGGATACAGGCAACCAGAAGGGCAGTTTCTTCTCACAGAAGAAAAGCAGGAGACAAAAAGGCATATTAATGGCAATTTCAGGAGAAAATCCTGTGGTTAAGGCTTATTCAGTGCTTTAATATCTTAACGTGTTTGTTTGTTTGTTTGTTTCCCGACAGTTTTGAAGTAAAGCATTCCTGATGCTATCATTCTGAGTAATGGATTCAGCAGCTGAAACAGAGGATGAGGAGTTTTCTTATTTTTACAGATACACTTTTTCACACCCTGATCCTATGTTAGTCTGTTAGGTATGCACCTGTGGGCCTTTTGCTGGCTGCAGCATTTCTGAATGTGCTTTTTAAATGTGGATGGAGAGAGAGTGAAAGAAAGTGTTCTTCCTCGGTCATCTATTGTGCAGCTTATTGCCATGTGTGTTCACACTTGTGAGCATGCATGTGCATGTACACTCTTCTCATTGGAACACTGAAACCTTTTAAACGCTCAACACGTAGCAATGATAATATTTCTTTCACTATGTAGTGAAGCTTCTGCCCTAGAAAATGTGGCTACTCTTGTCTTTTACAAGAAGTTATTCAACTACTAAGCTCTTGATTTTACACATTCAAGTCGGAGTGGGAGAGCTTAGATCAAGTTATATACTTTGCATAGAACTGAAGTATCGTGTTTCTGAATCTGATTTGAAAAGACTGTGATCTGTGATGATGGCAGATCCTAGAACAGCGGGTCTGAATCCAGTGAAGGGATGAAATGGCTTCTCCGGTTGGAGCTCTTGGCAGCTCCCACAGCCCTAGTCTGCGGCTGAGGACTGATTGTACTCACAAAGAGTCAGAGGAAAAGAACAGGAGCTCTCAGGGAAGAAAATTCCTAAGATTTTCCTAAAAGATAAAATATGGAGTTAGTTAAAGTCTCCCATAGATTGTGGGATGGCGCTGTTCCATAAACAGCCTGATTTACAGCAATGTCTGTTTGCTTTTCTCCATTTATATTCCCACACACTGTGGTCTCTTCCAAACACAGGACCCATACCAGTCACATTCAAGAGTGCTTCCTCAGTCATAGAGGGGCAGCGCTCCTGCTGTAGGAAAAGAAAGAGGTATTAACAATTGCACTGGGACAAATGAAGCCTCTGAATTGTCAGGAAATGACATAAATCAGAAAATACATTATTTTAACCCTCGAAAGATGTCTTGGAGCAATAGAATATTTCTAAGATGGTGTTAGAAGAGAAAGGAGTACAGCATGCACAGGGTGATTTTGGCAGGAAAAATTAAAAAAAATAACTGGGCGGTCTTGATCCTGAGCCAGACAAAAGTTCAGAGGAGGAACAGAGCTGCACTTAGAGCAGCCTGACAAAACTTGGCTTTGCTGGGCCTCAGGGAAGGAATCAGAGGTGAAGGATGTATTGCAAAGAAGGGCACTGCACTTTGTAAATAGAATGGTTTCTAAATGTCCCTTGCTTTCTTGTTGCTGTCCTGACAACAAAAACAAATAGAATATTAAAAGAAATAAATAAAGAAAGGGAGAAAGGAAGAAAGGAAGACTACCTCTCTTCATCCATTTATTTGTATCAATCATCTGTAAACCAGAGATCACTGGAAATCAGGAGGTTCAGACTTTAATGGGGACTGTGTCAGGATGAAGGATCAAGAAGCCTTGCCTCCCAAGTGGCTGCTGCAGGTAACTTGATAATAAAGACATTAACAGCTTTAAAGGCTTAAAGCTCCCTGAGATGGTTGTGTCTTCTCATAGCCTGTCATGGAGTATTCTGCATGGGAGTTCATCCAGACTGTTGAATTGGGACCCTGCAGATCTGATCTACCAGTAAGATCCTTGAATTATTTTCAGCCACTTAGGCAAAAGTTCCTCTGTATCATAATGATGGACAGATTAGCTAACTCCACTCCTAAATTCTTTTTGTTGTTGTTCTGATCTTCTTGGAAAAGAGCAAACTTGAAGTAGCAAGCAGAAAATCATAAGCCTCAGTAAATTGCAAGTTTGCAAATGGAAACTGAAGATTTACATAATACATATATTAAAATGCCTTATGTAAGGCAATATCATACTGAATTATGTATTTTAATATTGAATTTAATTTTAATACTTGATTGCAGTTATATATTAATATATCTACTGCATATTGTTTTCATATACAAAATGTACCAATGTAATAAGCAATAGAAGATAATGCACCTAAAGACTCTGACATGAGAAAAGCTGTACCAAGCTTTCATATATTGCAGGCTGCCCCATAAACAATCTTTTCAAAACCTGATAAAATTTCAGTGAAAAGGAATGAGATACTTCATTCGTCAGCATTTTGCAGAACCCAAATGGAAAGTATAATATCCACTATTGAACACATTCTCATTGATAATCATGGCCTAAAACCAGATGGTGTATGTTTTGAAACTGCTCAGATTTCACTATTATGATTTGAAAACAGCAGTTCTAAGATGTTCTCCACAGACAGCAAGTAAGATGTGGCTCCAAATGGATCGTGTTTCACTTGAATGATTATTTTAATTTTGAAGTCATTTGTTCCCGACAATAAGTTTTAAAAAATCTCCTGGTGTTCACAGAGTCCACTTGGAAATATGCTTGAAAGTCCCTGATTAATGTGACTGATTGGTATGTATCTACAGGTAATTTTACTGTTCAAATTTGTCATTCAGCAAATGCAGCATTTCATAAGACATTATGATCTAAGACATATTTTAACCGTTAGTACAAGGTCAAGGATAGTGGTAAGCTGATTCTCTCTATTGTAGAATTGAAAAGGAGTACTTGATTTTATAATTGTAGGCTCTATTGTAGTATTATATATATATATAAAATGAGGACTGGCACGATCAGCATTAAATAGTGCTTCTCTGAACATTTCAGTATTTTACTGCTCAAGCCTTTGATACAGATGAAGTGAGGAAGAAAGTTTTCCTTCCTTGTTATTGCATATCAGTAGATGTTATCCGTAGATATTTCTTCCAAACTTCTTTCACATTCATCTTGCAATAAAGAGTTAAAGGTCAGCATAGATTCCCTTGGGTCCTTGGCCTTCCATATATGTTGGCTGTTAGGACAAGTGAGTGCACTACTAACACTGCCAGCTTCAAGGTCAGCATATATAAGGTCAGCATATAAGTTTTAGAAAACTGTAGGTGTTGCCAGCCTGCTAACCACATTAACATGGTTTTATATTTTCTCAGCCAAATCAGGGAAAATGCACAATTATCCATAATAAAATGATCAGCAATAAAGAACAGTAGCTTTTCCAGTAAACGTTTCCTTATGCCTTTACAAATGCCAAGTCTGACTAAGTAATCCAGATCACAGTAGGAGGTGAATACCATGACCAAAGTGCTTACAAAGTGCCCTAATTTTCAGTGAATCACTTTTACAAATAGAGCAAAAGCAGCCATTATTACCTCCCAAATGTGGCTGATGAATAGCAAATCTCCATCTACAAACAAGAAACTGAAATAAAAAAAAAAAAGAACAACCACAATTTGATATGGAAGCAGCCTGCATCACCTCAAAATAGGACTGAAGGTGTTGTTGGAATCTTACAGATGTGTTCTGCCATCATCTTCAGTTTTCTTACTCCTTTCCAGAAGGGAAAATTCAGAAGTCTCAAGATCCTCTGCGTGCTTTGTGAGAAAGGATGGTACACTGGAAGAAGATTTCTCCCTGGGGCAGAAAAGAGCCCTTTTGTCTGGACAAGACCCTAGGCAACTTTCTCCTTGAACAGAGGAGATCAGGAGACCTCTCGGGGTCCCTTCCAACCTCAGCCATTTTGTGATATTGTGATTCTATGATTCATGGATTAAAGCAGAGGTGCACCTCTTTGAAAGGGAAACAAAGGAAGAAAATATCCACTGGCCACAGAAAAAGAAAAGAAAGAAAATGTCATAAGATTCCGAGGAAGAATGTCAAGGACTTCTCTAGAAGCTCAGATCTGTGCAGGCAGGAATGCTTCATGCCTTCCACTGAACCTCCAAAAATATAATTTTCAGATGAACCGAGATAAAGCCAGTACATAAACCAGAGGAAGAGGATTTGAAAAAAGCCCAAATGTGGACTCAGAATCTTTGGGTTAATTCAGTTACTTTTAAAAAGTTAATGCTGTTCTGTTACAGTGCCAGCTGCCTCTCCTCCCAAAATAAATATGCTGGAGTGGTGTTTATTGTGGCCTGTATGTCCGATTGGATCAGTAAGTTATTTCTTCATCTGAGAATTACATTTTTACCTTCTGTCTTTTCTAACATTTTGTTTCCTCATATTGCATTTCACATCTATTTCTTCAAGATATTCTGATTTTGAATTTGTAGCTAAATAGATTTTCTTTATCTGCACAAAAGAGACTCTTTAAGGCAGTCACACAATAGAGGTCAGGACTTGACAAGCCCTCACAACTTTTAAAAATCAGATGATCTCCAGTTATGTCTTTTGTATGACATGCTGGTGGATATAAAAATTGTGAAATTAACAATATCTTTGCCTCAGTTTCCTCATCTTTAAACAAAGATTGATTATAAAGGTAAAACTATTAATGTACTTCAATGATGTTTAAACCAAGTGTCTAATATTCTCTCAACCTGAATATTTTTTTTATTTAAGCAATACTTGAATATATACACAAGGTTCATTTCTATAAGTGGGAAAAATCTCCCCCACATTTCTGTGTTCTTCCACACAAATTCAAATATTCTGTGGTTTTACCTGTCTGCAAGCTGCTTTCTATAGACCAAACTGCTGAGATACCAGAAACCTCAACTACTGTGCAGCATGGAGCAGAAATGATCATTTGCATCTGATGGTAAGGGAGAGCTGGGCAGCAATGTGTAAGAAAGGAGGGGACTTCAGTGGATGAGGGCTCTTTCTGAGCACATGTGGTATGTGGGTGCACAACTGCAGAGAAGGGAGGAAAGGGTGATGTGTTAAATGTAGTTGGACAGGAAAGGAAAAAAGCTAAAACAGGAGTAGGAGTAAAAAAGAAATAAATACTGCTAATAGTAAGCCATATGATTGCAATGGAAGAAATCAGAAAAAGGTTAATCCTGTGATGGCAGAAGACCTTGATAATTAGGGGGCAAGCCTGCCTGTGTAATACTAAGGGGGCAAGCCTGCCTGTGTAACAATAAGGGGGCAAGCCTGCCTGTGTAACAGTAAGGTGGCAAGCCTGCCTGTGTGACAATCAGGGGGCAAGACTGTGTAATAATCAGGGGGCAAGCCTGCCTGTGTAACAATAAGGGGGCAAGCCTGCCTGCATAACAATAAGGGGGCAAGCATGTGTAACAGTAAGGGGGCAAGCCTGCCTGTGTAACAATAAGGGGGCAAGCCTGTCTGTCTAACAGTAAGGTGGCAAGCCTTTCTAACAATGAGGGGCAAACCTGCCCGTGTAACAAGAAGGGGGCCATTCTTTGAACTTCTCCATTTCTTCAGCTTCATAGCCTAAATAATTTCTAATGTGAAAACAATCTGAATTATTATCCGACCGTGGCTTCTAGGCCATTGTCTAAACTCTAATCTTAAGCCATGTTCAGACTGCAGCAATAGCTGGCTTTATCTGCTGTACAGCCAAGGAACAAAATGATGTGGAAGTAAAATATTCCTGATGGTCACGAGTCTGCATTACATTTATAATTTGGCAGAGTTCTCAAATACATCTTTGTCTTTCAGTTCCCTACATTCTAAAGGATTTACTAGTTTAGACCTATCAATTAACTCTAGAATAATTTTGTTTGTTGTCTGGAATTAATCACTCTAACTGCTAACTACTACAAACTAGTACTATGTTTTTGGAATTGTTAAAAGAGTTCCTGAATTTTCACTTACATGTAGCTTAAAAATTTAAAGAAATATGACTCATAGCACATCATAAGCACATCAAGTACGAAAATGGAAAATAAAATATGATGGAGAATATTTTGTGGAGAAATGATCTGGGGAAAGATAACAAATTAACTGTTCTTTGTAGATGTGGGAAGGGCCCACCACAGTGCTTTAGTTAAAAGTCCAACATTTCAAAATCCAATGCTGGATGAAGAGCTGCTTGAAATATTTTGTGACTAATAATGCGTTTTCTCAATTCACTTCCAGATTTAACCAGAAATTGTGAAGATTTGTATGCATATATTCCTCTTCCCAAATCCTGCTTAGATATTCAGACTGGATTTAAAATAGAAACTTATCAGCATGGCAGTGTTTTCAGTGGATCTATTAGTTTAACTGCTTTTGTAGTCTTTATACGCAGGAAGTGATCTAAAATGAAGTATGACAACTATAAAGTTCTTTGATTGGAATAATTCATTTCCTTAAGGGGATTTGCATAACTTATGTTACCAAACCTTGCCTGTTATCAAAATCATGAAATTGTAATTGTAAGCAAACATATGAATGCAGAGATTCAAAAAATACCTACAGTATTGAAACAGTGAAATAATTTTGATTGGAGGTGATCTTTGGAGCTCTCCTAGGCCATCTTCCTGCACTAACAATATGAGGCTAACTCTAGCCTTAACTTAGGTCACTCAGAAACCAGAAATTCTCCAGATGCCTCTTCCAGATTTTCCAGCTGTTGTGAATACTATTTTTTGTCATATTTACAATCAAGACTTCCCCCTCTGCATTTGGTGACCATTGCCTCTGAGAGGAGTTCAGATATGTCCTCTCTAGAACTCCCACCTTGCCATCAAGTGGAAGACGTAATTCATTTCACCCCTAGGGCTCCTGTTTTTCCACTAAAGAAGCTTGGAGATCCCTTAGGAACCCCCATAACAGGTTCACAACCCTCATCTGACCTCCCACCCATTTGCACATCTCTCTGAGATACCAGGAGACGCAAAGCTTGACACAACACTGCAGAAGTGCCATTGTAAACATCACCCATTATCACTTCTCTGGACTTGCAGCCAGTGTGCCATTAGTCTTTCTCCTGTAATCACATTTTAAGACCAGTGCATAAGAATATAGAAATCACTTTGAATATTAAAGAATTAACTAACAAATTATTGAAACTATCTCAAAGTTATACTTTTTCTCTGAGAATCCGGTTTAGGAATGTCTCTAAATTGTGAGAGTGTAAAGGTCTGTACTCTTTCCTCAGAGTAGTTTCATCCCTGTCAATAAACTAATGTTTAAATGTAAAATGAAAGTACTTCTGGAAGAATTCAGGGTTATCTCATCATATTTCTACAGAAATCACTGCATTTTTTCTTATGTTTATTTTGTTATTTTTTTGCTTTATTTTAAATCTGAGAATTTTAGAAATACTGAATAAGATGAAAATTTTTCTGTTGGCTTTATTTTAAATTGAATATATTTCATATTCTATTCTAAATTATTTTCATCAGCTTTATCCACAGGAAAAAAAAAAAAAAAAAAAGAGGAAATTAGTCTGTTTCATACCCACCAGGTATGAAACTTCTTCTCAGACTGAGGTTGAGTCCCTCCCTTTCAGGAACACCTGAGGGAATGCAGCTGAACTGCTTTGCTTAATTAGTCAGTATATCTGAATTTAGGATGGAGTAGCATGCTTAGGACAAGCAGTATAAAAGAGAGTTGGCATTGCTTAAACGGAAAGACGGACTTAATGGAAGATTGTGTAGGGGAATGAGTGAATAGGTAAGTATCAGCCTAAATCAAGGACACAGTAGGTAGAAGACTATATTTAATATTGTAGGTATTTTTTGAATCTCTGTATTTATATGTTTGCTTACAAGGTGAGGAATTGAACTGAGGCATACTGACTTAATCTGTTAAAGGTATACGTAGATGATTATTCTGTGCTCTTTTTCAGTCTCATAAGCATACAGCATGCTGGCATGGGTTGTGATCTATGTAGAGCTCAGATGACCAGACTTCTTCCATTCTGACTTATACTTTTTCCTTAGAATGGTTAAACTATCTCTACATATACATATGTTTGTTTTATAGTTCAGGCAAAGATTTAATGCATGTGATTCTTTTAAAACATATCTACTACAGTTGTCATGAATTACAACGGATTCTAGGATTTTTTTTTTTATTATTTGTGTGTTTAAGTAGACATATCTTAGTATCCAGTACTCAAATTCATCAGGATATGCTTTCTAGATTGGAAAAGAAGCATAGCTAAGAAACTATAAACACTTTAAAAGCTTATACATATAATATACACTACAGCTAGGAAATATTTATCATCCTTGATGTACCAACACTCCATTAAATTCTTCCTTATAGAGAATAAGTCTACACGACTGAACTGCATGTATACTTGAGTGTATACTAAAGCTTATACACTTTCTTTCATTATTTCAGTAGGTGAAACATCCAGGTTTTAGTCCCTGGATTAAAAACTCAAGCTATTCCTCAGAGAAGCCTTTCAGGTACAGGAGATATCAACACTGTCTCTTGTGGTCAAAGATTAACTGAATGCTTATATACTGTCTTCACCTGCAGCCTGCATCCTCCTAGCCTTTGTCTAACCTCAGTTTAACTTATTCAGGGTGGATTTAACAACTTGTTAAACTTAGCTTGTTATATTATCATAGTCAGTGTTTTGTCAGTGTTCACAGGAAAGATTTCCCTAAGATGTATTGTAGTGCCATCTATACATAGTCTATTTTTTCTTGACTGTGCATACTTCTATGGGGACTGCAGGAGCACAGCGCTGAGACTCCTGCACCAGTGTGGAAGGTGAGGTCTCAGGCTTGGCCTCTGTGCTGTCCCTTTCCCCCACTTGCAGCTCTACGGCCACTAAACTGATGTGCACTGATGTGGCTGAATCTACCTCATGTCCCTGAGCCTGTTTGGAGAACTCTCTGCCCTTATCTCCTATAAATCCAGCTCCAGGCTGGTGAAATGATCACTTGGCGACTGCAGGTTAGTGGGATTATATGAGGTTTATTTGGCCTGTTAGATTTAATTTACTGCAGGGTTTAGATGGAATTGGAGTATTCAAAACTGATCTTATGAAAGCAGAGCCTCTTTCATGTTTCAGAATAGCCCTTCAGCATAGTGGCTCAGAGTGTCCCACAGGATGAGGTTTAATTGTGTCTTGTGACTAAGTGGGACTTGTTCTCCCATTTGTTGTTCTCATCTTATGTTCTTGACTCAAATTGTCTTGCACTCCCTACCAAGAAACTACTTATCTTCTGGATAGAGAAGCAGAATTCTAATCCTGGGGTTTGTTGGCAGTACTACGTAAATATTTAATATCAATTATAATGGTTCTTTGGGGGAAAAGGGTGTATAATGTGTAAGACTTACTGGCACTGCTATTACTGTGCCCTGGACCCAAGCCAAAAGATAGGGTAGATGTTAGAGGAAGCACACTTAGACCCTTGCAACACTAATGTGAATACAGCATGTTCCCTATCAGTACCTCTTCAAGTAGTGTGTTGTCATTTTGTTTGGATTTCACCACTTCAGTGGAAGTTGTCAGTCTTTGGTCAAATCCAAGACTGAGCTGCAGGAAGGTGATTTGAAAGCAACTTGGAAGAGCCAACTGGATTCAGAAGTCAAATTTGATTTTTAATTTATTACCATCCACGTGACTGAAGCTATAAAATGCAAGATTACTTAGGTGAGCTTATTCTTCAGGTACTCAGCTTGTTTCTCCTGAAGAGCTCTCTGCAAGGTAAGGTCAAATTAAAAAAATTAAATAAATAAAATAAGAAGACAACTATGGAACAGGATATACATAGATAACAAAATTAAAAATATACATATATATTTTTATCAGTGTTTTAATGTCTGTCATGGGAAATTCTTCTATATTTACTAGCCCAAAGACCTTCTAAGACAAGTGCTGTTGTCTTTCTGAGGCTTTAATTGAAGTACAATTAATCTATTGACAGGAAAACTAATAAGCAAAGAAAATAAATGCATACTTTTTCTAAAGAATGATGTTTTTTTCTCTCATGTAATATACTACATTTAAGTAGTTAATATTAAGCCAGCTTAGGTGCTGTAAATTTCTCATTGCCTGCTGACTATGTTGTTTCTTAGTTAGCACTCAGCTCCTTCCGCTTCTTAGAAATTCAGTGCTAAAGGTTCATCCTCATGTGAGAGTTAAGTGGAAGTGCTGGAGAGAGGAAGACATTTCTTGAGGAACCAAGATGCATTTTATAGGGTATTTGGCTACTGTGCTTGAGGCCTTAGCATCTTTCAGCCAGTGGAGAAAGTTAGCACACATTCCCCACCTCCATCAGCAGTGCACTGACTGAAAGCTGACTTGCAGGCAGGGGTTGCTGTCTTTCCTGATCTCATCCTTTCTGCTGACTGGGAGGAAAGGAAGAGGCTCTTCATGTTTTCATTGCTTTCCTTGTGTGTCAGCGCAGCAGAAAGTGCTCAGCAACCACTCATCTGCTTACTGGTTCACCAAATGCTTGTTTTTAAGGGAAATCTGATTCTGAGAGAAAGCTATGCATGTAATACACCTTTTATCTTCAAAAGGCATTGTTCTGAAACCACTAAGCTTCTCAGAGACAGAAGAATCTAATGCTTTTTTAATTGCTGCAAACATAGATTAATCATATGCTAATTTGATAGGTGGTTCTGTTGCAAATTTCTTCTGTCTCCATGTAGAGCAAAATACTTTTTTTTTTTTTTTTTTTTTTTAAAAAAAAAGTCAGAGGAAGTGTCAAGTCTTTGGTATAAAATCTGAGACTTCATCTTGTTGTTTGGAATAAGCCTCCTAACCTTTATACAAAGAAATAATCTTACAAAAATAAAATCTGAAGAGGAGCCAGTACGGTGATTCCTTAACGTATGTAGTAATGTGTATAGAAATGCAACGCATGAACAACTCCTGTATCCTTTCTCTATTGTACTTAACAGTGATTTGTGTAAGTTAATGAGAATCTCTCCACTGGATCTTGTGGGGTATGGTTTAAGTCAAAATACATTCTTAAAGCTGAAAGATGTTTTCTCAACTGGGAGGCAGGGTTGAAAGTCTTGGTACAATGTAGCCCTGGCAAAGTAATTAAGACATGTCTTACAGAATTAGGCCCTGTGACTGAGTATATTTTATTGTACACATGATGAGACATTTCTTAGCCAATAGGCCCAGTTCTGTATTGCATATTCTACATACGTTGAGGCTAGAAGATGGCTTTCATAGAAGAAAGATTTTCTTGTAGATTTAAGCTGTTCTCCTTTTAGTTTAGTTTAAAAAAAAAAAAAAAAAAATCTACTGAAGAGTATTGAAGGCTTAAGGATCTGATCTTGTATTTCTTCTTATTTGCTATCTTTGAGTCCCACGATAGAAGAAAAACAAAGCTGCATAAAAGAGCCTTTTACCTATGTGTAAAGCAGGCAATGATCATTAACTGCTTGAAGTCTGCCAAGATCACAAAAACAAACCCATCTTCTCAATAAATTTTGTTAATTTGCAGTAAATTTTCATTTCAAGATTTTTAAGATGAACAGTACCCCTAGGCTATAAAATGCCTTACTTCTGCAAGGGCCCTTTGTCTTCAGAGGTAGGATGTAGTAACTGACTACTCCAGAAGAGACAGTAAGCTTGCCTATGGACTTATTTTCAACTTCTTCTGTATTTGTTTCTACATACCTGTTCATCTCCAGTGTTTTGGAGTTCTGCATAACAGCTTAATTCCCAAAATGTTTCACTTGGAATATGTAGAAATTCCATGTGCACTCAGTCATGAAGTGTAAAGAGAAGTTAGGCAGGTGAAGCCCCTTAATTTAGCAGTGAATACTTTTCCTTTCACGTTGCTAGACTCTCATAATAAGTGTAGTTATGTATAATGAAAAAAGTATGTGTAAAAATGTGTTTAAAATCCAAATATCTGCATTAGTCTTAACACCTGAGATGGTTGTTGCCTGCCTTGTTCTGTACCACTGAAGCGGGGACATCCAGCTTCTGCATGCAGCTCTGCTTGCTTCTTCATTAACAAGACCTGGTGCTTTCCAGCTACCTAGTCCAGATAGTGTTAGTTCTCTCTGTAACACCTATGTGAAGGCGATCTCATTCCTTATTCACCCCTTCCTTCTCTCCCTGAATTGAAGAACAATATTGGTCCTCAGGCTATGGATAACTTGTTCCATGTTGCCTGGCAGTGGAGGAGGAGAGAAGAAAAGGAAGAAGGTGGCTGTAAGGAGAAAACCAAAGAACTGGAAAATCTGCTGCTCAGTACTGATGATCTGGGTTGGTTTGTCTGACTTTTTTTTTTTTTTTTTTTTTTTTTTTTCTTCTCCCCAAAATCAAACCCCCACAAGCAGTGCTATGCAGAAGTACAAGATGGATGCTCCCATCCAATGCCAGAGGATTATACCTCAGGGGTGTGTGTTTCCCAGTGAGTCCTTGGAGGTTGATATCACTTCATAGTTTATAAAACTGTAAATCAAATTGCTGAATATAAATATTCAGTCCCTCCCTATTGTAAAAACAATGATAGATTTGAAATAGAAGTGAACTCCCTATTTCTGATTCCAGGCTGTATTTCACACTACTTGAAAAGAATGTATCATTACTGCTGGCTTTTAACTCAAACTGAGTTGGCCCATGAACAGGAGAGGAAAGTAACAAATCAGCAATGAATCATTTTGTCCCTTGTAGAGGGATCTTACCAAGGGGCACTGGTCCTTCTCATAGCTTTGTGTTAATAGCCAGGAGCTGTTCCTCATTCCTAACCCCAGTGCTAAAGTGTATGTGCCAATGAATCTTTTGACTCATCCTTGACTTTTACTGAGAATAAACTTTTCAAACAAACAATGCATACAATGAGAAGGAGGAAAAGTCGTAAAGATCTGTTTAGCTAGGGAGTAGTCAAATCCCCTTGCTATAATTGCAGACAGACTTTCAGTTGCACCATGGAGTATGAGGAAAAAGACATTTATTATTTAAATCCTGCTGCTTAATTTACAACTTGCCAAGGTAGAGGATTTGAGCTTTTTGTGGTCATAAAACTATTTTGTGTCACTAATTAAATTTTAAATGGAAACATAAATAGGAAATATGGGGTAACATCTGGATTTTTCAGCTGACAAAATCTTCATTCTATAATAGAAAGCTGCTGCAGTATAAACTTCAGCACATAGCAAGATGTTTTGCAGAAGAACAAAGAAGTAATCTATTGGAACTCCTGAGTAAATGAAGCAGATATAGTGAGATCATAATACAGAACATGTATTGCCAGAGTTTGGTATCAACTTTTACACTTAACAAAGGTTTTTGAGTAATCTCAGACTGTTACAGATATGGAGTGGTTCTATTTCATGCAAAAACACCTAACAGTAACCTTGAGGAGGAGAATAAACTATAGTTAAAAACATTTTGTCAGCTGAGCTGTTGGTGTTTCAAAGTAATTCCTGTAAATGTGAAAGAACAAGTAGAGAAAAAAATGTAAAAGGAAGTAACAGTCAGATTCCTCCCTCCTTAGCTACTGGAAGAAGAGGTGAAGCAGTATGTGATTAATAGCTGTAAGGTTTTTTCTCAATCTCTGTAGTTACTTGAAGCTGTTGCATTATGCTTTTCACTGCCCACATCTGCAGAGTCCCTACTATAATCACCAAGAATCTTTTAGGAATGACCTGTATTGCTAAGCAAGATAGCATCAGTTTAGAAATGGTAATGAATTAAGATGTGTTTGCATGTTTAGTATATAAATGCAGAGTTTTGTCTAAGTTTTTGCATGCAGCCAGCTGTGACAGAGAAGTGTTGATATGGGGAATAGCACCATATTTTATCTGCTGTCCTAGAAATCCACTGTCAGCCAAGAACTTGCATAATACAGACAAATCTTGATTTGGGCAGAGAGGGCTGTGGCTCATGTGGGACTGTGCGCAAGTGTGAGTCAGAACGAAGATGCGTATGTAAATGTGCTGCAATCTAACCTCATAACTGAGAGATTATCTTGTCCCTGCATCTCTTATCCCACAGAGGATCTTAAGCTTTAATCAATCATTGTAGGTCAGGATAGAGGTCACTTGATGAGGTTTGAATGCTGTAGAGTCTGATGTGATTAATAGTGTTTGGCATTAGTGTTTCCTGTTCTAGATTTTGGGGTGAAGTGTAAGCACAGGCGATGTCTCTAAAAAAAGAAATGTGAAGAATGGCACACTGTGTTCTTCACTACAACTAGGGCAGTATTACTTATACACAAAAAGGAGTTGAAGAATTAAAACTAGTTAAAGCTATGAGCAAAATCAAGTCTGCAACAATAGCATACTGTGGGATGTTGCACCTTTTCTTTGTATGTGAAGGAAAATAAGTATTAATCAAAATGACCAAATGACAAAGTCATGGGGATGTGGGGGCTGTGGGCAGAACTGAGCATCAGAACTGGGCAGGAGGCCTGTCGTGCAGAGAGGTAAGAGAAACTGAGACTGGGTTAGCAGCTTCAGGAATGAGCTGTGTGGTTTGAGTTAAATGATGTGAGAGGTTGAACTGGGAAAAGCAGTAACAGAATAGCAGCGGGAGACCAAATGGAAGAAATAACATCTTCCAAACTTCTGTTTCAAAAGAAGTATGAAATCTCTCAAATCTACAAGGCAGAGCATTTAAGCACTGAATTATGCCAGGGAGTTACGCTTATGCAGAATATTCCACATGAAGAACACACACACACACACACACACATATGGCATCTGGCATGTGTGCTCTCCTAAAGCATAAGCATTTATGATGGCAGGTAAAATTTTCTTTGACACAGTAAGAATTCATAGAGGTGCAACAGTGGCTACATTAAATTCTGTCCATGTTATTCTGGCATGCTAGATAGCTGTTCCTGGCAGGCTATCTAGAAGCTACGTGTCACTTGAAACAATGATTATTAGACAATTTGATTTTCTACTGTTCAGGCTTCCCTGGGTTATGCCTTATAGCCTAGTGAAATAGCCAATTTTCCTGCTGTTGTTAAGTGTTTGAGAATTGACCCAGGTTAGGATAGAATTTGGGGATAGAGAACACAGTTCATACTAAGTGGCAAAACATGATCTTCAAATTCAGTTTAGACAAATTAGTGCTGTTTCCTTCCTTTCTGTCTTTTCTCTCTACAGCTTTTAGGATTTTGAATACAAAGCTGGAAAATATGACTGCTGTGACATTAACATGTTTGCTTGTAGATTATCATCCTGTTCTGGCACAGCTGATAAAACAGTCTTTGATTCTGTTTAAATGTCATACTGTTTATTGGTAATCAGTAATTAAAACATGAAGTGGGTATTTGCTATTGGTCTTTCTTTGGAACACTGTTGCACATTTTACACTGTTTGTTTTGAAGTTTAAACGCCATGCAGACAACTCAGGGATAGGATTAATAAATTGTCTTCATCTCATCAGTTGATCCATAACATTATGGAAGATCACTAAGCAGTTTTACACTCACACGTCCACTGAGCTGATTTTTGTTATTTATCAGACTTGCTGGGAACGTGTTCTGAAATAAACTAACAGTGGAGTGGGGATGAGAAGGAGAAAATGTGCATAAGATCAGAGAAGCATTGACTGTATGTATTGCTTTAAAGTTTCAGAAGTTCCTCCAAGACATATTTTGCCATATTTGGCTGCTTACAATTCCCTGACTGGCTGAGCTGTTTTCAGACCAGACCTATTCTCACTAATTGAGACTTTTTATCATATATATATATATATATATATATATATATATATATGTATTGCTCTCTATAACTATATGAAGGGAGATAGCAGTGAGCTGGGGGTGGGCCTCTTCTCATGTGCAACCAGTGATAGGACAAGAGGGAATGACTTCAGTCTGCGCCAGGGGAGATTTGGGCTGGACATTAGGAAATACTACGTTTCTGAAAGAATGGCCAGGCAGTAGAATGGGCTGCCCAGGGAGGTGGTGGAGTCACCAACCCTGGAGGTGTTCAAAGAACGTTTGGATGTTGTGTTGAGGGATATGGTTTAGTGAGAACTATTGGTGACTGGTGGACGGTTGGACTGAGTGTGGGTCTTTTCCAACCTTGGTGATTCTATATGCGTATGCACTCTATGGTGCTCAGGAGCGTGCCTTACACACCTGATGTGCCAAAGCCATTGTTGAGCAACGTCAATAAACAAAATTACTCTGAAAGTCAACTGTACATTCAGTTCTCTCAAAGGTTTTGTCTGGGGAGTAAAACAAAGCAGGCATGATGGACGCATGATGGACACATGATATTTAACACCCCGGGTGGTATTACTCTACTACAAAAACAGGGTCATAAAAGAATCTATAGACTTTCACATATTTAAAATACTTCCCGTTCCCAGACTTCAAGTATAGATAGCCAAGAACTGCCAAACTCCACCCATAGCTGTTGATGAACTGCTATATCTCAACTGAAGGAGAAACAGTGTAAGAAACTGTCAAACAAAATGGGAGTGAGAAGACAAGAATTTCAATTAAAACTGTTCTGAAAAGGAAGTAAACACTTAAACAAGAATTGTGATTCCAGCAATTTTGGGAAGCTGGAGGTAAAGGTGAGGAAAAATAAAGGGATTTAGATCTACTTCCTATAATGTGGAGGTTGGTGGCCCTGCATGAGGCAGGGCAGTTGGAGTTTAATGATTCTTGATGTCCCTTCCAACCCAAGCCATTATGATTCTGTGAGAGGAAATATCTAGAGTAAGACGTATTTCTTACTGCAATCTGGATCTGTAACAGCACAGAGGCTCTTAACATTTACTCTAATGCTCTGCTTTTCTCTTCTGCTTCAGGGAACCAAAGTGATCCACAATAGATTCAATGTCTTCCCAAATTAAAATTTCTACTGGTCAGTTTGTTACAGTGTAAATGCTGAGATTTACTTTTCTACGTTTATTTGTCTACATGAACAAATGGGCTCATCTACCACATAAAGCAGAAAGTGTATTTCTACAACTGTCTGCAATCAGTATTAGGTTTGACTACTCAAAGGAGTCTGTTAAGCAAAAGCTGTTCTCACAACTGCTCTGCTTTTCAAAGTAACTCCGATTAGATTGAGCAATACATGTTGCAAATGGTGGCATTGTGCACTGCTTTAACATGTGTTGAAATTAACTTTGCAGAAGTAACAAAAGTCAATAATATGACCAATGCCTGGCGTTTTAGCACTTGTGTAACTTGTTTGTTGCTATACCTTCTCTTGGTCTGGAAGTTCAAATTATGCTTCACAGATCTGGTCGCATAAGAACCTTGGCTTTCATTACAGCCATCAGTTGAGGGAATCTATACTAAAAACTCAATTAACAATTGCGTATTTCAGTACTTGGGAAATAAGTCCATAACTGCGTACATTCTTCCTTAAGGTCTAGTGTCTACTACTTGTAGGTTCCTGTTTCTGTTCTCAGGTTTATTTTATTAATTAAAAATGTAAGTCTTATCATGAAAGTAATGTTCCTGGAAACAACAGTATGCAGTATACTAGACTTCTTCCTGGATTTTCAAAATATATGGCTTCAGTCATAAGATATAAGTCAGATATAAGTCAGTCACTGTCACATCATTTTGGTATACTTGGCAATAAAACTTGAATCTTGTGAAATAATCTAGGTCCTTCTGATAATCTAGTGAAGAACACTGATATCAGATGAGGAAAATCATTAAGTAAAATTGTTCTTTCATATATTAGATTACACATTTTATTAGATAAAAATACTGTAGCTTGCTCAAATTGCAAATCTTCTGCAGCAAGGGTGGGCAGAAATCAAGTCTCATTGAACTTAGAAGCCAGTATTTGAAGTCAATAGCCACTGTGGGAAATATTCGAGCATGAGTGAGACAGAAGAGACAAAAGGAATCTGATAGCTGTCAGCATCAAGCCAAAAGAAAGCTGTGGGACTATCACAGGGTGCTGTGCAGGTGATAACTTGATGATTTATGTTATCTGAGAAGCTGTACATACATTTGCTTGGAAGTTTATTCCATTAAAAGCCAAATAATTTTCTCTCTGAAAGAGATCCATTTGCCAAATGCATTAGATCTTTCAGTGGAATTTAAGTACCTTCTCTGGCATGCTTCCTTCAACATCAGTAATCAGTGTGTGTAACAGTGCAGTGTGAAAAGTCCTTGGGTAGGCTTTCTTTTTCTTTAATTTTCTTCCTCCCCTTAACTGTGAAGTTGTAATATGTCCACTGCAGTAAAGCAACACAACAGGGAGAGCAAAAGAAATAATATATAGGGACTATTTCATTGAGGATTTGAACTAATGAGAAGTTATTCATGAAAAGTTACACACAACCTTGTGTTCCACTGCTGCAGATATGCTCAGCTAAACCTTGTGTGAAGTAGAGCCTGCCACAGATTATACTTCTTCTCTGCAGGATAAGTATGGATGCAAAATAATGGACTTTAGTCAATGCTTTTTATTCCATAAGCTGAATACGAAGATGTCTTATTCATTTGAAGTCACTGTGAAATAAATTTCAAATGTCTTCCTGGAATATTTTGCCCTGTTTAGGTAATTGTTTGTACAAATTACACAAGAAGTTAAGTAAATTACTTAATGTTAAGAAGTATTACTTACCATTTTGATTGAAAATTGACATTTAAGTTTATTGCAGAAAAATTCCATTGCAACTTGCTTGCAAATAGAACAAAGCAAATCTTTTTATGGAGAATACTTTCTGCCCTTACTAGACTTAACCAGCCAATAGAATTCCACATATGACAAATAAAAACACTATTTTAAACATCTATATTGTCATCCACTTCCCTTTTTAGAGATCGCAGTTCAGTGACTCTGGAAATGAAAGCATGAAGTAAAAATATTTTTAGGCTCAAGATATTGCTTATGGGTAAAGAGCAAGAACAACTTAGATGTGTTAAGAATTTATTGTTACTACAGAATTTATGAACAATTGTTTATTGTTAGTATAACTGGGATTTTAAGATCCTTACCTTGTCCCCAACTCTTCTGGGTCCTAAGGTTGATGGTTTTACCCTGACTGGGAGGGTGGGGACAGCCATATGCGTCTCCAGTCCTTGGTTCTTTCTTTGTTGGTTTGCAGGTCTTCATGACATCTGAATTTACTATATATGGTGCCTTTGATGTATGTTAGGTAATAAAACTTTATTTTCATTGTTATCTTTAAAACAAGCTTTGTCCTGCTGCAGCCTGTGGATTTCAGTTAGCAGATGATAACTGCAGTGGAAGGCCTTATCCAGCCCAAACCATTCTACTGGTTCATTCACTGGTTTTGGATGGCATTTTTGGATTTAGGGAAGCAACTATGGAGAAAGGCGTTGTCAGGGTAGAAGGGGGTGAGGGCGCAGAATCATGGTCAGGAGGGCCAGTAGGTTAGACCGCAGCCGCCATGAGCTGCAGATGAAGGACAGCCAGGAGCAGAAGATACCTAGTGGCAGTGGCTAGGTTCAGACAAGAGCCCTGAACAGGAGACGCCTTCTGGTGAAGTGGCAGGCCTAAGAAACTGAAGTCAACAAGTCAGCAACGTGCTGATGATCCCAGGACCAGATACAGCCCCAGCGATCTATAGATGACTGCATAGTTACGAGGCTGTTCTGAACCACAGCTGCAAGGTTAAAACTTGCTAGTGAAGAGAGCTAGTGGGATCAGCTTATCCTGGACTGAGGACAACAGCTGAGAACATCACCATGCCATCAGGAATGAAGGTGGAAGGGGGAATCCCCTGTGTGGCTTCTCACAACAGATCAGATCTCAGAGGCTCTCCTCTGATGGGTGCCTGCAGTGCCTGCACCCATCAACCATGTTGGCCCTGAGCCCAGGACATATTATGTGCTCAGAGCCCTGACTGAGAATGTTTGGAAACAGTAATAGCTAACAGACTTTGACCCCACTTGCCTTTGAAATGCAAAGCAGGCACTTCATCCCTCAGTTTCTCCATAATTTCATAACACTTTGAAATGTAAGGGGCTTTCATATTCATGTAATTGAGACCTACTGAGTGTGACAAAATATTCGTGCAATATTTCTAAAGCCACAAAAAAGATGCTTAAATGCCTCTGGAAATCACAGTCAAAGATAGGAGGAGGGGTATAGGGAGGGGAGTAGGACCCAACTTATTCTATCACTCACTCATTCCTTAAAGTGAGACAAAAACACTATGTTCACAACGTACTGAGTTGTACTATATTTACACACAAAATTTTACTTACATAGAGGAGAGTAATGAATACTTCGAAGCCAATTCCTACAGCATGTTGTCCTCCTCTTTTAGAAGGAAGTATTTTAGTAATTGGTAGAGAGAACAAATGTTGAGCTGCTGCTTGCCAGGTTTCATGAATTTGTGCAGAGACTAACTCATTACACAAATATCCTTGTGTTATTTTTCGTCTCTAGACAAGGAAAAGCTAGATATCAGGCCTAAAACTACAGCTAAACAAGCTGAAAAGGTCTGACCACTTAAAGCCAAACTGAGGTTTGGGACTGTTTAAAATAACTGGGCAGATTGGATAGGGTGAAGGCTGGCAAAGTTTGTTTTCCTAGCTTGATTTCCAGGACTGACTTTCACACAAAAGCAACACAAGTAGATATTTCTACTCTGGGCTTGCTCTGCCTCCTTTTATGCACATTCAGCAGAGCAAGGAATTCTTGGACTCTGGGCTCAAGCAGTGGCCTGTGGCTCCCAGGGGGCTGAAGAATGAGTCCCACAACTCAAGTTCTGAACAAGCTGAAGACTGGCTGAGGATACAGTGCATGCAAAGACATTTTGCTTTATTTCCCCTTCCACAGAGATCATGAGTGATGTTTAAGGCTGGAAGAAGTCAATCAAAAACGATTATTTTTTTGTGTATGTCAGAACTCGGACCTTCATCTGGAAGGGCCTTGTGTTTTAGAATATTAGTAGTTTGAACAGTCTTTCAAAAAAGATTGTTAGCTCTGCTCCAAAGGTTTTAAGGGGAGCTGGAAACAATTCCTAAATGTAACAAGAATTTTTGCATTCCTGGTTGGAAAACTCTTTCACGTAGTTGATTGCCAGCTCTTGGGTGCCTAAAATGAGGCCTCAATCAAAAATGTGTGAAGTGTTCCCCTGCCTATTGGAGGCGTATGCTACTGCTTCTCAGAGAGGAGGGAAGCTCAAGCCTTCAGTGCTTTGCAGAGCAGAAGTTACCTCACTTACAGCACCAATAAAGGTAAAATAAGCTGATCAAACATTTCAGTTTTGGAAGTTTTGAAGATATTTTCTGAAATTTAATGGAAAAACCCTCAGATGAGGGCTACTCTGTCTTCTTCAGTACTGACCTCCGAATTCCCACCCTAGAAAGACTTTATTTTGGAGCATAGTCCTGATTTTTAGCAAGAGCTACATTTAGGATATTTCCTATTCACCTGGAAAGAACATACACCAAGGAGCAACTCTGGTCTTAACTCAGGGTGTGACCTTACAGTAGAAAAGCTTCTACTTGTCAATATTTAATTTAACATTTACTAAATGGCGGGTGGACGCCAGGCTGACCTCATTGGAAATAACTTGGCAAAGATTTAACTAGCTTTCATTTGCATGGAAGGTAATGCTGGAAATAACCCTAATGTAACAATAACATTAAACCCACAGTTCATTAGATTTTTTTCCTAAATGATGCCATAAGAGATCTGCATGTGTGAATAAGAGAAAACTGTTAAAACAATGCTAATGACCAACACAGCAAAAGGAAATTATTAACCCCATTTTCCTTCAAAGAACTGAGAAATTGCTGTAGCTGATCCAAGTCAGTAATATGGAATGATTAGTTCAGAATTTTTCAAAATACTCTGTACGTTTATGTATTTATTGTTGATTTGTTGTTCTTGCAGTTGCTGTTGTTTAGCTACACTGTGTTCTATTCTTTAACACATCAAGGAGTTTTTGAAGAACAGAAATCTGAGCATAGGTTTGGTTTCCTAATTTGAGACTGAATTTGTGAATAGGCTCACCTGCATGGAAATGAATCACATTTTTAAGTGTGAACAAGTATTCACATGCAGCTACAAATATGGTATATTCTCTATTTATTTATTTTTGACATTTCTATTTCTAAGTTCATAAAATTGAAAAAATTCTTTTTGAATGTGAAATTAAATTTCACTGACTTCTCCCAGAATATTCAGTTGGTGAGCTTCTCACTTAAGCTTGCTTGTAAAGATGTCCTTTTTTTTTTTTTTTTGTTTTGTTTTGTTTATAATTTCAATTTAAAACTAGCATGCTTATTTCTTGTGTGCTATCTAACAAAGGAATTCTTCTTTATTTGTCCTGTTTCTTGGTTCTATCTGTGTAAATTGTCCTTGAGTTGGTTTCTCTGTATTCTTACTCGAGTAGACATATTCATAAATAGGCCAAATTCATAAACTTGGACCTAAAACTTGGGAAAACTTGGATCAAGTGAGTAGTTTTGTTTAGTCTGACAGGATTAGTTCTAGCACAGTGGGCTGCTCTTCTATCATAATAAAGCTCATGTTTTGTCGACTGGCACGCCTTTCCAAAGCTTATAAAGCCACATGAACTGCTTTTGTAACATAGCAGTGCCAGCTTTTTGGCCTCCTCTTACTTATTTTACTGTCCTTGTGTGAATCATGGGACATGCTGAGCAACGCGACCTTGCCACAAATGAGGGGTGCTATTAAGAAGTAGCACATCTGCACTGTATATTGTTAAATTGCTACAGCTTAACCACTTCAGATTAGTTTAAAAATTATGAAGATTTCAGTTAAAATATAGGCAGCATAAGCGGTTAATTAGGTGTGCATAAACCTGGATGGTATATTCTGTCACTCATATCTAAGATACAAGAGTCATTCAAACATCATTTGCTTCCTCATCTTCATTCCAGACACTGACAAGAAGAATCTCCTATTTCCTCATAATCATCATAACATGTATGTTACAAAAGGTTCAGTGATAAGACTTTTTTTTCTCTTAAAATTAAAATACTGAATGCCAAGTTTAATGATACTTTTAGATAAAATTTGCTAGGAAATACTTCAAAGAATTTCTTTCCTGACCCAAAAAAGTGATGTTTTCACAGCAGCATCTTGTGGCTGGAGAAGGACATCCATGCTTATCTGAAGCAAAATGAATGGCACTATCTTTTGAGAAAATGTTTTTGTTCCTTTTATTGAGATTTACTCAACAGGGTCAAAAGAGATCTATGAACACAGCCAGAATAATGATAGCCTGAAATAGAAACCAGGTACCACCAATAACAAATTGAACAATGTTACTTCCAGTACCACCCAGAGTTCAGAATGTCAGCCAACTGGTGCCTCTCTGCCTGTTGCATCTTGGATAGTTTAGCATCTGCAAGCATACTGATAATCCAATTAAACTAGCTATCAACGTCCTTGAGGAAATGCTGATGAGCCTAACGTAATGTGTAATGTGCATAGGATTTTCAGAGTAAGCAATACACATGCTAACATGGAAAAGCCAAAACTGAGGACACCTTCTCATACCTAACAGTGTTCTTATCTACACTTATCTTGGGCATATGCGGATGTGACAGCAAAGAGCAAACTGTTACAGCCTTGTTCTCACCCATGTTTTGTTTAGCACCTAAACCAACATTGATACAAAGTTCCTGTCTGTGGCACAAAGCCAGAACAACAACAAAGATAAATCTTTTTACAAGCTACTGTATTTTTTGTTACTGTACAGTATGTTTTGTCTCCAACCTTTGAAAACCCTGTAAAGAGATGACTCCCAGCCAGTACTGTGCACTCCTAGATACGTAAGTACTGGCCCAACAAATCACTATTAAAAGCCATTTAGGGCGCATGGAATGCTGTGGGTGTTCCTAAACCAGGATACGTAAATAAGCAAGAGTACACAAATGCAGGTCCTAGCCTCAGGCACTTGCATTTCAAATATCTATTGGTTCAAATGTGGGAAGTAAAGCTTTTTAACATTATGTGGCAGCAGAAACAAAGACCTCTTGTGTAGTATTGCAGCCATAAAAGGCAGCTCATTTTCTACTGGTTAGAAAAGATTTATTGCACAAATTCCAGCCTAAGCATTTTACTATTTTTTTCCTAATTACTGTTAATTATTTATTCATTCTGAAAAGGTATATAAAAGCTAAAGCTGGCACTATGTTTTGTTCAATAATTTAAGTGTTCTTATTTCAGAGAGGAGGACTGCTGTAACAACCTTCTGAACGAGCTGAACGCTGGAGAGCACTGAGTGAAGAGTACTTTGGATAAGTGGTAAGTAATGCCTAGACATTGAAGTGGATAACTTGGAGCAACTTCTCCAGTTTGGCAACGGGTTTGATGTGGGCACTTTATCTGCATGCAAACCAATTTCTTGACATTTCTAAACAAATGGTTTCCGGTGTTAGACAAGTACTTCGCATCTGAATGAGCAGTCATTAACTCCACAATCTGTCCTCTTCTCCTTGGTAATAGATTTCTGCAGATCATAGCTTTAAATGTTCCATGAATTTATATATTAAAAAGCTAAATTTAATTTGAAATAGAAATTAAGTTGTTGATTTTCTCAATAAGGATCATCTTATATATTATTAATATAACTCCGTGATAGTCTGGAATGCTGAAACCCAGATACAGAAATAACCACATTGTAAACACTTCAGGACTGACACGGATATTGGGGATGAAAGAGCTGCAAGAGCTCTGTAACACTGTATCAATTAATTACTTAAGAGAACAAGTATTTCTGGAAGCTGGTGTGTCTACAGTATCTGTCCTGCAGATTAACTCTTGCTAAATGTTTCAGTACCATAGGAATGCGCTGTGCCACGTTGAAGTCATGCCACGCCTGACTCCAGACGACATTAATATTGAGACCATTTGACCTTTTATGCAAACAGTACAAGAAGCACAATCTCAGTTGCACAAGGATCTATCTTAACAACACTACTTGAGGAGAAAATAAACCCTTGTTATGAATGAAATTCCATAAACACATTTTATTCAGATAGTTGGCAGTTATGAGAATCTAATACATAAATTGGTCCTGATTTGGGTGTCAAAACCACCCTTTACCCTTGTTACTCTCTGCAGTATTCAATCAACATTTTTGATAATCAGTGGTGGATTTCTTTTGTATGAGTATGTATGTGCAATTTTCAGTAGAAAAGGAGCAGACTTGTAGAAGCAGATGTCATAGACCAGTTTCAGATATGCATAGCTGGGAGCACAGGGAAGTGCTGAGTTTAAGTCCAATAGCTTGTAGGGATGGCTCCTTTCTTGAAAGGGAGAGTGCTCAGCCATAGAGGATTTTGGCTGTAAGTTGCATGGAAAAATTAGCAGCAGTAGCTCTAAAGCACACAAGGCAGGTGAAGGAGTGAGATTTATGCTTCTCCCCTCCATGCTCTTTTACAAGAGTTTTAGATCTGAACTAAATAATAATAATAATTAAAAAATTAGTCTTCTGAATCCTCCTCTTATATTCAGTAGAGGGCATAGGAAACAAAAGCACTCAAGTTGGGAAATTTTACCTTTCAAGTAAGAGAACAAGAGAGGGGGGAAGAAGCACCCTCACAAAAAGAGATGTCTGCAAAGTGAGATACAATCATTAGGCATAGTCTATCATAGAATGGCTGAGACTGGAGGGCACCTAAAAGATCTAGTTCCCACAACTGGGATTGTTCATGGTACAATAGGAGTCAATTAGTATTACTTTTATACCAACATTTTATACCAAACCTTTATGATTGGCACTGCATTTCAGTGTTCTCTCTCTGAGAGAGCTTGTTCTCCCCATTTTTAAAAGAAACCAAGATATTCAGTTCTATACCTCAAAAAGGCTTACTCTGGGAAGTGTAAAAATTCATCAGCTGTAAGCAGCTCTTCTGACTTCCACATTTTCTCTGTGTGGCACTACAGTGTTGATTCACACATAATATTTTAATAGAGGTTGTGTATTTCGTGCTCAGGAGACAGATGTGGAAGTGATGCATGGCCATCAAGAGGAATTTTGTTACCATAACTTTCTAACTTGCAGATGAACTGCCTGAAGCTTGCTTCTGTTGTGCCTGAAACCTAGATTAGAGTAAGCTTATTCATACCTCTGTCTGTTAAGTTTGCTCTGCCATCCATAATGCTCCCACTCTGTGAGCTGCTGAGACATCCTAGGGTCTCAGCATCCAAGGCTAACAATCACAGAAATCAGGTGGATTCAATATACTTTTAATGAACTCAACATAGACGTTGGTAAATAAATTGCTGGACACATAGGCAAACAAAATATAGCTCTGAAGGAGCTGCAAGACCTGATGTAAGTGCACTGTTCTGATTTTTTGGTCACCTCTCAACTAACTACGCAAACTGGGGGAAAGAGAGACCTGTTGTTTCATACTCTACAAAAAAAAAAAAATAAGACAATGTTTCTGGATATATATCTTAACTAATTTCTCCTGCACTAGCAACAAATGAACTGCCAGGGACAGAATGCACTTTTCACCCCATCTGTTAAAGCATTTCAGTGAATGTCAATTGGCAGCAGCAGTGCAAACTCCAGATATTCACTTTCCCAAGCAGGATGTCACTCCTATAGATGTTGTGAGATGCTGCTGTCAGAAAATCTTGTTTCTACTTGCTCTTATCTCACAACTCTCCCCTGCAATCAAATCAGTGAGACTGCAGAAGGAACACTGGCAAACCCACAAAAGGTTTCAGTGATCTGTATACTCCCTCTCCAGTCCAGATTTCTTAATTTCTGTATCACATCGGATGTGTCACAGTCCACTGGGTATTTATGAAAAGTTGTGTAACTAGAATTACATAAAGTACAGGAGGGATAGTTTGATCTGAACACCTCTGCAGATGGGGCACAGTCAGCTATTGCTGGCTTTCTGACAAGCCAGAAATGTTATAAATGTGTTTTAAAGACTGCTCAGAGAGCAAGAGATTAAGATAATTCAGCCATATAAATATGTGGCCATGAAAGGGAGACATGAGTTTTCTATCTTTGCTGGTGGTGTAGCTGTGAGGTTAACATTTCTCTTTAGATGTTTACCCGACAGCTTATGACTGAGCCCATGCTGTTCCTGTTTCAGTGTTATGCCCCATATACTCTCTGTCCAGTAAGCTCTTAATTTCCAGTTAGATGATGCTCTGTTGGCAGTCTGTCAGAAGCGTAACATTTAACACATCGTCAACTTAATTATCTGCCTTAAATCTGAAAAAAATAAATAGCATGAGGGTGCTGCAGAGAGGAATACTGATGGATTACTTTTGATATTCTTGTTAAACATGGCATGGAACAGGTGAAATATCCAGTGGTAAGATTAACTGTATCTTTTATAAAGTGAAAAGTTTTCACCTTGAAAACTCTCTTTAAAAAACAAATTTAGCAGCAACTAACTAAAGCCCTTTGCAGCAGAGGGGAAAGTTTTGTTTGTAGGCTTTCAGTACTGAAACTGCACTGGGAAGTGAAGAAGGAAGACAGTAATTTTTCTGGCTTCAGTGATTAGACAATGAAGATGCTTTCCTAGTTCCTCTTACCTTAAAACTCGGCCTGATTTCTCGGAACCATTCAGAAATAATGGCCCCAGCACTGCCTATGGTATTTCTTCTGTTAGACTGGATTTCTTCTTAGAAAACCTCCTGTATGCATGAGGATCCGAACATAACTTCTGCTCCAACCTGCTCTTTCTCTAAATTGACTGTTAGTCCTTGCGTATCATAGCTCACTGTCTTTTAAAAACTCCTGTCTAACAGACACCTTGCATTCAAGACAGGATCTATCATTATCATTTATATATACATTAATATTTGAAGATCAAAGATATCCTTGAGATGCTGAAGCAGAAGTATTCGTAATCCATATTCGGGACAAACTGAACAGATTAATGAACTGCCCAAGACCGTGACATGAAGCACAGTGTAAATAACAGATAATCCACCCTACCTGAAACTATAGAAATCAGATTTGTTTATTAATAAGTGATTATTAAAATGCCTTTTAATGCTGTTGAAGCACATGTGGTGATGATTAGAGAGGAATTTTCTTGACAGGGCACTGAATAAATAGACCCATCCTTTGCAGAAGCATTCATGCAGTGGCACAGCTAATGTAAAGAGGTGAGGCTGACCCAACATTTAGACAAATGCTAATATAGCCCTACAGGTGGATGACTTCAGCACAGTTGTCGTGCATTTTTTGGTTGTTTTTAACTGCGTTTTTGATGCTGCTGTGCCTACCTGGCAGTCTTGCTGCATGCTGCTACAATTTTCCCTCTTTTCCTTCTCAGCTATCAATTTACAAAGTAACGGAATGGAGAACAAGCAACAAAGCAATGGGGGGGTGACAAAAAATAAGGAGATGAAGAAAAAAATGGTAAGTGAATGCCTCAACTCTTCTATCAGTGTATTTGCTGTTATGTCAGCACGTTAAGGCGAGAAATAATGTATGTGCTACCCACATACAGCCATATTACTGGCTTTTGTGTGTCAACAGCAGTGAGCTGCTCCCACTGTGTTATGTTAAATGAAACTAAATAAAACACAGATACTGATTCATCTCAAATGCGCTCCATGCATTTTAGAGGCTCAATTCTCCTAGTTTGCCCCTTGTACTGTTGGGGACCATTCAAAAAGATTAGAAGTGTTGTTTGGGTTATCTATCTGTGCAGATGTTTCTCAATATGAATGATGACTTCACATGTTAATAAGGACCACATGGCTTTCTGTTCAAGTGCTGCTTTGCTCAACGTGTGGTGAGGACACAGGTTGCACAAAGACTCAGGTCATATATTTGGAACAATTTCGTCTCAGAAATTGGTGGTGCATTGGCACAGGCTGCCCAGGGATGTGGAGGAGTTACTGTCCCTGGTGATGTTCAAGAACTGTGTAGGTGTGGCACTGAGGGACATGGATAGTGGGCATGGTGAGGATGGGATGGTGGTTGGAGCAGGTGCTCTTAGTGGTCTTTTCCAGATTTAATGATTTTATGACACCTCCAAGTTTCTACATTACAGTCTGCCTTCAAACCTGCTGTGCTTTATGGCTTAACTTCTGTGTCTTTGGGAACTGCAAGGTAGTTGTGAGGTATGTGGCACGTTAGCGGTGGAAAGAGTGCAGATTTACACCACTATGGATTGCAGACATCTGGGAATAGTTCCCAGATGTACTTAGGACTGGTCTGAGGCACATGCGTTGCCAACTGAAAGGCGCAGCTTAACTCTCAGCGTTTTGATGCGTGTTTGCAAATAGGCACCTGCGGAACGAAGAGGTGGAAGCGCTGACCACCGCCCCCCAAGCAGCGCGGAAACCCTCCGCCTCCCCGGGGCTCACGGCTATTTGTTTAAGTTATTCAGCAGCGCTCTGGACCACCCCATCCCTCCCTCCGCGCAGGCCAATCTCTGTGGTGGCGGAGCGGAGCTCGGGCACGGCCGCGCTGCCCCTCGCTCACCCCCCGCCTCCCACGGCCGCGCCCCGCGCGCTGCCCGGCGGAGATGCGCGACTGCTGCGCACGTGCGGAGGCGGCGGCATGGAGCCTGCGGCGGCGCCCGAGGCGGATACGCTGGTGGCGCGGGAAGCGGGCGGCCGCCGCGCGGGGAGAAGCGCAAGTAGCGTAAGGAGCCCGAGGGGAGCGGGGTCGGCGGCGGAGGGGTGCTGACTGGGGGGAGAAGGGGAGGATTTGTGACCTTTCTCAGCTGGGTAGGGGGGAGGAGAAGCGGGCTCGGGCACGGCGGCCGCGGGAGCCGGAGTAAGTCCCCGAGTGAGAACGGGCTCAGGTTGCAGTGCGGAGCGGTCCCCGCTCGGTGCCGGCTGGGCTGAGCTAAAAATACCGTGGCCGCCCGAGCCGGGAGCGGAGGGGGGCAGCGGGGACGGGGCAGAGCCGACCACGCGGTGGGAGAGAGCCCGCTGGGCGAGCAGCTCCTGCAAACAGGGCGAGGAGAGCGGGGCTGCACTGCGCTCAGCTGGGGAGGGCAGGGAGCAGCCCGGGGGCCACGGGTGGGCACGCACCTGTCTGCCTGGAGCCGTCCCAGCAGCGGTGTGCAGGGTCGGGTGCGTGAAAATCAGGTGCCTATTGTCGATAAGAAGCCTTAGCAGCGTCTATTGAAAGATCCTAAAACTTCCTTCTGTGCCTGTGCGGTGTTTACTGCTTGCAACTGTGTTTGATTTTAACCTGGAAAGGGGGCTATCACCCACTAACCAGAAAAGCAAAATCATGAATAGTGCTTGGAAAACTGAAATGCAAACCAGTGTACTTTTAAAACAAAAGCAACTGAAGGTTCATAGTACGCGAGCATTGCACCCTGTGCTGAAAGAAGAAGTTGAGTTGGTAAAAACATTTCCAAAGGCTATCGGAGCTCTGTGATCTGTGATAAGAGCAAAAAAATATGAACTCTTACAAGTAAGCAGCTCTCTCATGCCTGGGGGTCTTTGCTTTGGTCCAGTATGAAACTTCCTTACTGCACCTTTATGCAGGGTGACAGCCTGTGCTAAGAGCAGCACACTGATAGTGGTAAAGGAAAGTAGCACCGCTGGGGAAAGTGTGACCACTTCTTGTTTCCCAGCCACTATCGAACAGATTGCTGGAGGCTTAGCTTGCTTTGATCACTTATTTGTTTAAAATACTGCCACAGACTTAATTTTATTTTGAGTAATTTTTTTCTTTCTTTTTTCTTTTTCCCTTCTTGTTTCATTTTGCTTTTATTTGGCGTTGCTGAAACTTGAGCAAATATTTGAAGTAGTGCACGAGGAGAGACAGGTCATGGAGAAATTGAAGCTCATGTTCCAAGATCTGTAAAGCTTTGCATGAGGCTCAGTGTGCCTTCTGCAGCAGGTCATATATGAGAAAACTTCAGGGTGCTGAAGTGTGCTCTAAACCTTGCTGTCTGCAGCACTTGAAAATAGAGTGGGCATTGGGTTTTCTAATTTGACAGCACTCGCATCATTTGTACTGCCTTATTTGTTACTTAACCCTGTGTGCATTTAATTTGTTTGCGCTGAAATTTTCAGGTGTTCACTGGAGTTTTTAATAAGCATAGATTACGTGGTCCAAATCACCTTGTTTGCAGGATTTTTCCAAGGTGTTTAATGTTGTTGGAGCAGATCTTATGTGGTAATATTGCTAAAAGGACTTGCACTTATCATTTATAAAACCTTTGGGAACACTCCTGTGTATCTCCTTAGTGTTCTAAATTCACAGAATCATAGAATCATTTGAGTTGGAAGAGACCCCAAAAGGCCATCTAGCCCAATTTCCCTGCAGTGAACAGGGATGCCTACAGCTCCGTCAGGTTGTTCAGAGTCCCACCCAACCTGAGCTTGAGTGTCTGCAGGGATGGGGCATCCACCACCTCTCTGGGCAACCTGTTCCTGTGCTTTGCTACCCTTATAAAAATGTCTTTTATATCCAATCTAAACCTCCTCTCTTTTAGTTTAAAACCATTTATCCTTGTCCTGTCACAATAGACTCTGCTAAAGAGTCTGTTCCCTTCTTTCTCCCATTGCAGATATTGAAAGGCCATTCGGGTTTCTCCGGAGCCTTCTTTTTTCATGGGCCCCACTGCTAGAGCCTGTCTAGGTCTCTTTGAATGGCTTCTTTCCCTTGAGTACATCAACTGCATCACACAGTGTGGTGTCATCTGCAAACTTGCTGAGGGTGTGCACAATCCCACTGTCGATGTCACTGATGAAGATAACAAAGAGCTTTGGACCCAGTACTGACCCCTGAGGGACACCACTGGTCCCTCATTCAGAGTAGCAGTGACTCCTAGAAGTGAAGGAGTGGCTGTTCAACTCAGAGAAAAAATGGGCAAGGTGTTATCAACACCTAAATAAAGCCTTATGTTGAAATTTCTGCTTCTTATTTCTGGAATAATGCTGCAAAGCTGCATGTGTGGCAGGTTCATTTTGAGAAGCTGGCTAATAATAATAAATTGTACTTGGCTTATTTAATGAACTCCATGGGATATATTTCTTATGCAAGATTTTCTTCTTCTGCTGTACACTTCCTCCTGACCTGACTGAAAATAGAGCAGTTAATGAACTGTGTAATCTCTTCAAAGACTACCACGCCCTGTGGAAGAAGTTAACCACGCTGGGCTGTACCACAGGGCATGTTTGAGCCCTTCAGACCTGCAGCTGCAGAGCACAGCAGACCCCATGGGTGCTGAGTTGTGTGCTGCAGCCCCTGCCCTATCAGTGGATATCCCATAATTTCTTCATGAACCCAAGTGACAGTGACTGTGTGGTGGCAACGTGACCCCCAGCATGTCAAAAGCCACACTGCAGCCACTTCCCCTACTGTACTTGTCCTGGAGGAACTTGCTCCTGTTCATCATCACTGCTGTCATGCAATATGCTACCTGCTCAAATGTAGTTGGTGCTTCAGATCTTCATTTCCCAAAGGAAATGTACAGCTTTGTGCCACTGACAAAATGTATAGATTCATTAACCTGTCGTCTGCTCTTTGTGATGTAGATGAAGCTGAAGTTACAAGGCCTACTTACACAGCTTTTTCTCCTTTCCAAAGCCATTTCCAAAGTTCAGGCTTCAATGAGCAATCAGACTGAACATAAACCAGTAGTCACTGCTCCTGAAATTTGAGATTCTTAGCAGAGTTTTTAAAAATAATTAAAAAAAAAGATGCTTTAAAATGTCATCCACTATAATGAAATATATAATGAATGAATGAATAATTATAAATATATAATGAAATTATGAAAAATTATAAATATATAATGAATGAATTAAATAATATATAATGAACTATAATGAAAGTCAAGAAAGGTGAGCTGTCTTCTATAATGTACAAAACAATAGCCAAGCAGCCACCAAAACACAGATTTCTCTTAGGAAATCTTTTGAGAATTAAATTAGGACTGGCATTGGTCACGTGTGCAGCACTCCAAAATCCAGAAGCAGAACTGAGTGTCAGAAAGTGATGCTGGATGAAATGGAAAGGACCCTTAAGTCTGGAAGCTTCAAATCAACTGACTGTTACTCCATTATCTGAGCAACGTTGCTTTTTGTATGGATGAAGAAATTAGTAGTAGAGGTTGGGGCTATCAGCTAAATGCAGGAGGAGGGATGGGGGTGGAAGGAGGAAAGTTGTAGAGGGTGAATTACTGGTACAATGCTGGGGGAAAAGAGCAGATGGAATCTCTGTCTGAGAGTGTGTGTGCGAATGGCAGCAAGTTGCTGTTGGTGAGGTACATCTGGGTTAGAATATCTAGTTTTTGGCACCAGTTTGTTTGTTTGCTTGTTTGTTTATTTAATGCTCAGAATTTCACTAATCCTTATGCTTATTGGGCTGGGTGGGGAGTACACCAACTTCTTAGGCTACCCCCTAAGTCAGGTCTACCCCAAGTCATGTTGCACCAATAATGTGTTACTGTGTGCTTTGTGGTGTTATTGTGCATTGCCAAAGGTTTCTTTGATGAGATATGCTTCTGTAAGATTTTGCTTTTTATTTTTTATTTTTTATTTTTTATTATTTATTTATTTATTTTTGTGTGTGTTGGGGGCAGATGGGGAGATTGAAGCAAGAATTTGTGAGGTTGAAAGAAGTTTGAATGTTTACTTATGCCTTGGTAAATGTTAACTGAGATGCTGTCACTTCAGATTTACTGTTTCTTGGTCTGCAGAAATGGGGAGTGCTGCAGGCCATTACTCTGCATGAAGGAGGTCTGCCTGCAGGAGCTACACAAGACAGTACAAGCAGTGTTAAAGACTGCAGCTTTTCTATTTAGAGTATACTAACAATGGCTAATTCTTTTCCTTGTTTTTCAGAATTGGTCTGGAAGTCTAATTTTAGCATCTTTAACTGGTGCTTTTGGGTCATCTTTTCTTTATGGTTACAATCTCTCTGTGGTGAACGCGCCTGCAGTGGTAAGTTACTGACACAACTGGCACTAAATATCAGTAGAGGGCAGCCTTGTCTATCTAATGTGCTCTCTCCAGCATCCTGCTCTTACCATCCTGCTGATAACGGTGGAAGAGGTTAAATCTTCTATGTTAACCTTTCTGTACTTGAATGACTGTTTCTGGTGTCTGTTTTCAACTAAATTCAGTATTGGTCAGGAAAACAAATGCTGCTGTCGAGATGAGGAGTTGTGCAGGGTTTCTTTTACAAAAAAACTTCCCAAAATACAGAATAATGCTAAATCTTGCTCAGTTTTGAGTGATAAAGCATTTTTAAGAGCCTGTCTTTCTGACTAGAGAATATTTGGTAGCTGCAGGCGCATATTCAGCAACTTTTGTTCATTCAGTTCTGGAGGCTGACACATTTCATTCCCACAGTTGCGCTGCTATAAATGTCTCTTGCTGCCTCTTAAATCATGGGCCACTTCTGCATTTCTTTGGTTCTGATTTTGAAACTGCTGTGTTGACAGTTTGCTGCAATGTATGGATTATGTCTGATGAGAAGAGTATTGTAGAATCAGTGTACAATTTTTGAGGGATTTCATTAAAATATCAGCTATCACATGGAAATCTGAATGACTTGTTTTCATACTGATGGCCTACAGAGGCACTTAATTCAACCAAGCAGCACATTAAGCAATTCAGTAGAGCTGCAAGAAACACTTTTTTTTTAAAAAATAGGTAACTGGTAAATTTTTTCAGTGAGTTGTCGATACTCTGTTTTTAAAAAGTTCCTTTCCAAAGTTCAGCTCCTCCTTTTATGGAAATCTGTTATTAGAATGTGTGGCTAAGCTTCACCTGAGCAGCTCAGTCACATGAAGAATGGATACAATATTCATTCAAGTAATGGAAAAAGAAATTTTGAATTCATATTGTATTTAATAAAGCAACGATGTGAAGGATTAGAAATTGACTCACCCTGTAGGAAGCTTTCGTTGTTCACTTGACAGCTTCTGGGAATTTTCCTGAAGCTCCTGGTACCATTTGTACCAATAACACCGGTTTAGACAGATTGGATGTTTATTCTAGTATGGCATGTCTGTGCATCACCTCAGCCTGCAATCTTCAGGAGATAAGTATGGCTTAGACAGAATCAGCAGGAAGCTGAAATTCTGGGAACAATGGTATTGATTGTAGCGGTGATAGGCATCTTTCCTGCACTGAGTCAGTGCTGTCAGAGGTGAAGCATGAATAGTCTGGCTTCTAAACTTCTAAGTGCGATATGAAAAATGGACCACCTGGTAATCAAAGCTCTCCTGCCGCTTTCTGCATGGGTAAAAGAAAGAAAGAGTGATCAGAAATGTTATTTGCCAGTGCCCAGATTGTTAGATTTGAGCCATGTTATTGATTATAGTGGTGATCAGAGAAGAATGAAGTTGGGGAGACTGGAATTGCAACTATATCATGAAGAAGGTTAAATTTCAAGTGTCATGGATAGTAGTACTTCCAGCATTGTCTGTTTTTGCTTGAAATCTTTATTTGTGGCTATTGGACAGAAAGTTTGGCACCGTGTTGGTGGTTCTGGTTGTGCTGTTGACAGGTGTGCATGAAGTCTGCCCTCTTCCAGAGTGGTGTTGCAGTATTTGAGAATTTAGTATCTTCCTTATTTGTGTTAGGCTATACAGTAGGTAGGGCCTAAGAATAGTCCTGTTCATACTCCAACGGAAAAGAGTATGTAGTTGTGTTGTTCAAGAGCAGAATACTACTAGTGTGGCCCCTGGTCCTCTCTGTAACTCCCAGGTCAAGCTGTGTCATCCATTTGTCTGGGACAGGCCACTTTCCCGTCTCTATCCTGCACTGGCCAGGCTGGAGAGAAGAGTCTGGGAGCTGCTCATAGCCAAGGTGAGGAGGAATGAGCCGTACCAACACTGATTCCTGCAGCACAAAATCAGAACGTTTGCTCCATATGTCTTCTCCTGTGTGGCTGTGTGTCACCAAATGAAGTGAAGTTGAGAATGATGTGAGGTAACTGAGGGGAATGGCTTTTGCCTGTAAATAAATAGCGCTCTTACAAGAGGTCATAGTGGGAGTACATTAACTCCTAAAAGCTGTAAGTTGAGTTTAATTTATAAACTTGGTGAATCAAGCAACGTGATTTGGTTGTGTGCACCTTACAGCCAACATTGTGGTGGGCATCTCTGTGTAGGATGCTGAGTATCTTTTGCTCCTATTTACTTCAGTACAATTCCTGTTGACCAACTTTAGAGAAATTGCTATATAATGCTTTAAGGGGTATTTAGAAAGTGCTTGATAATGACTGTTGACAAAAGTATGAGATGTTTCCAGGAGACAGGATTTGAACACTGAATTGTACAGGGGAAGTTCATTTAAGGCTGAAACTATGAACTCTGTGTGCAATTGTGTATGTCTTCTTTCTGTGCTGAAAGTTGTGCCAGCTCATCAAACCACAGGGAAATGCCCCCGCAGTTCTCAGCTGGGAGCTTTACAACAAGCCATTTCATAAGGTTCGGTCCTTGATCTGACTTACTGCAATGGGGAAACAAACTGCATCAGATCTGCCCAGTGCAGATTTGTCTGTACTGACTACTCAGTCCCCCACCTTCCTGTGGGAAGGAGCAATAACCCATTGCAGGTGTGCTTTTCCCCTGCCAAGCACTTCTTGTCTTCTTCCTGCTGGAAGCTGTGTTTCTGCAATCTTTTTAGAGCTGGCACTGGGGTAGCTGCAGAAATGTATAGCTCACTGTCAGCCAGTTGGGTAAGTGTGAGTGGCCCTCAAAACTGTGGGCCAGGGCATTTTTCTTCTCAAAAGACCACCTCTTATCTCCCCTTGATGTAAGTTATTTAAAGTTAGACAAGAAAAATCACCTTATATGTGTGCGTGTATATATGTGCTTATATATGCTTTAACTCTGTTCTGGCGTGGCCTTACCTTCAGTACTGTGTGCAGGTTTTGGCATTATGATATAAAAAGGACATAAAATTATTAGATAGAATCCAAAGGAGGGCTACCATGATGGGAAAAGTTCTAGAGGTCAAGACATGCAAGGAGAGGTTGAAGTCCCTCAGTTTGTTCAGAGCAGAGCAGCTGCAGAGGGAATGGCATGGAGCTGTGTCAGGGGAGAGGCAGCTGGGGGTTAGGGAAAGGGTCTGCACCAGAGGGTGGCTGGGCACTGGCAAAGGGTATGCATAATGGATTTGTTGAATCAGATTTGTTTTTTGCTTTTGGTTTTCATTTCCATGTGCAATACCTCCAAACCTGTATGTGTTAATACTTTCCCATTTAGTGTCAGTAGAAATCTAGGCAAAAAAAAAGAAAGAACAAAAAAACAAACAAACAAAAAAAACCAACGTGATGGCATGTTTGTCTCTTATTCTTAAATGCTGTAGTTCGTACTTTATTTTCTTGAATATTTAAACTTGCCTAATGTCTCATTATGAATAAGAATGTAGTGCTGAGAAAATTAGTCATGACAAGGGGAAAAAATTTACATACTATTTTTAGTTATTAGAATTAGCAAGAAATGCTAATAGTGTTCTAAAAATGCTTTCTCTTAGTATTCATCACTATCAAAAATGAATCTCAAATAAACTAGATATCAAAATCTAAATATAATCTGAGTACTGATATTAGAGATAAGATTTATTACTTGATTTAGTGATGAATTTATTTGGATATTCACAATGAAATATAGTTTGCTGCAAAGTTAACCAAGTGCAATTGGACATTTTTCATGTAATAATTTGTTTCTGTTTGTATGGGAACTATAAAATAGAGTGGAAATAATGAGGTATGATTGTCTTTCTTTTAAAAGTCAGGGCACAATAATCTAGCCAGAAATTTAATAGAATGAAGACACTGTGAACACCGCATGTTCTACCCCCACTTCTCTAATGTACTTGGCATGTGCAGAGATTGTGTTTCAAGCTAAATAAAGCCCTCAGGTTGAATAGCTCGTGCATAGCAGGCTCGAATACCTATGGTTGGAAGTTCCTAGCCTAAACAGGGAGAGCTTGGTGGAAGTCTTATCCTTCTGAGTGCTACCCCAAGATACTTTAGAGGCTGTGTCATGCCTGATGAAATCTGAGAGGAGCCTGACGAGACTTTGAGATACTGTAGAGCTTGTGAGGGATCGTATCACACAGGTGTGCAGAACTGTTCTGCAGGAGTGATCATGTGGTACCTCATGCTTTCTGGAATACCATAACCCCCAGTGGCATCAGATCTTTTCTTGGTTTCTAAATGAGAGAGGAATAAAAGTGAAGAAGTTTGATGAAAAAGAAATCAAATACACGTCTTTGCAGGTGATACAAAGATTGTGTAAGAAATGTCCTACTGGAGATATGAAGCCTTTACATTTTAGAAAGATGAGAAAATTAGGCATAACTGAACATTAGAGTAAGAGTAGTTGTTAAAGCCATCTTGCAGAAAATTACAATTGTGCTCATATAGGGAAAGCAGAAAAATAATATGAACTCTGGCATCCTGATTACTAAAACTGTGAGCTGGTCATGGGATCTGAGTATTTTCAGGAGGGAGAAAAGAATTCCAGAGAGCTGAAGCTATAAGGCTGATAGATCAAGCAGAAAAATGATGTTCCAGAAATACAAGGACAGAGCAAGAAAACTGAATTTATGTTTTGGAATGGAAAAGTCTCTGAAGGTTCCATGCCAGAAGGCTTTTTACAGGGATGTATTGGATACATTTTAAAATCAGTAGAAATGTGGAATAAAATTAGTCATAATTTTCTATCTCACTGACAAAATGCCATACATAAGACTGAAAAAAATACCCAAAAATACTGGCTACATGTCACTTCTTACAAATAACATAAATAATAGAGAAATTGAATGAATTAATGTGACTTGAAGGAAAAAAGTAATTTTGAGGGACAGGCTGGGAAGATAAAGGTTAAGAATTAGATATTTGCACTTGACAAACTTGCGGAAACTATAATACAAAAGTGAGAATCTGGGAAAGATCAGACATGGCTTTTGTGAAGGGCAACGATCCCTTAAGGGTCTGGAGTTTTCCACAGAATCAAGAGGCTCTCGGACTTTCAAAAAATATTCTGGAAGGATACTTATGCAAGTCTTTTAGGAGGAACTAAGCTGTCATGGGGGAGTAAGTGTAGGCTTTGGGATAGATGAGTTGTTAAAATACAAGAAGATAGGAGAAGCCAGGTTTCAGGTTTTTGTTTCTTTAAGAGAAATCAGTTGACTGGAAGATAGATTTATTTCTGCATCTTAGGTATCTGATTTCATGTTTGATACTTCTTTCATTACTGAAAATAAAATGCTTGTTTAGCTGCCTGAACTTCATTCAAAAAACATCTTATGTAAATGTGAAGGTAAGAAGCTATTATTTATTTATAGAAGCAATTTGTCATTCTTAACAGTGTCAAAAAAGCTAGCTCTTTTTTTTTTTTATGTTACTGTGGCTTTTTTTTTCCCCTGTAGTATCAAACCAACATCTAAAATTTCTTATCTTCCTCCTCCAGCAATTATTTATCTTGGCTGTGAATTTCTGGGAAGAAAAATGTTAACTTTTGTTGCTTGGCTTAACATGTCCTTTATTTTGTATGGCTGACTGGTTCTGTGTTATCATAAATGAGTCATAAAAGTGGAGCAGGCTCCCTTCTTCCATCAGTCCATGAATACCAGTTCATATTGGAAAGATCCAACCAGTGATCAGAGTCATGATCTGGTGCCACTAAAAGAAGGTGAAGGGTCTTAATAATCGGAGACTCTTTGCTGAGAGGCACTGAGGTGCCCATCTGCCTCCCGGATAATCTCTAGAAAGGTTTGCTGCCTGTTGGGGGCTTGCATTCAGGACGTCAAGAAGAGAATATCTGGCATGATAAAGCCAGACAACCACTATCACCTCCTAGTCTTTCAAATTGAGTTGCATGAGGCTGCAACCAGGAAATTTAAAAACATCACAGAGTTTGGAATGGACCTCAAAAGATCACTGAGTCCAACCCCCCTGCTAAAGAAGGTAACCTAAAATAGGTCACACAGGCAGGCGTCCAACCAGGTCTTGAATTCTTCCATAGGAGACTTCATAATCTCTCTGCACAACTTATTCCAGTGCTCTGTCTCCCTTACCATAAAAAAGTCCTTACAATGTCAGTAAGGAACTTTCTATGCTGAAGTTTTAGGCCATTACTTCACGTCCTATCACTACACACCACTAAGAAGAGCCTGGCCTCATCCATTTGCCTTCCACCTCTCCTTAGATATTTATAAACGTTTTTCAGATCTCCTCTCAGACTTCTTTTCCCCAAGTTGAACAGACCCAGGTTACTCAGCTTTTCCGAAAAGACTCCATGTCCCTAGTGAAGATGTTGGAGGGATTGGGAACGCAGGTAGTGTTCTTCACAGTTCTCCCATTTGGGGACTGGGATCTGGGCAGAAGGAGGAGAACAGATCAGTTGAATGAATGGCTGCATGGGTGGTGTCACACCAAAGGCTGTGTGTTCTGAAAGCCCATCTGAAGGGCCTCTATACCAACACATGCAGCATGGGGAATAAGCAGGATGAGTTGGAAACCATGGTGCACTTGGAAAACTTATGATCTTATTGCTATCATGATGAGACTATGTAAACTTAATGAGGTTCAACCAAACAGAGTGCAAGGTTTTGCACTTGGTTCAAGGTAATCCCAGATATGCTTTCAGACAGCTAAAAGAACTCTGTGAGCATAGTCCTGCTGAGAAGAACTTAGGGATCCTGGGATGAGAAACTTAACATGAGCCAGAAGTGTGCACTTGTAGCCTGGAAGGCCAATGGTATTTTGGGCTGCATCAGAAAAGAGGTGAGCAGTGAGGGTGGTGATATTCCTCCTCTATTCTGCCCTCGTGTGGCCCTATCTGGAGTACTGTGTCCAGGTCTGGGGCCTACAACACAGGAAAGATGTGGAGCTTTTGGAGAAGATCCAGAGGAGGGCAACAAACATGATCAGAGGGCTGGAGCACCTCTCCTTCCAGTACTGAAAAGGAGATTATAAACAGAAGGGAAATCAACTTTTTACATGGATAGATAGTGATAGGACAAGGGGGAATAGTTTTAAAGTGAAGGAAGGAAGAGTAAGATTAGATGTCAGGGGGAAGTTTTTCACTGAGAGAGTAGTGAGGTGCTGGAGTGGGTTGCCTAGAGAGTTTGTGGATGTGCCATCCATGGAGGTGTTCAAGGCCGGGTTGGATGGGACCTGGGCAACTTGATTTACTACTTGGTACAGCAGTTGGCAACTCTGCCTGTGGCAGCGGGGTTGGAACTTGACCCTTGTGGTACCTTCCAACACAAGCTGTTCTATGATTCTATGACCAATTTTTTCCACAGAATCATAGAATCACAGAATCGCAGAGTTTGGAAGGGACCTCAAAAGATCGAGTCCAACTCCCCTACCAAAGCAGGTAGCCCCCCTTCCCAAAGCAGGTTTCAATTCAGTCCATCTTTTTCCTGAAATTATGCTAAAGAAATTGCTATGAAGGCACTCATTTTTACAATACTGCATCTTCATAGAAAAGACAAGTGAAATAGCATTTCCTTTTGTGCAAATCTGAGCTTGCGTTTTAGGTCTGAAATACAAAGCATCAATGATAAGTACTGTTTCATAGTAAGCACAGTGCAAGCTTTGACCAATGGGATTCCTATTATATATCTTCTAAAGTATCTTTAATTTTTTCCCCATTAAGTTTCATAATTAAATGTAAAAAAAAAAATGGGCAACCAATGTAGTAGAAATTCCAGGAAAATTTCTTTATAATCAGGAAGACAGGTTTTGGACATGCCATTTGGGAAGTGGGACTGAGGTGGGCGTGTTGAACCCAGTGTTTCAGTACCCACAAACAGGCTGATGCCCTTTAGAGCTGTTGCTTACAAATGTCCTAATCTTCTTCTATTTCTTCTATATCTTTTAACAAATATTCAGCAATTCAACAAATTTTGAAATCTTCCATGAAATGTTGTGTTCTCTGTGGTAGCTTATCAGCTAGAGTGTTTTCTGTGCATGTGCGTTCATGCAGGCTTCTGGAAGAAGCACAAGGGTGGTGAGGCAAATAAGAGGAAATGGGGAAAGCAAAGAAAGAAGTTACCACAGTTGTGATATGTGTGTGCAGATGCATGGACAGTCTTCATTTAATTCCTCCCACTCCATACCCAATCTGTCAACATTCAGCTTTTGGTGCTGTACCACGGAAAACAAGCTGAACTTGTTTCTTGATGTCAGTCATGTTGTCCTCTGGCAGGTATCAGTTGTGATTCCCACCCTCTTTACTCCTGCATTTCTGCCTACTTACCAGTCTCTTCAAGACATTTTCACCTCTGTCCCCTCCCTTCCTCAATCCCTTCTTTCCTTCCTTATTTTTTTACCCAAGGTTATTGTCATGATAGAACCATGAGAAAGCAACGAAACGACTTGCTCTTAGTACAAGATTGTTTCATGATCAGTGACTCAACAAGAGATTCCACTATTCAAACATTTATGGTTGTTCTTTATTTTTGTTTATTTATTATTATTTTCAAGATGTCATGGCAGATGATAGACAGTACAGTTTTGTTTAGCTTGTCCAGAAACTGTTATTCTAGGATGCGATACCTCACTTGCTTGAGGTTAATGGTATATATGTGAGCTATCAGCAGATCTCAGTGATGTGCAGAAATGTGCCAAGTGTTCTGTTGTTAATTTTGTACTGGCAACTTAAATCATATCATGCCTTCTTTAGAGAAGTTTTTCTTTTATGTCTCTCCTCTTTTCCTCTTGTCTGCTAATGTTTTCTTTCCACAATGCCCTTAAAAGCATGTATACTTTGATGGTTCAGTTAGTCTGTAACACAGTTGCATCTATAGGTGGGTACCCATTTTTTGGAGGAGGAAGATAGGAATACAAAAGTGGTTCCTGCAAGCAAGCTGCTGTTTGTTCATCCAATTGCTGTGAGCTGCGTACTTAAAGACGGATTTTCGTATGTACAATGCTGTATTTTCTTTCAGTATATCAAGAAGTTCTACAATGAAACTTGGGAACGAAGATACGGCTTCTCAGTGGATGAAAGCACCCTGACTCTCCTCTGGTCTGTAACTGTTTCCATTTTTGCCATCGGTGGCCTTGTGGGCGCTATTATTGTTACCCCAATTGTGAAGTTCTTTGGACGGTAAGTGCATTGGAGAACTAGTGACTTCTAAAGCAGTTCCTAACCCAGCTTATCTAGAGATCTTTACTTGTATTTTATTTTTTAAAACCCTATTCATCTCTACCAGAATGTGAAGTTACAAAATCTCATTTCTAAGAGTTGTGAATTTCAAAGAATAAAATTAATACCTTTTCATCTGACCATACTCTGCTACATTTGAGTTAATAGAAAAGTTTGCCCAGAATTGATATCTTGTTGAGGTGTCAAAAATGTTGAATAAACAAGTGTGCAAAAGGAAAAAAAAAACATAAAATAGGAAATATTTTAGAAAAGATTGACAGATTCTTGTCCCACAAGTCTCCTAGGCATCTTAAAGTTACACAAATAAAACATGTTTCATTTATGTCTCAACAACTTTCGTTATTACACAATAGAAAAACTTTGCTCCTTTTTTTTCATCTCCTTGTGTGGACTTAAAATATGGTTTGAAGACACAGACTACCGTGAAGTTTTTATTTCTTCTTCCACTTTCTTGGTGACACATTCACCATTCTGTTCAACAAATTATTTGATCAAATCTTGACCATAGAAAATATTAATATTTTACAAATGTTCATGGTAGTGTACTTTGCATTTTTGCAGTAGGTGATAGCTAGATATTTCTCTTACATGCCATCTTCTAAAGAGTTCTAAAATTGATTAGTAATTTCTCTATATTTGGAAGGAGTTGGATAAAAAAAACTATAACATGCATCTTAGCTACTAATTTGGCTTTTCCTTAATTATAAAATTTCAATTAATTAATTCTCAAATAAGAAATTACAAATTATAAATGATTAAAAATCATTTTATAATCTCTGCTTGATTGAATTACCAAAGAAATTCATCCAAGAGTGTCATATATAAGTCTTCATCTTCACTGTTCTTACTTGCATTCCACATTTTCACTATTTCTACCACATACTTTGCATGGTACTCTGATCCTATATATCATCTCTCTAAACTCCCCCACTCTCAAATCGTCTGCTTAGATTTTTTTTCTTGGTTGCCTCTACATTTTTTTCCTACTCTTCTACATTCTTTTTCTTCTTTTTACTCCAAACAATGCCATTTCACATTGTTCCATTTTGTGCTTACAAGAAGTCACTATACTCTACTTTGTAAATCTATTATATGCTTTTCATTAACATATTTTGTCCTGTCAATTCAACATTTGATTTTGTGTTCTTTTTTTCATAGCCACTTTTTTTTTTTTTTCTTTTTTTTCTGATTGTTTGCAATTCCTATTGCCTATCCATCAATTTGCCTTTTAACACATTTATTGAATATATGAATGTCTCCTTGTGTCAGACTGTTTAATTTTTTGGAATTGCCACTGAATCATCTTTGCTTTAGTGAATTATATAAGAAATGAATTCAAAGAAGTCTCCTTTTTTAGTGTGGAGTAGAACAGGTTTGTGTGAAATTTTGTTGAGGTGGTGGCTGATGCCAATCATAAGCATACCTCTTTGATGAGAGCACATTGTATTTCCAGGGTAGAGTTCTAAATCTTTGGAAGCTCTATCCCTGTTTATGATGTTTATCCCTGTTTAGTCATGAAAACAGTGCTCTTGTCGATACAAGTAATAGTACTTGATTGGAGATTGGAAGGAACTGTATCTGTCAAAGAGATTGGATTGGCTGCTCATCAAAATGTAGTTCTTGAGTTTGCTGTTCACATTGCAGTGTACTTGTCTGGTTTAGGAAGCCAGACTGACGTATCAGTACAGTAATTGAAGAGCACACTGTGAAGTGTTGACACAACAATAAAATACTTACGTTGTTAAATGGTTCAAGTGTAGGTTGAAGAATTTTGTGCATGATGAAAGTGTGCTCTATTTATACTGACATCGAATAATGTACTAAGGGGATCAAAAGCATTAGTCAGAAATAATGTGAGACTTTTAAAAGAGAACTCTTGCCTCATGTAGCTGTAAGATTAATAACATAATTTTCAGAATACTGGATTTCTAAGCACTGCTATATTTCAAGAGATTTTCAGGGCAAGGTTTTCAAAGGGCCTTCATTCACATAAGGAGAAGTCCTATGTTCAAACAAAGCAATTAAAGTAATTTATCTAGATTATCATGGTAACTAGAATAGTGATCAGTATTCATTCTGTTACTGGCATCGACTGTTATTTAAACACAGAGTTCTTCCTATATTTTTTATACAATGTACCACATCCCCTAAGATGAGCTTCTAGAATTTTATTGCTAATGAATTTTGAGATAGTGATACTTTTTTGAGGACACTTGAATTCAATAATTTTTATAGTTGTGAGTTTCATGCAAAAAGGTTATTAATTCAAATCCCTAATTAAAAAAAAAACACAACGTGATTAATTTTTACAGCAGTGGAGGTCATGTCGTTGGTTGGATTTTGTTCTGGCTTCTGGATTTCTCCATTATCATGAGGGAAATGACAACTTTGAAATCACAAGAGACATGAAATTTTGGAAAAAAAGAACAAATTCTGATGCGGAGATTCTCAAGTCTTTTATATATATATATATATATACACATATATATATATATATATATAATCTGATGAACACATGGCTCATCTTTTATTAATATTTCCAACTAGGTATAAAACTGGAAATTCTATTTCTACAGCAGAACAGATATTTAATCTTAAGAGAGAGGCAAATTTTAGTACAAGGTTGTAAAACATATTGTTTCTCTTAGAATATAGCTGCTGCTGGAAAAAATGCTTTGTGCTCAGACAACCAAACATTTTTTGGTTGCTTCTTCCTTTTGTAATGCTCTAGACTGGAAAAAGCTCTGAATTATTTGAACAAAAAGGGGAACAAAGACATTTACATTTAAGTGAACGCTTGTCTACTATTTGTAGTGCAATATGTCACACAGAGACAGCTTATCATGAATGTGATAAATATATTTAAAAACCCAAATTATTATTTATTTAGTTATTTTTTGTCTCATTTGGGTCATTTTAACAAACAATGACTGTCTGCATTCCTGTACGTCAGGATAATGCAGTACATGGCTCACACCAGCCCAGGTTCCCTTTCCTAGATCTGACACTGCTTTGCAAGTTAGCTTTAGATTGAGTTCAGTTTGCTCCCTATTTGCCTGCTTACCTCATTACAAAAATAGGGATACTAAAATCTTCAGCAAGACTGAAATGAAGTGTGCTATGTGAGAGCTTGGTGGGCAATTTACACTTCACCAAGTTTCATGTACCATTTGAGAATTGCTTCATCAGTTTGTTGCTTTGGATGCAAAATGTATGAGTAGGTTGACCAATGAATCAGTGTGTCTTTTCTCATCATGAGTTAGCATGTTAGTGTATGAAGTTTGTGCACTTGCACTATGTAAGCGTTGTGAGCGTCTGTCTGACCAGATTGGCTGGAGTTTCCCAAGTGGAAGTGTCTGGTACAGTGTTCTATGAAGTATGGTATCATTATATTGCTTATGTTAGAGTTATATAAGCAGTATAAACAAGGGATTTGATGTATTCCCTTTTTTTGTGCCTTGTTTCTAGGGTAATACAGTTTTGCCCTATGTGATTGGGAGAGCGTGGCTAATTTATGATCATAGCAATTCTGAATATAACATGACCTGATTGAAACTAAATCAGGACAGTATGTGAAATCTGGAGAGTTTTGCTGTGTTCTTTTTCCTAGGAGATATGATGAGTGGTTACCACTGTTGGTGGCTGTGGTGGGCTGGCCCCAAGCAGCCGCTAAGGGCCCCTGAGTTGCTCCATCACAACCCAACTTGCAAACAGGGGAACAGAAGTGAGAATACACACAAGTTATATACAGGAAGGGAAATGACTTTCAAGTTACTAACATGGGCAAGCCAGACTTGAGGAGTTTAACTTAATCTGTTGATTAAAATAAATAATTAATTACTGATCAAGTAGTAGGGAAAGAAGGAAGGCAAAAATTGAAAAACCTTTCCTCCTACTGTCCCAGACTGGATGTCACTCCAGAATCCACTCCTCACCTTTGACATCACCATGGGTCACTTCAATGATCAGGGAGTCAGGGTCTATGCAGACAAGCTTAATTTTGCCCATCCTTGCTTTTTTTCTATGCTTCAGCATGCTGCTCAGAATAAATGGTCATTGGCTAACTGCTTAGAGAAGGATGCATGTTTTGTAAGCTTTTTTATTTGTTTTTATTTTATTTTTTGTTGAAAAAATAACAATAATAAGTTCAGATAAATGTATAGCACTTGTTTGACTTGACTCATTTCCATTTTTGACAGTATTTATTATCATACAAATTATATTACCCTCTAAGTTTATATCCATTTAAATGTAACAACAAAACCAGCACTCTTGACATCTGCATTATATAAACACAAATTTAAAATTAACTGTTTTTATTTCATTGTTTGAGTTCAAACAATCTTATTCAAGCAACGTTCGAACAGTCTTAAAAGAAAAAAATTATGGGAAATTTGGAAAAGTAATTTAAATATAAGTATTCAAAATACTTCCTCTTAAAAATGTATTAATCTATTGTAACCAATTGGGTGATTGGTTCAGTGGCGGAGATGATTCTGTTTGTTGCCTGTGTGCTGAATTCAAGATGGATGTTAACCTCTGTGTTACTTTTTTTCTTTTTTTTTGTCACATTTGAAAAGAAAGGGAAGATAGCTTTTCTGATAATTTCTGTTATTTTGCATAGAAATCACATTATGTATAGGCTGCAAATCCCTTGAAGATACTTAAAAATGTAATACCACTTCAGTTCTTCAGTGAAAATGGCATATTGTCAGCCTACGTAATTTACTGTCAAAATCAATGGATTTCTCATAATTAACATAATCACTGATGTTTTTCTCCACGTTAATTTTGTTGCCAAATCAGTTGTTTCCTTCATAGACTGTTGTGGATGGGACTGTAGGTTTCTGTATTGAACCATAATTCAAGACAAAAACAAAACTGCTCTTAATTAAGTGACTGCAAAACCTGGTAAAGACAGAGCTCTGTTGCTTTACTGCATAGAATCATGTAATTGTTTGACTTGGAAGAGACCTTTAAAGGTCACCTTGTCCAACTCCTCTGCAATGAACAGGGACACCTACAGCTTGATCAGGTTGCTCAGCACTCCGTCCAGCCTGACCTTGAAGGTCTCCAGAGACAGGGTTCCCACCACCTCTCTGGGCAACTTGTGCCAGTAACTCACCACCCTGATAGTAATAAACTTTTCCCTCATATCCAGTCTAAATCTCCTCTCTTTTAGTTTGAAACCATGCCCCGTCACAACAGACTCAGCTAAAGAATCCGTCCCCTTCTTTCTTATTGCCCCCCTCCAGATACTGAAAGGCCAGTATACCACACCTATGGTTCTGCTTGGGAATTTCAATCTCTGAGGCGGGGTAGATTTTCTACTTCATCTCTCAGCTGAAGATAGTTACAACAGAGCTACTGACCTTGTATCTTTAACCACACTTCTTCCATAAGTTCTGAAAGAGACCCTGCATGTCAGTGCTCAGATCTGACTGTCTGAAATGTTGAAATGCTACGTATTTTCTTTAATAAAGTGTTTTGTTCTGCAGAAGTTAAGAGACTCATGAGTCACTGCTGTATGAATGAGTCCTCAAATTTGAGCAGAAGATTCAGTAAAATGAAAACTCCAGGAAATCCATTGGCAGAGTGTAAATGAGAAAGGATTTTCTGGAATTTTTAAAATATATTTTCATGAGAAAGGATTTTCTGGAATTTTTTAAAATATATTTTCATGTATTTCTTTTTGTTTTCTTTTTTTTCATTTAATAAAGCATATATTTTTTCATAAAGAACAGCTTTGAATTTTTTTTTTTTCAGTTTGGCTATTATACAGTGAAATAATTCAAAATCTGGGGAAAAAAAAAAAGGAGATTTAAATAATTTGGTTAACTTCTAGACTTTGGGAAGAGATTGATATTTTTTCACCACTGTTGAGCCCAAGTGTCTTTTTCTAGCACTACAAGTAGTGATTTTTCTTTGTGTGTATTTGTAATTTCATTGGTTTAAATCTGAAAGTTCTCAAAATGGCAAAACTTATATGTAAAATAAAAATGCTTAAAGTTAAATTAACTTGTTGTAATTGGAAGTATATTCACTGGTTCCTACACACACAGAAATCCAGGACACATTTATTTCTGCTCATAATGCAGAGTCCCAAGCATGGCACTTGGGTTCTTAGTGTGTGTACCTTTGAAGCACAGCCCTGTTGCTGACAATGATATTGTTTATTTTAAAGCTATGCTATAGATTTGGAACTATATACATTTACATATAATATTGCGCTTTGGAACTCCACACAGTGTGTACAAAGCACCATTTATTAGGCCCTTTTTGGATTCACTTATAGCTATTTAAGTGTAATAGCCTCATATGCTTGGAATGTGACAAGATCTGTCTGTAATGGTGCTGATACCTACGTAAAGTATCTTCTCTTCTTAGGAAATGTACGCTGTTGCTTAACAACGTCTTTGCAGTGACAGCTGCAATACTGATGTCACTCTCTCAGCTGGCAGGATCATTTGAAATGCTCATACTGGGCCGCATTATAATGGGAGTTGATGCAGGTAAGCTTTTATCAACTGTACTAACTGTATCTATCAACTTTACTAACTGTAATGCCTGTACTGCATATAACCTTTCTCACCTCCATCAGTTAGATATTTCTTTGCATTAAAGAGGCATCTTGGGAACTAGGCTCACTGGGACAAAACATTAGAGCAAGGGTTGAAGTAGCTGGCATTCAGTGAAGACACTGTAATTGCCCCCAGCTGCTGGTGTCCATCTGGAGTGTTTTTCCCAATTTCCTTCCTCAACTCCCACAGCATATGCAATAAAAATCCTTTTGCGGTGAGGATGTAGCCTATTTATTAAAGCTTCTTGTTCCTGTGTGTTTGGAAGCTGTTGGATCTGATTCTAGTAGCAGAAGGAGTAAGAAGAAGGTTTAGACATTGTCATTGACTCAGTGATTCTAAGATGGTTTCACCCTATCTGTATAACTACATGAACCTAAGCAATGGAAAGTGTTTTTCTTTTGTATCATTAAACCTCAGTTCTAGCAAACTTTGGCTATGCTGTCCATAAGCATAAACTACAGTTGTTTAAATGTGGATGTGTGTTTAACTTAAATGTGCAAATTATGGGTAATACTGATGCTAGCTGTTGACCTTCGTCTCATATTTCCAGCAGATGATTGAATGTTTGGAGCATTTTCAGTATGAGACAGTATGCATAACCAGGGTCATGCATTTGTTTTCTCCTGGTTTTGAGAAGCATGCTCATCCTTGTTTCATGCCTGCTATTAAAACTTCTTTGCAGCAGTAACCATGCATTAAGAGGAACATCTGGTGACACTTTTTGTGGTAAAAACACTTCATTTGACACTGTCTGCTCTCTGGGCCTGATGTTTTTTCTTCCTTACCTGCACCAGTGTAAACTGGAATTTCCTTCTTGCTCCTCAGAAATCTTTGCTACTTCTCTTCAAATATTGGCCTGTAGAGATAATCATTCCCATGGCTGCTAAACGGTGCAAGAGTAGTTACACTCCTTTCAGTAGATGTTCATTTTGTACTTAGTATACTGAAAAGGTGGTATGACAATTTATGCTTTTTTTCTCCCCCTTCATTTGTAGGCATTTCCTTGAGTGCCCTTCCCATGTATTTGAGTGAAATATCTCCTAAGGAAATCCGTGGTTCATTGGGTCAGGTTACAGCAATTTTCATCTGTGTCGGTGTTTTCATGGGGCAAGTCTTAGGACTGCCAGAGATATTTGGGACAGTAAGTATTCAGCAGACTTCTTATCTCCACGTATTCTTTGAAAATGCAAAATACTCTGTGAGAGAATGCAAGTGTACGTAAAGAGTGATATTTTGATATTTTGACAGAGTTCCTTTTAAAAGGAGAAAACAGCTCAGTTGCTTTTTTGTTCAGAAGCACTTTGGAAAGTGGTTTCTTCTGTGCCTTAAAAGACATAGTGCGTGTGTAACTGAGTTTGGTAAATATGGCAAAAAATTTGAACAGCTCGTATGTACATATGCATGTTTTCCATGACTAGGGGAAATGGATCGAAGTTGAAGGAGGGAAGATTTAGGTTGGATGTTAGGGGGAAGTTCTATACAAGGAGAGTGGTTAGGCCCTGGAACGGGCTGCCCAGGGAGGTTGTGGATGCCCCGTCCTTGGATGTGTTTAAGGCCAGATTGGACGGGGTCCTGGGCAACCTGATCTGAATGTGTGTGTTTGGTGGCCCTGCTAGGCAGGGGGGTTGGAACTACATGATCCTTGAGGTCCCTTCCAACCCGGGTGATTCTGTGATTCTGTGATTCTGTGATTTTCCAACCCCATGCTCTTACTTGATATACATTTATTAATGCTTATTTCTGGATTCTCTCAATATCCTGGAAATGTTTGGGAGCTTTTGCATATTTTATTTACAATTCTTCAAAGTAATAACTGAAACTATTTGATTAGAAGTTGTACAAAAACCTGTCTTGCCCAGTGATTACAGCACTTCTTTAATGCACTCATACTTAGGAAATGAAGGAGAAGAATTAACATATACGTAAAGAGGATATCTGATACAGAAGGATAGCCTTGCTCACATAGGCTGAAATTAAATTAGTGGCCACTGGATGTCATCATTACTCTGAAAACAAAGTCAAGATTTATTCAGGGTGGCACTGGGAATACTTTTGGACCAGAGAAGAGTTTTCAAGACAAGGTGGAGGAAATGTCTGCAGCAATCAACTTACAATGGAACCTGAAAAAAGAATTCCTTCTGACAGCCGGCAAAAGTAGTAAATAGTTGAAAAGTGAGGAGAGTTTTTCCTCCCATCTCCACTCAAATTCATCTGCTTTGCAAACGCACCATAGCATCCTCCCTGATTTTTTTTTTTTTTGGTCTGATCAGTTCTCCAATTCTGTCTTCTTATCCTTGGACTCATTTCTCCTGTTGAGCACTCCTGAAGGGAATGTTTTGATTCAGCTTACCTTTTCAGTACACATTATTTTCTTCTCTGCTCCTTTAAGGCATCAGATCTTAGGTAAGAACTTTAGCTGGCTTTCATTTCCTTGCCTGTCTTCTACAATGTTCTTCTTGCTTTGAAAGCCAAAGTTTTACAAAAGAGTATTAAAAATGCCAAGATGCTGATTCAGCTGCTTATTGTCAGTTCTTAAGTGGTAAATTTTATTTAAAAACTAATCAAACAAACAAACCATGAATACACTTCTAAAGTTAAGGTATTGTGTGAAAATTCGTACTTCCTTGATAGATCGTTGGGATATTTTGAATAGAATTTACCTATTCCTTGTTTTCATATCACTCTTGCTTTTTTTGTTTAGGCTATCCTCTTCTCTCTCTCTCTTTATCCCTTCCAAATTAAGAAGATTGCAATTCTGCTTCTGCAAACTGGTTCGGTATACTAGTAGTTAGTATTACATCGTTGAAGTTAACAATTAGTTTCTGTAAGAGGAAATATACTTTATCTGTAAAATCATTCCTTTTCAGGATTAGTAACATCGATCTGTGAAAGGAGCTAAGTTTTGGCCTGTTTGAATTAGCATTGTTCCAATGAAATTATGGCAGTTAGCTTGAATTATCTAGTTGGGTTTGTGGGTGTATTTTCCTTTTAATAGATTAATAAAATTTAGCACTGGAGGTAGGGAACCTCGAGCTGTTTGAAATCATTTCCAAGTAGTCTTATCCTACCTTGAAGGCTCTATCTAATTTTCTGCTGGTTTCAGCCAAGCCAGGATTTTGTTCCATAGCTTTTTGTCTCCCTTGATATCAGTAAGATAGGAAAAAGCATTTGCCAGACACTTCTGTTGAAGGTGGAAGGAATCAAACACGGTATCCTTTTCAGGATTCTTCAGCTCTTGCAATACTTTCCTCCTTCTCTCCATGGCAATTGCTCTCAAACTTCTGTCACTGTATTTAATTATATTTAAAGGTACAATCAAGACTTACTGGCTGCTTTCTAGATATCAGCTTCTTGCTGATTAATATTGTGGCTTCTCTTCAGTAATGATGTGAGAGCTTATGGAATTGTTTCCAGATCACTATATTTTTCTCTCCTCTTTCTCTTGTTGGAGCAATCTCTTATACATTTGAAGTGAAGACAGTATTTTAGATCCACAGCCACTGTATTTCAGAGAGAGCTACATGTTCACAGTGTCTTAATGATTTCAGTTGTCAGTGTAGAACAAACTCCTCCTTTCCTCAGAATTCTGAAATGATTTTCATTACAACTTAGGCCAAGGCTGTAATGTGACATTCTGTGGTATAATTCTGTGCTTCTGAAATTTGTACATTTTTAAAGCAACTAGAGATGGAAGCTCCAATCTGTTGGAGCGTGTCATCAGTGATAACTTTAAGTACAACTGCTGACATTAGTATCCAGAAAAATACCTTGGTTAAGTCTGTCTAGCAATGACCTAATTTTTAATCTTGTTTTAAAACTTCACATAAACTTTTGCTGTTTTTATGGTTGTGGTATTGATGTTATTAATTATAGTATCTAAGCTGTGATGCTTTTGATGAAAGGAGGGATAAAGGAGGGATCTGGACATCTTGTTGGAAGAGGCTGTCTGGAATAGGAATTGATGTGAGAAGGGCTGCAAAAATGGCCAACTTTCCCTCTTACAAGAGAAGGTGATAAGAACATCACATGCCTGTGTGAGGAAATAAAGGAAGAGGAACTGACTGCACCTTGTTAATTTAGAAGGAAGAGCTGGAGAGGTTTGCTTAATCTCAGGGATAACACTGCTAACAAGAAGTGTTCTCTGTGAGAAACTGCTCGCTGAAATTCGCCAGAATGATGTTTGGAACAGACTCCTGGCTGAAGTAGCTTGAGCAGAAAATTTAACTTTTAAATTGGAGCTTAATGCATTTATCTGGATTATATGTGATTGTTGCCTTCAGTAGTTCTATAGAAGTCTTTCTACAGAAAAGGATTTACACAGGCTTTGGGGCATAGCCTTACCAGGTTTTATTAACTACCTAATTGGTAACTTCCTCACTTACTGAATGAAACTGTTCATTTAAATGTGGAAAAGTGATGAAAATAGATCTGAAGCTCTGAGTATTACTTGAGGCAATTCAGAAAGTGCTTACTGGTCATTGTGTCAAGTAGATTAAGCAACCCATAGTGATTTTTAACAAACTTTTGTTTATAAAACTAGTACAGGTGATGCAGGAGGCATGTCCACAGGTCCAGACTTGGTGCTGGGGTAAATGGCCTTGTTACTGCAGTCCATGAATGCAACTCTGATCTCTGTTTTTGGTCTGATCTCTGTTTCCAAGATAATGACGAAAATGTCTGAAGCACTGGAGTTAAAAAGTGAGGAAGTGCTGCCCTGTGCCACACAGTCCAATTTCCTACTTTCTACACAATTCATATCATGATTTCTCCTTCAGAAAGATTATTAAGATTTGTATTAATTTCTTTTTTCCTATTACAGCAGCCTTCCTAAGTGTTTTACTGGAAGTGCTAACGGTTGAGAATCTTCTCATTTCCTTCTTTTTACATAACCAATTCTGTCAGTTTATTTTCATTGCTCTTTTGGTCAAATATTATTAATCCTTCATATCTTTGTTTTTTTCCTCACCTGTAGAAATGGTCCCCCCTCATCACTACTAATCTTTATGTTCTTAAAATATCCCAAATATCCCAAGTGGGAAGAAACCCACAAGCATCACTGAGTCCAACACCTGGCTCCATGCAGGACCCATTCGCCAAAATTGCAGCAATGCTTCTCATTCAAGGCTTTGATTCCAATATATTATAGCCTATGTTAAACCACAACAACAGAATCTCTGTAGAGACTTGGGAAATTGTACTGTAGTAAAGCTGTCTGGTGATCAGAATACAGAGTGCAGCTACAACCAAAAAACACAAGAAAAAACAGCAACTTATTTGATGACTATTTAGGACACTTAGACGGAATTACTCATCATTCTCATGATTGAGTATGGTCCTCTAATTAATTAAAGGAGCTATATTCTTCTTGGTCTGGGTTCTTTCATTGGCTTAAACAAGAAAATAGAACTTTTTAGAGCACAGATCACATATTATTCTCCTTTAATTGTAAAACAGCTTAAGAAGTTTTTTTAAAATTTCACTCAAGTTCACACTTGACTGATTTCCAGACTGCACGGACATAGAACTATACTAAGTCCTTGAGACTCTATCTGGATGTTTGGCCCCATTCAATTCTTTAGCAACACTTAACAACAGTTGTGTCTGTCTTCTGAAGAGGCCACGTCTGGGCAGTACAAACAAGTACACTGAGATCCTCCTTGGAGAAATTTCATAATCAATTGTTATAGGGAAGGAAAGCTGATATTTGCAGTTCTTGTTGAGCTATGTGACGACCATGAAGCATGGATATCAGGAAAGGTTCTTCACCTGAGGGTGGTCAGGCACAGGAACTGGCTCCCCAGGGCAATGGTTGTGGTACCAAGCTGCCAGAGTTCCAGAAGCACGTGGACAACATTCTCAGAGAGAGGGTCTCATTTTGAGTGGTCCTGTGTGGTGCCAGGAGTTGGACTCGATGAGCTTTGTTCGTCCCTTCCACCTTGGGATACTCTATGATTCCACTGTGAGGATAATATACTCGTTTTTATTTGCCAGCATCTCATTTTAGCCTTCTGTATTCTAGAGCTGTTAATTCATCAGGAAGCCATGGCAACTGCAGATGACAACCTGATGTTGGCCCACAGGAATGGAATCATGTTATCTGCCGTAACATGAGAGCTGAATTTCTGCTACTGGCTACAAGATTATTTAATCTAGGACATTTTTGCTTATATAGCGTGTGCAGCTTTCTGCATATTGAAGGAGAAAACAGGCTTGTCATTTGTTAAAACACTGCCCTTCAGGTGTTCCCTCTTTCTTTCTGTGATTCTGAAATTAAATCAGCCAGAGAATTTTTTTGACAGATTGTTCCCTACAGATCCCTTGCCAGTGCATTGTCAGCCTCAGTTCTAAAAGTTCAAATGTGCACTTATGATCTTGAGGGAATATTCTCTGGCCTAATTCTGGCATATTCCACATATTTTCAGGTATTTCTGTAGCTATGTTTCTCCTGCATGTAAGTCTGTTTCACTCCAAAGCTTTCCCATAGTGTGTTAACATCTTTTAAATGCTGTAGATGTAGATTCTGTGTCATTTCCATTTTTGTATAGCTATAAGAAAGCTATATAAAATTATATGCATGAAATCAGGATAGGTAAAACTGGAATTGTTGCTGCAATTTCCCCTGTGGCTGCCTGGGTCCGGCTGCTTCTCAGACCAGAACAGATGTCTGCTGTAGGTAGGCCAGTGGAAAAGTAGGTTTTGTTTAATTTACAAACTCCTTTTTATACATTTCAAGTCTTTATAGATCATACTTGTCTAGATAGATTACACTGTTTCATAGCAGGTAGCATGTCATACTAAGCACATTGCTTTGCTCATCTCCTAAGGCCTATTAGGGCAGCACCTTCTGAGCAATTTCTATTGCTCCTGTAGGTGTTTCCAGGGGGGAAATAGTTAAGCAAACAGGAAAATTCCTGATGTGTCCATCTCTTGAATGAAGCTAGTTTTGGTCATCCAAGAGAATACAAGGTGCAGGAGAGAGCAGCAGTGAACAAAGGTAGGAAGTGTCTTGCTGAGGAGAAAAAGCTGTGTGAAGATAATGGCTCTTATTGGCAATTCCATATTGGGTAAGCAGAGTTAAACAGAGTTTGCCTTCTGAATAGACTTGAGTGGCACACTGTCTTCTTCCAGATTTTTCTTTGCCTCCACTAGAAACATTCAGAATTTTCTAAATTTTACTGAATTTTATCTATACTGCAGCTGTACTATGTGTCTGGTAAGGAAAGATTACTACAATGAGTTCCTTTCAAATCAGTTCTTCATGCAACTTGGAAAGGTGATTTTTTTCAAATCAGCTCTAAGAACTTTTGTAGGTCCCTGGTCAAACTGTAATGAATTACAAGACGCCTTGGAAATCACATATTTGAAGTGATGGACAGCTGTGTACTTAGGAAAGTTTGTTTAGGAATCTTTCATGCTGTTTTACCAAGTTCTTTCAAAAGTACTCCTTTGTTTGCACTAAAAAAGTGATGCAATCAATAGTTTTACAGGCTGCGTTGCTGAAGGCTGCTCTTTGCCTTTACCTGTTGAAATTCCTTTAAATATTCTTATTTCCTTGTTAGACTCTGGATTCAGGTTCAAGGATTCCTTAAAAACAGTCTGTATGTCACAAACGAGAAACAAATGCAATTCAGAATTGCTCTGATGCCCACAGTCTGCAGATGGACACCAATGAAAAAATTTTGAGATTCTTTTCAGATAGATCTTGCACATTATAACACAAAGTATGAGTCAATCAGTCTTCCTCATACTGTTCTGAGTTCTTTTATTCTATACCTCTATCTTCCAAGACAAAAACTATGGTTAAAAATATTTATCTTTCAAGGTTGGATTGATAATCTAGACATTATTAAAATGTAGAATAAAGAACTCTTGTAGCAAAGAGAGAGAGAGGAGAACTTATGTCAGTAAACTCTTGCAATTCTGTGATGCATCATGGAAATGAAAGTAGCTTATGCCTCATGGATGCATGCTTTTTGTAGAATAAGAAATCATGGCTTTGTTGCTTCCATTGCAGCAGAAAAGGGTCATATACTAATGTTTTCCAGGGTCCTTCTCTAATTCCCAGCATGTTCTATCTGTGATTTCAAATATCTAACTGTGTAAAATGGAAAAGTATAACACTTTCATTACATCTAGTGATTTGCCAGAAGTAAAGTGGAGTAAAATCTTATTGGATGCTAGTAGTGGTATACTCCAGTGGAAAAGTACCTTAGGTATCCCCATGGGGCTAGCAGATGCACAAAACCCAGGAGATCTCCATCCCTCTGGGGCTGCAGCAGGATGCTTCAAGGCATCTAGAAATTACAGTAGATGTGATTCTTTTTGCATATGTGTGATTATATTTTGCCAAAATAAAGTTACAGAAGTTCCTGTGAGGTGGCTGTTATGCTTTTAAAACTATGATTTTAAAATAAATTTTAAAATTATTTGTCTATTGAGATAACAGAACCTATAGAAATTATATATTTCCTCACTCAATTTTTTTGTTCCTATTATGCATCTTGTATTAGGAGACTTAACTGGCCTGACAATTTTTTTGCCAAAATGAGTAGCTATTTATAGGGCAATACAGCCCATCTTCCCTCTTCTACTATATGACAGACAACAATTCAATTATCTCTTTTTTAATTGTTATATGTATGTGTATAATTTTAGCCTTTCCTGTGGTGAAAATGTCTTATCACTTTATCAATAAATATTTTCTAATTAACGAATATTAAACATAACCAATAATTAAACAGGCCATTGAACTGCATACAGTCCAATAGTGCAACAGTCAGCAGGGCTTATTGACGTTTTCTGCATCCTAGTTTGTTTTCCATCTCTTAACTTGTTCCATTTTCTACATTTTTAGCCAATAATTCTCTGACATAATAACATTTGCTTTACTGTATTCTAATATAGTTTTATCTTGTTTAATTGACAAATCGTAGGCATGATTTACACACACACATATATATATTTACCACCACATAATTCTGCAGATTTGCTCTTTATTATATCAGCCTTTGAGTATGTGGTTGTCAAACTTGCTCCTCTACTTAGCTGTCTTTTGTAAATAGATCAAAGCTGGGTTTTTCCTGTCTCAGCCTAAGCAAATATTCACAATGTGACAGTTCAAAATTGAAATCGTACCATCCTGACATGTTATTTGTACCAGTTCTAAGCAGGTGACGAGTCAAGTCCTCTGTAATTAAAATATTTAATGCTCTTCTAAGTTTTTTGTGAAATAAAATGTGATGGGGTTGTTTTCTTTCCTTTCAGTAATGCCCCTATTCTTCTCCTTAGTGACAACTGAAGCAAAGCACTGAAGTAGCTTTCAAGTCATGCTTAAAATGTCTTGTGTCTTCATTTAATTATTGCTTCCGAGAATTGTCCCAGAACAGGTTCTGTTCCTACTTAAAAACATCAGGGTACCTTTCCTTTCCCTTCTTTCTTTATTTCCTTTTATAATGTCTAATTCAGCTTGATTTTCTGCAGTTCATATTTATGCTTTCATCCCAACAAATGTAGTTCTTCTAAACTCCGTTTAGTCTCAATATTTCTTTTCTGTATAGAGATGAAGAATATGAATGTAGATAATGTAAATTAACAGAAAAACAATTAGAACCAAAATTCTATAGAAGAATTGAACAGGCTCCATCTGAAACCTTTTGAAATGGATGGAAACGTTTCCACTGATTTTAGTTGCTTACCAGTGTGAGTTTTTTTTCTATAATATGGTTAAAAATAAAATAAACTTCTTAACTTTTCCTATCAAAATGAAATGTTTACCCCATATCTAAAGGGCGAAACAGCAGTGTCATCACAGTCATACGAGTTCAATTAAATTACAAAATTCAGGGATGATCCAGCTTCCTTTCAGAATGTGAAAGTATATTTGATTGTTTTATCTCAAATTCTTTTTTGAAGTTAGCATAACAAAAAGTAAATCAAAAATCCTTCATAGAGGAAATAAAGGAAGCTCAGTGTTTTATGAGGAGAAAATTCTATTATATTGTCAGAGTGTGTTATTTACTGTGGAGTGTAGGTTCAGAAGTTCAATCTTTTTCCTATTTATTTCAAAATAGCACTTTCAGGAAGAGTTACCTGAGAGAAAAGTGAAGTAGAAAACCATACGGTCTGGGAGAATTTAAAAAGGTAGAGATATTATTCCAAGCAAGTCCCAGTAGGGTGGCAGAATAGTCATCGTAATAATACATACCTTAAAAAGTGGCCTTGGTATTGTGGAAAGAAAGCCTACAGGAAATAAGATGTGACAACAAAGAGCTAATTTTTGATTATTATTATTATTATTATTATTGAGGTATTGAAAAAAGTTCTTAAGCCTTATAAACCTACATAGTATGTAGTAAGAGTATTTATATTATAGGAAACAATGATAGAGATTAAACTGGATTTTTTTTTTATAACTGTGTAAAATGTCTGTTTACAGGCAGATTTAGAATACAACTTTAAAAAACGTTGCATGTTTTCTTAAGTTTCTTAACATCAGGAGCCCATTTTGCATATGTGATTTATTAACAATTCTTAAAGTTTTAATTTTCTCATTTTTAAAATAAGACTGATAATCGTTCAGTCTTGACGCTTGTATACTGGGTAGAGTTCTACACTCTACTGAATCTAAAATAATAAATAAATTCAGAATGAAGGAACGGGATCTTGAAGTCCTCATGGTAACAAAGGCTTTGAGAAGTACTGGTAAGATCGATGCTTGAATGCTTTGAAAAATTCCTTTCTCCAGTTTTTTTTACTCTCATCAGAGATTTAAACAAAAATAACCTGTCACTGAAAGGACAACAGAAATCAGCAATTAGGAAATACCCCTGTCATTCTGCCTGCAGTTGTTAAACTACCCCATATCCCAGCTCAGGTTTTCATGGTGTGCTGTGTGTTCTGTTTGAGAAGATGTACTGCTGAAGTGGGAAAACATAAGATAAAAACTGTCAACAGAAATTAGCTGGAGGACTTCTGAATTTTGATTTGACTGTGGAAAATTATATTGAAATAAAATGTAGCCAGGTCTGTTTAGGGAAAATTTGGGGTCTGAATGGACAGATTCATTTTGAGAGGGAGAGTGGATCCAAACTCCCTGTGCCTTTCAGAGTTCAATCAGAGAGGATGTGGTGCAATCTGCTTTTGATCTAGCCAAGCTTTTGAAAATGTGCTAGACATTATGCCTGAGCAGTAGGTGCACTGAAGTCTCAGCAGGCTTTTCAATTAAGGACCAATTCTCAGATTAGAAAGAATTGAGTTAAATAGATGAATGTTGAACTTTAAGGGGAAAACTACTAAAGAAAAATGCATCTTGGTATTAGATAACTGGAAGAAAAGGTATCATAAGAGCATGGACTGATAGCAGGCCACTTTGCTGCAGAAAGTTATACTTCAGGCAACTTTCTTCTCCAGCCACTCTCTGTTTTCTTGATGAATGTGTGATATTGGTGCAAATGAGGATGACTTGTAGAATATATATTTGAGTATATTTAAATATTTTTTGTGTGTATGGTTGTTAATGCCGAAGGAAAGGAAAAACGTGTGAAGTAATGCTGTTTTCTAGTTCCCCTGCCTCTCTTTCCATGCTCAGTCAGTTGATGACCTAAATTCTGTCTTCCTCGTCCCTTGAGGAAGGAGATCTAAGATAAAAGTGTTCAGACTTCCTACTGAGCTCAGGAAGAAGATGTTACCTGGTTCACTGGCACAATATGTCAAATGATGAACTTACAGCACTTTCCATCAAAGCTATTTTTGTTCCTAGTTTCACTATGAGAAAATACTACTGACTATCATATTTGCTTCTGTCTGCAGGAATCTCGGTGGCCTTTTTTGTTTGGAGTGATCGTTGTTCCTGCATTGGTACAAATTGTGATTCTACCTTTTCTTCCTGAAAGTCCTCGTTACCTCCTACTTGAAAAACATAATACCAGTAAGGCAGAAAAAGGTATGATGTGTTACTTGAATTCTTGTAATAAAGCTTTTTTTTTTTTTTTTTTTTTTTTTGTAGGGATGCAGTCTGGAAAGGAATTTTTATATTAGTGAAATCAGAATATTCCAACTGTAAAGATGCTCCTGGCAATTATTTTCCCCTTGCCTTTTCCATTTGTTTCTGTATGTCACTAAAAATCACTGTTGCTTTGGGATTTTTTTTCTATACATGAATTTCTCCAGCAAGCTAACTTATATAATGTTATGCTTGGTGATAGAAACTTAAATCATCCTCTTGCTATGTGTCAGACACTACATGCAATGTTCATTGGGGAGTGAAAGAAGATTTCAGTGTTTATTGACTGTCCTTTATGTAAAGTCTTTGCCATTTTCTTAATGAAAGCACTTTTTTTTTTCTTTTGCTCCATAGTGGCTTTGTTTATCGCATGTTCTGTGACTCAACAACCTCTGTTAGTTTGATAAAAATAGCACACATCTATTTATCTGAAAATGTTCAGTGCTCCCATATTTCTTGCTTCAGTTTCACAGACACCAACCAGAATATTTTGCTCTTAACTTACATTCTATGCATAAACTTTTTTTGATGTTAGAGATTTTGCATACTCTGCCCTTTGAAATAACCATGGCCAGTTACGGTTGCCAGTACACCATCACACTAAGTTTATTTTTGCTTATTGTAGTGATAATTTAAAAAGAGGACTGTACATAGAAGGGAAGAGCCTGTTTCTAATATATTTGGTTTCCACAAATGTTCAGCAAGTGTCAGTGAATGTCAGTGGGAGCCATTTCTTCCCCAGGGAGGAATTCAATGACACACCTTTGCTTCATATGCATTTTTATGTCAGACACCCTTTTGTCAGACTGCTCCTCTGCTGCTATCTGTTGTATGGCAACAAAATACAATGGAATATTGGCAGGAAGATTAGGATCAGATAGTTTGCTTGTTTGTTTGTTTGTTTGTTTAACTGTAAAAGAAACTTGTCTTTGAGAAGAATTCTGAGCTTTGCAGAGACTTCAGGAGGCAGACAACAGCTTTTCCAGAGGGAAACCATGGCAGGCAGCTTAGGGCAGGCAGTTGAGTAGCTCAGTTCTGTAGCACTATGCCTGGGCTTGGAGAAAATGTCTTTTGGTGCCAAACTTAAACTGTCTCTGTTCAACCTGATAAAATTGTAAATGTATTTGCTATGTATGGCAAAGAGCCTGCATCTGCAATCATGTTGCATAATGTTAGACTTGCTTTAAAGATCTATTCACAATACTTTCACAGTGCTTGGGAACCTCACTAGTAAACGTAGAGCTGCGTCTCTTGCATGTAGAGCTTAGAAACTGCCATAATTTCTCATGAAAATAACCCCACCTGCTTGGAAATTCACACCACTTACTGTTGGTAACAGGCCAATTGCAGTCCGGGATGTTTTCAGAACACACGTGTTCTAAAAATGTTTGAAAATGAATCTAGAAGCATCGGAGGTGGATTTTGAAGTAGAAGACGTCAGAATAGCAAAGTTACCCACACCTTATTTCCAGTGATATGGTAATTGAGATGGGAGGGTCTTCAGCCAGTAGCTTAATAAGGTTTCCTGCAGATGAGAAGATGGATTTCAGGAGCCACTCTGACAAGTAAAGCTGTAAAATTAGGCACCAAAAGGCAAAGGAGTCTGATATCAATAAATTTTTAAAGTTGATGGATATGAATAGAAGCCTTTGGGCCTGATTAATTCCAAAATCAAGATTTAACCCTGATATGCAGTGTAGTATGTATAGAAACTCTTTTTGAATGTAATCTGCAGAGATTTAAATACAGCTGGTAACTGGTGAATATAGATAGATATGTGTTAAGAGTCTAGGACAGTAATGTTGATATATTCCAATCAATTTTCTTCCCTTTCTTTACCTACTAACAAGTCATTCACCCAAGATTAGACCACTTGCTTCCCAGGCAAGGCAACCTGTTAGGATATCAGATGCAGAATAGGTACGAATCGTTGTTAGGTAGGATTTAGCTGTTCACTCTCCATAAAATCCCCTCTGTAAGTCAGTATAGATCATATCGTATTTCTCTGTTGTAAAGTATCTACATGGCTTATTGTAAATCACATTAGGGAAATAAGCATTTTTTTTCTTACCATTGCACATCCTTTATAATCTCACTTCTCCTAACATAGATTTGCAAATGAAAGTATCTTTGTATGCTGAGTCACCATCCCTGGAAGTGCTTAAAAATCGTTTGGATGTGGTGCTCAGGGACAAGATTTAGTAGAGGGTTGTTAGAGTTGGGGTAGTATGGTTAGGTTGCAGTTGGACTTGATGATCTCAAAGGTTTTTTCCAACCTGAGCAATTCTATGATTCTATGTGTGTTTAGTACACAGATAGGTGGGGAAGATGCCTGTGTGATTCATGGAGTGCCTGGGTGAAAAATGACCAGAGAGACCTGCACTTTCAGCCTGATGGGTGGGATTTGGAGATTTCCTCCCCACCAGGGCACACAGAGAAATCTAGATGAGACAAGAGCTGAGCCTCTGTAATGCAGCAAAATAATGAAAGCTAGTGGGAGGGATTCACAGAATAGGAATGCGAATAACTGAATCAACAATCAAGAAAAATGGTCTGCATTTTAGTTTTATCTGTAGAAATGTGTAAGGAAAAGCCTGTGTATTAGGGAGACTAGAGAATCATGAAAAAAACTACTGATCTAAGCCATTAATGAGAATGCAGTATTCTCCATTATAATGATGACTACAGTAATGCTCTGGAATTATTTGTCTTAGGTTGGATCTGCATATTAATATGAGAAATGTGCAAGCCTGTTTTGTGACTAAATCCTTTTCTCTTTCCCCTAACGGAAGAAGGCTACTTGTGCAAATTTTGTGCATTTCATTGTGGATTATGTCTTTTTGGAGAAATATAAAACCATTATTTGCAAAAGGTCCACTGTATTTAAGGCAAATGACTACAGTACATCTTTTTATAACATACTCTATGTAAAAGCTTCTAAAATGGAAATGATAATGTTAATCTTCCTAATTATTTTAGAGCAATAAAAATCCAGTGGTATAATGTAGGTCACTGAGTTTCCACAGAGTTCTGCGCCTGCTTTAATCTCTCCATTTTTTTTTTTCTGCCCTCAGGAGATTAACCACATTATAACTACCAAATTACAAGTGGCCTCATTCTCTTTTTTGGCAGCAGGGTAAAAGAGCATGATACCCTTAAGTGGCAAACAAGAGACACAACGAGGAAAATAGAGCAAAGTGACAAAAAAGAGAAATGAGGCAAGAGTAGGCAGGTGTCTTGTCTGAGGATAAAACACACCTGTATGAGGCAAACTATTTCATGAGCACAGGGATAAACAGGGTCCAGATAACTTTTGTCCTTGTGGATACTATGCTAAAAGCAGTGCTAGGAGCTGAGCACTGCTGGTCTTTCTGGAGTCAATATCCTGCATCTGGCTCCCTGAGACTACCACCAGTCGAAACCAATCCTGTATTCCTATTTCACTGCTGAATGTTGGAGAACTATCTGGGGGCAGAATGATTGACTGGACTCAACAGCACAATCTATAATCCTGCTTCACTCAGTAAGTTAGAAGTCTGGTAATGGAGAGAGGGAAGAACCATCCCAAGTCCCCTCTCTTTGGAATAAAAGAAAGGAGAAAAATACCTGACATTTATCTTGTATCATCTTAATGCTCACCAGATGATGGAGGAGAAGTAGATATTCAAGTGATTGGAAGACTCTGGAAAGAGATCACCATTAAATTGTTAGGAAGCTGTGGGAGCAAAGGATAACAGGGTAGGATCAGGAAGAAAAAGAAATCAGTGGTTGTAATTGTATCCAATTTATTCTCTTCATTTAAGACTCAAACTCTATGGTGGTGAAACAGGAATTTGGTATTTGTTGAGTATTTGTTGTATGCCAAATGAATCCCTGATCTGTGACTGTGACTAGTAGATATGTAGCAATGCAAACAAGACCAACAGTAGTACTGTGATAAAACAGAATGATGTTGTGACTTACAGCAGTGTTTACAAATATTTGGGGAGCTGATACATTTCTTCTAAATAATGCTGTTGCAAAGAAAAAATCTGTATTTTCAATGCAGCTACAGTAACATGTCATGTAAACCAATAATGGAAGCCATTTGGCACCCTAGCTTCCCAGAAAACCATAACATTATTATGTCTTAAGGGTCAAATAACTTGGATATAATGTCACAGTAACATCTGCTGGTGACATACAAAATCTGTTCATTTGCTGTGTTCAGTCACACATTTACATTCCCATGGTTATTGAAGAAGCATTGCACCTGGTGTAAAAATAATGTAGTTTTAAAACTCTAAAGGATGTGGTTTGAGTTGATAGCTCTTGATGTGATAAAAGAGCAGGGCCATTTCTGATTTTAAAAAGTAAGTCGTTATTTTTATTACAAAGCCCCTCATGGAGTCTACGTGCACAGGAGGCATTAAAATCAGAGTTACTGCAGGAAACAAAAAAATGCTGCAGATCTAGTGATTTAGATGGAGTGTCAGGAAGGTCACCTATGATTTATTTCTGTTTATGTGTGCTTTTTGCGTATGTCTCTAAGCATTATAAGCTATACTTGCTCGTTCATGGTATAGGCTCTACCACAATGGAGCTGACTGCCAAAAGCTGGAATTACTACAGTGTGTCTGCCAAGTTTTTCCTAAACCTCGTGTCTTTTAGAAAATTTACTTGGTTTAATGGACTTTGGTGCAGTTTGGTTTATCAATTATTGTGCTTATTGAATGTAGTATGTTGTTATTTTGTTTCCTCTGAACATCTTGGCTAGTTTCAGTGTGAGAACAGAAATGGACGTAATGCCAAACTAGATGCTAATTCACAGATCTGTGAGCAAGTCTTTTGCTTGCAGCTGTATTTACTGAGTTGGAATATCAACTTTGGAGTTTACTATTAAATGTCACTGTCCTACATGGTTGTAGTTAATTAATATTTTACTACGTTTAAAAAGCTGTTTAAATCTCTCTTAGCAAAATACTTCCAAATTGTTCTTCTGGCTATTCAGTACTTTGATAAAATCAGTGGTATGAGGAAACACTGTTTTTTTCATTTTATCAAATATTTTTACAATGTAAAGTTACTGTGAGGAAATTACTGCACATCTGATTCAAAAACACTGAAGTCAGGTGGTTTTTCTGTAAGCACTGAGGCAGTGAAGCTCCCTGTATGTCCACCATTACCCAGAACAGAAGCCAGTGTTAATGGAAGATGCTTCACTGGGTCCATCCAGACCAGTGCTCTGTCTCTGTAGCCAAAGAAGATGCTGTTTGAGGAGAGTTTAGACAAAGCTTAGTGTTACAGACCCCAGTTTTAGGGTACTTTATTATCAGTGAAAATGAACATATCACTGGGTAACACAGGGCAATTTTATTGAATTATTCAAAACAGCTTTGTATTGCTTCGTTTTTCAAATTTTCAAAGGTGTAAGAAATATTACCCCAGCTACTAGCAGTTACCACACCTGTTTTTGTTTCATCATACAGGGGGCTGGCTCTGTTCTGTAAGCCACAAAAAAGCATTTTGGTCTTTTGAAATATCTTGAAGTCTGTATGGTAATTTGGTATCCTTTGCACAATCTTGGAAGTACTGCAGTGGAAAAAGGATTAGGAATCCACATATAGCTGAGTCCCTCTTATGCAGCTTCAATTAAAGTTTTAAAGAAGTCAGTTTTAAAGAAGAGACATATTGATTTTATTCAGACCCTTTAACCACTTTCAAATGTTTCATCTTCACATAGCTGAGATGAATGGAAACTAGTTGTGTAAATGGTAAAGGTTCCTATTTCCTTTTCCCTAGACTGGAAACATTCACTTCTTTTGCTGTTTTTAAAGGTAATGTATCTTAGTCTGCTGAATATCTAGATCTTCTGGTCTAAGAAAATTAAAAAGAAATCTGGAGAAGATCTAAAGATTGCTAGAACTGTTACAAGCAGGGTACAGATGTGAATGCAAGGTATCCCTATGGAGAGAAGCAGGAAATAAGCCATTGCAGTGGGAGGTAGGAATGACTGCTGTGATTTTCAGTGCCAGTAATGCAGGAGTATAAAATGCAAAATGAATAGAATTGAAAATAACAAATTAAAAGACTTGATTTTTGTGCAGAGTGTATTTTCACATTAATTATGTATAAAAGTGTGATTCTTACTGTACTAAAAAAGTGCTAATGAAAGAACTTTAAAGATGTGTTGAGTAGCTGGAAAATTTGTTAATTACTGTTGTTTACTGAAAACTATGTGTGAGTAGCATAGCATTTTCCTAACATTTTTTGACTTGTTAATTTTATGCATCTGTCAAAGTTTCCTCTTGACTTTTACATCTCTGGTCCTAATACCAGGGAGGGAAGAAAAAGAAAGCAGGTGTCTATATTTTTTTCCTGCCTTGTGCTTTGTAATTTTTGGTAATTGCTGTTTTGTGTTTTTTTTTAACTTCCTGGTCCCTGTCAAAATGCAGCAAGATCCCTTGTGCAGAACAGACAGATTGCTTCCATTTTACTTGACTGCACCTATATTTTTTAACTTGTGTGCCCTACAGGAATGCAGAGAACTCAAAGGACAGGAAAAAAATCAAGAAAATTGTGCACTGACCTAATTTAGACCAATAAACTGGATGCTTAAAAATCTATAAGAATCATTTCAAAAAGAATATTGTAATATATGCCTGGTTATTCTCACAGTTATCTGAATTTTCTTTGTCAGTGCTCTAGCAGTACTGACAGAAGTGTAATTTAAGCACAAGACATTGACTGTAGCATGCTACAGGTTGTTCCAATACTACACATCTTTTCAACTTTACATTTCCTATCATAGCCTTTAAATACATCACACTCATTCTAACTAGTGCTTTGCAAGTCATTTAATAATTAGTGAGAAGTGGCACGCCAATAAAACTCAGCAGCTTAAATTCTTGATTCTAAGCTCTGAATTTGTTATTTCATTTCTAATTTATAAGAGCGATGTGAAAGGACAGTGCACATGCAGTCTTAGAGAATTTAAAAATTCTGATTTCTCCTTTCCCTAAAGAGAAACTGAATATCAGAATAAACAAATGTTATGAATCAAATCAGTACACAGAGGTGCTAAGCATTCATCCTTTGAAAAATGGTGCCTTCTGTTAACTAAGGTCTGCCTGGCAGAGTGTGCAGTGCTGCACACTTACCAAAGTGATGGAGAATAACACATTGGTTGAGGCCAGCTTGTACATGTGGCCAACCCCTCCCAGCATCAAATGGCCATTACTTGGCCTTTTTATCTACTGAGTGAAGTTAAAATTCTGTTAACTTCAAAACCTAAATGGAGGCCAGGTGTTTTACTCTTGACTAGTCAATGTTCTTTGCTTTCTTGACCATCTAAGTCCTTTTTGTGATCCAAAAGAATAGGCAGAAAATGTGAAGGTTACTGATTTACATGCAGTGCTGTACAAAGCAATGGATAAAACAAAAATGAGTTGGGCTCTTAGGATAAGTAATTCAACTTAATCATTTAATAAAAATAACTCATTTCCTTTAACAGGAGCAATATTAAGTGACCTGCTGTGTAAAGGATTGTTTTTAGAGTAAGCATCCTACTGGGTCACAAAGTCTTATTACAGGAATATGTTTAATGTAATTGTTTCTCTGCAGTCATTCCAAGATGAACATTTTAAATATCTCTTAAAAAGCCAACCCCTGGGTTATGTTCATAAAATTATGGTGAAATAATCATTAATTTATACCGTATCTGTATTACAAGGTTGGTGGAGATGCACCACCTCCACCAGGAGGTATTCACTTGTAGTACCTTTTGGAGGAGATGTGAGAGGAAAAGCTTTTATCATTCAAACTGGAAGGGCATCTCAGTGAGTCAACAACATGCAATAATATAATACAAAGTTGTTTTTTTTGCAGGAATATACAGGGTTGTTTGCTTATATTTATCAGGTAAATTCACTCCTAAATGTAAATTGTCAATAGATAGAAAGTTTTTAACCTCTTTGGATAATTCTTTCTAGTAATAAATATATTGAAGAAGTTAATTCTTATCTATATACCATTGAAAATTATATATTATGAAGACAAATAGCTGTTCCTTTCAAATGTTTGCCTTTCTTGTTTCATCAGGCACATGAACATTTTTTCATATTATTACTTCTCTATCCAATCTATCTGTAACAATAAAATCTGCTATACAATTTGGTCACAAAAGTAGCTAATTTAAATAACATTAAGAACTGCTTTTATATTAAACTTTTCTTTCTCAGCATATGCAGGGTTTTGACTCTGACTTTATGCGGTATTATATATGAAATAATATAGGGAGAGGTTTGATATGGTGCTAAATTATTTATATTCTTATTGCCATTTCAGAAATAAGTTGCAAGGATTATACCCAGAATAGAATCATATTTTTGGAAGAATAATTATTTTGGAGCCCATGAATGTCTCCGGCTTGTCTCACGTGTCATGCAACAAGTCTGTTACAAATGATTAGTGTCTAGCTTAAAGTTTGTTCTCTGTTTGTAGCATTTCAGACCTTCCTTGGGAAAGACGACGTGTCTCAAGAAGTAGAAGAAGTTCTGGCAGAGAGTCGAGTCCAAAGAAACACCAAATTAGTGTCAGTGCTTCAGCTCCTTAGAACCCGTGCTGTACGGTGGCAAGTCATCACTGTGGTCGTCACCATGGGATGCTACCAGCTTTGTGGGCTAAATGCAGTAAGTGTCCTTCAGACTGTTGCATCTTATTGCATATGGTTGCTGCTGAAATAAACTGCAAATGTGACTCCTCACTGTCATTTTGTGCATTAAGTGATAATTCAGTTTTCACGCTGTAAAGTGAACTATAAAAACATTTGTATAGGTAAGGTATGTTTGTTTTGTTCGGTTTCCCTAATTATGAGATTTCATTGCTAATAAGATGTTTTGTTCCTTGTCGTGGATACTTTTTTGTGAAGAGAACTGAAATTAACTTCTGGAGAACAGGCGTCTCAGGGAAGACCTTTCATTCTCTACAGCTTTCTGGGTTGAGTCACTGTACCTGGGAGTGTCCAATAAACAGATAGATATGGAATTGAGATACATGGTTTAGTGGGCATGGTATGGGTGGCTGGTCATTGGACTCAATGATCTTAGTGGTCTTTTCTAGCCTTAATTATTCTATGATTTTAATCCAGAGTCTCTAATATTATTGATGACATAAGTGAAATAAAATAACACAGCTAAACTTCCAGGAGAAGAAGGGCTTGGGGCCTTTATGGATATTAAATAAGTGACTGAAATTGTCCAGTATTCCATGGCAGAGCAGAACCACACTCTCATATCTTGTGCGTGTGTGTGTCAGAGATCCAGGCCAAAATGAAAGGTGGAGTTGTTTTAAAGTATAATTTAATGCCTCAAGAAAAATTTTTGTTTTGACCTGTGTGTTGAGTCAGCTATTTCAAGCCTTACCTTTGTTTTATTTCTACTTTATTTCTCCAACCATGTTACACGTTATAATATTATTCACATCAAATTTACATTCTGAAATTAATAAACTGATTCATCCAGAAACAAAAAATGAAGAGCACAGAAGTGAATGATGAAAGCCATTAAGAGAAGTATTGGAACACTTAAATACAAGCTCAGGTTCCTTGTCTCTTCTGCCTGGCTTTCCTGACTGACCTTGACAAGTCACCCAAAGCTCAGAAAATGAGGAAGAGGTACAGATGTGTTAACCTGGTTCTCGGTTTATCTAGATGTGTCTGAAATCACTTGCTGGGTGTGAGTCATTGTCAACAAGGTTTCACTAACCGCAAAAGCATCTCTTAAGTCATAGCTCTCACCCTTCACTTTGTCTGTAGTGCCCTGTTACTCAGTCTGATCTTTTCAATAACCACCATCTGGGCAGGGCATATGGGAAAGCTGGACCTCTTTCAGGCAAGTCTCTCAGGTCCCTCTCAGGGGAAATTACCAAATGGCAGACCTCTGTAATAATCCTGCTGATATCTGTGTATATTTACTCAATTTTAAAGCTTTATTTTATAATTTAAAAAAAAAAGTTCAGAAACAGTACAATCGCCAGTTTCCATGTAGAATAGAAATCATGGTGAAGCCCTGATCGTATTAATCTATTTGATTATAACAGAATTTCAGACAACCCAACCTCAATTGACAACAGTAAATGAATTCATATTAGCATCTTTTCACCTGATAAAACGTATCTCTGATGCATAACATTCATGACAGTTAGATTCCACCATTATATCTTGGTTCTAAAGCAGAACAAAACCACAGAGAAGTTGTAATTCATTGGTAGACTTCTAATATTTTCATATAAAATAATACATTGTACTGCATGTTACTTTGACAGAGTATTCCCAAATGGGATCCTTAGGCTTCTGTGGGATCCCTCCTGCCACCAAGGGTCTTTATTTTCAACTCCAAGAAATCTTGCTAGGGATGCGGGCCAAGCAGCAATGTGTTTTCTGTAAGCAAAAGACCTACTGTAATGTGCTCTTCAAGCTTGCTATAGAGAAGACCTGGCATCAGGCAGCTGTAGGAAGAGATCTGTATGCATACAGCATGCAATGTAATATGCATTAGTGTTGTTGCATCAGTTGCCTTTTTGCTGCTTTCTTTTCACAGAATTATAGAATGTTTGACATGAAAGGGATCCGTAAAGGTCACCTTTCCTGAAAATGTCCAACTCCTTTTCAATGAACAGGGGCATCTACAGTTCAATCAGATGCTCAGAGCCCTGTCAGCCTGATCTTGAATGTCTCCAGGAACAGAGCAGCCACCACCTCTCTGGGCAACCTTTTGAAGGGAATTGTTGAAATTATTAGGAAGGAACGTGGCAGGTGTTTGCAATCCAGTTCATTTCATCCTAAAAACTATTGTTGACTCTTCATCAAACAAGTCTCAATCTAAGAGATACTTGAACTGAATGACAAAGGCTTGTATTCCAAACCACAGTGATTAATAACTCATTCTTTTCTCTCTCATATAGATCTGGTACTACACAAACAACATCTTTAGTGAAGCTGGAATCAATAGCAAAACAATCCCATATGTTACTCTAAGCACTGGTGCCGTTGAGACCCTTGCTGCTGTTTCTTCTGTAAGTAAGGTTAAAGAATTCATTAACATGCTTAATACTTAAATTACCGGTTTCATCTCCTTATATAGATTAAAACATGGCCAGAATAGTATATTGAAGATTAAGTGTAGTAATTAATAAAAACAATTGAAAATGCTATTTCTGGATTTAATTCTAAATCCAATTGTCCTCTGTATGAGTGAAGAGGAGGAAGGTCGGAAGTGCAAGGCCTAAAGCACCATAAGTGAAACACATTACTAACTTGACTACAACACTGGTTGCTGAAGGAAATTCGTTTCTGTTTACATTGCAATAAACAAGAAAAAAATAGGCAGGTCCTTGGAATGGAAGGTTGCAAAGGAGCAAATACTCTTTCCTTTCATTGTTAGATTTCTTTTTATTATCTTCACATATCTTACACCAAGTGTATTTGCAAAATATTGGGCACAGCAGACAAGCATTTTTAAATGTCAGATGGAAGGCATTGGCAAAAATCCTTTCCAGTGGCACAGCAATTGCTTATGACCTGCAAAATGTTAAACTAAATATATCTATCAAGTTTATTTTCTTGTAGTCACAAGGATCTTTTTATTCTCATTTTTGTGAATTTCCACTTTTTTTTTTCATAAACCATCACTTACTTATGTCTGTGTTTGTTTGTTTAAGGAACATACTTTTTAATATGGGGAGATAGTACAATCCCTGGAAATCCCTACCTCTCACAAGTTCATGATACTCTGCTTTAAGATATATGTAAAAATTATTATTATTCTTATGATGGCAGCTATTTGAGAGAAGAATACATCCATTCTGTGGAAAGAGATGATAATTGAATGGGAATGATTTCACAATATTAAGAGTGTTCTATTAATGGGGTCTATCATCTTTAGTTCCTCCTTGCTATCCATTTGTGGGGCTCAAGCAGAGCACAGAGCATGGCTCATTCAGAGAGGCTGTTGTGGCTACCTACTTTGTTTCATTGTATATTTAGTAACTTCTTTATGTATAAGAGTAATACATTCAGTACTTCTTTCTGTGCCTCTGGTAATGCTCATGTATTGGCATCTCTACCTTCTTAAAATTTACTCTTTCAGCTCAAGAGAAGTGTTGCTTTGAAGCCTTATCTTTATTCAGTAATCTTCATAAACGTTCCACTGCTGCTGTTTAAAAGAACAAGAGATGAATTCAGTGTTTTAACTGAAAGTTGTACTGCTTCTCATTTCTATGAATAAATTCCTTGTTTTCATGCCTAGAAGTAAGAATGGGATATTTCCTTCCTCTTGCAATGTCTCAACTACAATTTTTGCTTTTTTTAAAAAGTGTGTTTGGGAGTGTTAGATATGGATTCAGGTGCATACGCCTTACAGACCTTATTAAGGGTGAAAGGGGAAGAAGCAGAAAAAAGCAAGGGGAGAACTTAACTTTCTTTGTATTTTTTTGTGGTTCTTCTTAACAGAAACCAGACTTGTTAACAAATTCCAGGGTTTCAGTAAATACTCCTATAAGTAATAGAACCAGGTCTTTTTAGTAAGTGGTCCACAATACAATCAGTACCACCTCTGATCATTATACAGCTGCAAGATGTTCAAATGCATGGACTTTGAACCTCAGTGAGAATAACGGGGATTCATCTGTTGATGAACCTTTGTTGATATTTGATAGCCTTGATGGAATTTCTTTCTTTGAATTTGTCTAGATACCTTTTGACTTCTAAATGTTTTTAGAACCAACAGCATCCTAAAACAATACATTTCACAATTTAAAAAGACAGTGTAAGAGAAAGATTTTTGCACTGAGACTGTTGAATATAAGATACACCAGGTATGGGCTATAAGAAATGATAATAATTAATTGCAAAATTATTCTTAGAGAGATAGCTGTCCCTGTGGGATTCTGTGTCTGTTTGTCTGGAGTCCATTGGTCCTGAAAAGCTCATTAGGCAAGAATGATTCTTTTAATAATCACCTGTGTCATTGAATCTTATTAAAGTTCAGAAACTCAAAAATGTTTGCAGAAACTAAAGAAGATCTTAAAAAATAGGACTTGTGGCCTGAAATTTACAAGAATAAATTCAGTAATGAAAGGTTCCCAGTGCTGCACTTTAGGAACAAAAAGCTTCATATGCACAAATATAAAGTGTCATGTGGAACTCTGTCAAAAGGCTTACTGAAGTCACAATCCATCATGTTTTTCATTTTCTTTCTATCTGCTTAGCTTTCTCCCCGACAGCAAAAGGAGTCGTACTGATCTGCACTGAACAAATCTGTTTTGACTGCTCTTATCACCTTACTATCTTCTAGCTGTTGTCAGACTGATTGGTTAATAATTTATCCCAGTGTCTGGGGAGGACAAGGGATTCTGCCTCTCTTCTCCATGTGCAATAAAAGATAGGTGTTCTCTCTGCCTACATCCAGTGCTCTCAGAAATTACCATTGAGTCACAAGATTTTGGGGATTATTACGATTATGAAAGCCTAATTTTTATTAATGAATTTTATAGGAGGAAAAAGGTAGTCTCTAATCAGTATGCTGCTGCATGCAGATTCAAGGGGAAAAAAGTGACCTGGCAATGAAAATAGTTTTTTTTATCCAAGCAAAATATTTATATAGCTCATCATCTATAATTGTAGAAAGCCATAAATAGTTGCCTACATGAGCAAACTGTTGGCTTCTAAAATTGCCTACCATGCTAATTTGTTTTGTCTATGTAAAATTTCAATTGTGTGAATTTGCAAATGACTTACAAATGCTTTGCTCAGTCCCAAGAAGCCATGACTAAGCATTCTAAGAAGTGAAATAAAAAAAATACCTAGTGATTCATTTAGAATATCATATACTGAATTATTTTAGATGCAATGAGTCACTAATCACTTGTTACAAACTTCATCCTCATTTCACAGTTTCAAATGTAAATGTGTGCAATCTTTATAGAGCAAATCCATGAACTGAGACATGCTTAGATTTATATATTTGAGAAAAGTAATGAGAAAGAACAAGCAGTAGAAAAGAGATATTGACCAAAAAACTTCCAAGACATGCTGGAGTGCAAGTGGGCATATTTTCACTGCAGGGTGAATTGCAAATTGTGATCCTGTTAATGCATGCTGCCTTAATCCACGAATGGTCAATGTGATCATTTTTAGGCAAGGATATTATTCCTTCTAAATTGTTTTATTACAATAGAGCTTTAGGACAGACAAAATTACATGCAAGGAATTAATGATGTAATGCCTTCCAGGAAAAAATATCTCTTACGAAACACCACTCTGTAGATTTGAACGACAGTCTGTTAGAGACTGCATTTCCTTAGTACAAATCTTTCTGCAGGATATATTCAGAAAATGAAAGTTCTGTAGACACAACTCCATGCTTTCAAGCATTAAAAATATTTTTTGAGTTATTTGTGTTCCTTTTTTTTTCTTTTTTTTTTTTTTTTTTTTCAGTCTGTTCTATCTTCAGGGTATTCAAAAGCTAACATTAGAAAATAAAACTCCAGCCATGATAGTCTATCATAGATCAAGGCCAGTATCTAATCTATCTTTTATAATTGTGTGCCTGACACAAGACAGACATAGAATTTTTAATAAATAAATCATCATTAGTAGGAATTTTGCTTCAAAAATACCACAGCTTATTGAAGTCACACAACAGGAATTAGATAGTGGGTTTTTTGTGTGCTGCCCTAAGAGTTGATCCAGGCACTACCAAGATGAAGGCTGGAACAAATCTGTGTGTGGGCTGCATCTTGGTCAGGCTAGCCTAGCAGACATTCAGTGTGGAAACCATATTTATTGAGTAGAAAAGTTTCTCTGTCAGGTGAGATTGATTATGGATAGTTTACTGCAAAATAGGAACTTAGAAATAAATTTCTTTGCTGATAGTGATCCCTACACTGGTAGCTACCAAGGAGGAGGCTTGGCATTCAAACAGGTTCTTCAGGGCAGTAGTAAAGGGCTGCAGTTGAAGGAGTTTTTGGACTTGCCCGCAGAAATATGGTTTGAATTTTGGGCAGTTCTGTGAGAGCCAGGAATTGAATTTGATGATCTTTGTGGGTTGTTTCCAACTTGGGATATTCTGTGATTCTGTGATCTTATCCAGCCATGGCATTAACATGGATTCAGGTGAACTGATATGCCTGCGAAGACACTTTAGGCTTGTGCTTATGTGATCAAATGTGGCGCTGTACCTTTAAAGTCCAGTTTAGGTACTGTTTCTTTGTTTTGTGATTGTATAATTCATACTAGAAGCAAAAGGATATAAAAATAGAAATCAAAAATCCATTTGTAACTCACAGTCTTCTGTTACTCTACTTTTCTTGAATGAGTGATACTACACATTCTGTCATAAATAGACATGTCAGTGGTATAAATATGATTATCCACTCCAGCCCAGCTATTTAAAATGGAAATAACATGGACTTGGCATGTCACATTAAATCTGAATCCAGACTTAAAGTATTTCTCATATCTACTTGCGAAATACATGGAAAAGAAAGTATAGTTACTCTCAATGTTAACATATAGATCAGACTTCCGTATAGAGCTGAGAAATGAAAAAAAAATCTAATAAGGTTATTAGTATGATTTTGGGGCCAGGAAGTGAGTAGGGAATAGTATTCATTGCCCTCCCTCCCATTTGGGCTGCAGAACTTGCTTACATATTCATCTTTCTCCCTGTCTTGTCTGATCTTTTATAACGTGATCTGCTTTCAACATGTCAGTCCCCCAAAATCAGCAGCTGACTCAAGTGAAAAGATCAGCATTTGCTTTTTAAGCTTTATTGACAGGTGTTTCCTGTCAGACAAAAGAAAGTATCAGTTGCCTTATTATCAACAAACATTTTGGTTGGAAGGATTTTGGTTGCAATTTTTTTTTTTTTTAAACACATTTTCAGTAATTTAAGCTATGTTAATCACAATGATTCCAGGGATAGGTTTCTACAAATGTCTGTTTATGATCACACGTTAAGTATCAACCTACTCAATTTGGCAAATAACTCAGTATGCTATCACTTGTAAAGTTCTTTTTATGACTTTACTACAGCATATGCTGAATTCCTTATTATTTCATTTATTCTGCCAAACAGTATATTTTTTGTTACAAGTCTTTAATAGGTAAGAATTGCCAGTGGGGCATGCAGACTTATAAATACTTGAAAACTAGTGAATCATTTTCAACTTCCTATGAGTCATGGGCCTCTTGGTGAGTTTTGCAAGTTAACAAGTTTTGGAGTTGTATAGTCATAACCAAAAATGAAATTATGGTCAGTTTACAGTCCTCTTTATGGCATGCTTTACTTTTTTTGGTTGTTTCTTTTTTTAACCAAGGAAACTTCAGATTTCATCTGAGGTTTTTTTTTTTTCCATCAAGAAAATGAGAATAGACAGCAGAGAAATTTGAAATATTGATGCTTTATCAGAAGTTTCCTTAAGAAATCCTAGAAGATAAATTAGTTTATTAATTACAATTTAGTGAAAAATGCTTGACGGAATGGCTGTTGAATCATCTGTGTACTTAATTTAAGCAATATTTTAAGCCCCAGTAAAAAAAAAGGCCCTCTGAGAGGCTTTTCTGATGCAGATTGGTTTTTCATGTTTGAACAACTGTGACCTGTTAATATTTCGCGGGGTGGTTCTGCACCTGTCTGCCTGCTTCCCCACAAAGACATTGCTTCCCAAGCACACATGCTGCCTGTTACCACAGTCTCGTAGTTTTTTGACCAGATAAGGAGCATGCATTAAATTGTTGCTCTTGCCTTTCACGAGCTTGATTCAGTCTAGTATCCCATTTCAATTGAGACTGCTATGCCTCATTTGGATCTGTTCCACAAGTAGTTGTGTTTTGATGGGTTGTATTTTGTTGGGTTAGAACTACTGATTCAAAAAGTATGACATGCATTTGAGAGAAGTAGAGGAGTTTTTATCTTTAAACTGAAAATAGAGTGCTTCTGCCCATAATTGTTCAGGTTGATCATGTCTAACGGAGAAGCTTCTGAGTCAGTGTGCACCAAGGTTTTGTAATGCTGTCAGTGTGATTTACTTAGTATCACCTTTGGAAATGAGTTAACAATTCCCAGCAAGCTGGGTACATCGTAGTGTCCCAGTGAGTAAGTACAAAAATTGCTTTTAATATTCTCTAGAAGATCAAGTTGGTCCATTCCATAAATCACAAGATATGCCACCAAGAATCGTAATGATAAATTCTTTGAGGCAAAAACTGTAGGAAGCGTCCAGAAGTTGAGACATTCAAGTTCCTAAGAGCCATTGTATTAAATAAATGACAGTGACTCTGAGCGTGATGAGTGCTTGAGAAGCTTGGCTTCAGCTTGGGGAAAATTACGTCTGAATGAAAAAAAAAAATTAGAATACATCAGAAAGTATTGTTCTCTTCTGCAGATAGCACATGGGGCCTGCTATAACGTTGTCTGCACTTGGCTGCTCACAGTTAAAACTGGGAGTTCCTCAGACCCACCTAGATTTGCCTAAATGTACCCAAAATACTTACTTCAACTTATGCAGTCATGAGTGTATGTACAAAACTGTTTGGAGTCTTCCATTCCTGGGATTTGCTTTTCTTTGAGCTTGATTTTTTTTCTGCATTTTGCTTTGTACATGAATCCTCTGTGAACCAATTTTCCTCTGAGAGAAATGTTCAGCACTCACTCCTTTTTAATACAAAACTCCACCAGCTGGTGTAACACCAAGATTTTTTAATAGCAAACACCAATCTATAATTGAAAAAGGGAATGTCATTTTTATGCCAAATTATCTGTGCATCATCCATTGCGGCACACGCTGCAGAAGTCTCCATCTTCTAAAGAACTCATCAGACCATTTCACATCCTTCATTTTTATAAAAACTTTCTCTTGGTTACGTTTATACGTGGCCACATGTATTTTCAGGATGGATTCATTAGTCATAGTTGAAAATACTTGGCATCTTCTAGGGTTTTGGCAGTGCAGCAGTTGCAGTTTCAGAACATTTGGACTCTGTGAGTGCAATGTAAAGCCTTAATAACATCAGAGGGAGTCTATTTTAAACACTGCTCTGAAATAAATTCTATTACAGAATCTGTGGAAACTGTCAAAATGAGTATATTTCCTCATTTAAGGAAATAATGCTAGAGCTGGCTGGCTGCTCACTGCATTCTGCAGCATCACAATGCTCTGCGGTGTGGAAGACCACCTCTACGGGGTGAGGGGGTGCCAAGTCCTAAAGCCTTTTCTATCAGCTGCTGCTAAGGCCGGCATTGTGAGAGGAATTTCTTCCCTGATTGGCTGTGCTTCCCTATACTATGTTTCTTCTAGATATTCACAGTGTAGTGGTCTGCGTTGTTGCAATAAATAAGCAAACAAACAAACAAACAAATAAATGGGTGTTGCTCCAGATTTCGTTTTATTTACTCAATTTATCTTCTGCTTGAGAGATGTCTGAAAGGGGGTTTTCAGTCCCCAGTACATAACTGTGACAAACAGTTGTGAAATTCTAACTCTAAGTTATTTGAAGTGAGAAATATTGGGCTTCATCAAATCATTTTATCATTTTCATTTTGTAATTTGTAATTATAGTAGTTGTCAGTGAAAGCAGTATATTAGAAAAATGTTATGATAGATATTAGTCTAATGACTCAGACTAGCAAAAAAGTTTCATGTTGCAGCTTTTCAAAAATTTCTTCTCTGTTTTCATCTCTAACAGAAAAGTATTCAGATTTTGTGGCTTTTTACAAAGGCGATTTATTTTCAGGTGTTAAATTTAAATTCAGAATTTGAATAAATGCCTCTTCTATAACCCATTTTCCCTTCTTTTATCTGGCTATTCGAATTAAAACTTCATCATGGCTAACTTCTGTTTTTAATTCAGACAAGCCAGAAATTAAAAAACAAATTGCAGATGAAGGAAAAATGATTTAATCTGTGTTTATGAATATGTTATGCTGAAGACACATTTTAATACATAATTTTTAAACCATTAAAGTTCATTTTGAAAGATATACTGAATTCGCCATTGAAATTAATAAATATTTGTTATACAGTTGAGATGTATTTTGTTTCAACCTTTTGATGTTTAAAAAACATTAATAACATTATTGTATGAATTTGGTGCAAATCTGTAGCTGATTCCATCAAAGCAGAATGAATTTTCCCCTAAAAAAGTGAGTGGTAAGATGAAATTGAGCTTGAGATCTTTACCATCATATTATTTATATGGCTAAGGTGCAGCCTTCTTTATTAAGAAACTGGGGATAGTAGTAACTTTGAAATATGCCAAACTAATAACACTAATGTGGAATTAACCTGTTGCATATTTTTCCATCTATGTGGTTACATTTGCTCAGTAGGAGAAATGCATACATAAAACCATATCAAGTAATGTTTTTGGTGGTTTCACTGTTTTTTTTCCGAGCTCTTAAAAAATGCCATGCTGATTTGTTTTTCCAAACAGGTAGGACTATGTAAACACAATTATGAAGACAATTATGAATACAGCAGAGCTGATATATACAAAATATTCTCTATTGCTTGTATTTTTCATCTTCATATTTACCAGAAGAGTACATTACATTCTCTGATTTCTTCAGTGGCTCATCAAGAAACCCATATGCCTCTTGTTGTTTTGCAGGGCTTAGTTATTGAACGGCTTGGACGCAGGCCTCTTCTCATCGGGGGTTTTGGGTTGATGATCATCTTCTTTGCAGTTCTTACTGTGTCTCTGACTTTGCAGGTATAGTTCCTATGTATTTTGTGCTCTCTTTTGTCTGTTTTAAACAGTATTCTTACATAAGCATATCATTTTGATGTAAAGATGTCTGTCTTTCACTTGGCTATAAATTTGGTGGTTTCAACATGCTGTGATCAGCTGTACCAGCTTTTGCATCAATTTTTATAATTCATTTCATGGCACAACACGAGCTACTCTGAAGACAGTTTTACCCATAGTTGGGAAATGTTATGTTCTGTTTTATTTTTATCTTGTAAAGCAATCTACTTCAAGTTTTCTTTCATGCTGTGTATTCTAACCTTATTCTTCTGCTTGGATGTTTTTGTTTTTGTTTTTTGTTTTTTCCAATTGTGAAAAGTTTCTACATTTAATCTTTTTATCAAGTTACATTTCTGATATTTTCATTGAAAACCTGAAGACCTAAGAGCAGATGTTCTGCAAAGGCTAAGTTTTCAGATGCTATTAGAAGTCATGTCCCTAAATATTTCAGATGGTCAAAGGAGGATAGATAAACCAATCTAAAGACATTTTCCATTGTTTATTCTTCAGTTTTCATTGTTGTGCTGTTTCCCTCAGTTTTTGAGTGCTTTTGGGATTTAGAAGTGACAGTCTGGAGCAGCATGTTTTTGAGTGGTCTTCTATCAAGCTGTTCCTTGCCTGATGTTGTTTCTGTGTCTTAACATTAATCTGACTTTCAAATGTTACTTTTTGGTTGAAGAAAAGCAGACGCATGCAGCAACATGGTAGAGTTTTATTTGACTTACCTGTATGTGTAGCACAAGAAAGTTTTACTTCACATACCTGTCATGACAGTAAGACTGCTCTCCAGAGGAGAGCTTTTATTGCAAGGTTTGTAAATTGACTAAGAATTGCTAAATGGTTTAAAACACCGTTTGATGGATGAAGAGATTCAGCTATTGGAGATCCCTGAAGTTTGAGTCCTATTTCACTTCTTTTCAGAAATGTCTTGGTCTGTTATAGATTAGAGATTGGGAATTGCTCTGAACAAAGGACTCAGGGTTGATCTCACGGCAGTCTGTATCTTCTCTGTATTTGCACCTTCACTTTCTCAGTGCCTTAAGGGACCTTGGTTGTGAGTTCAGATGGGAACTCCAGAATGTCTCATTTTGGCAGGTATACAAATCATTTGCTCTATATTAATGCCCAGGAGGCTGTAATCATGTTTTCTGCATAAAGGAATAAGCCAGACTGTAAGAGAAATCTGTCAGAAAATTAAAGTCATTATTTAATACTAAAATAAATAATAACCTATTTTAGCAAATGTATTTTACAGTGACTCTCAGGATGATATGTAACTTAAGCAACTTTGAAAAAAACAGTTAAATTATAATAGAAGGAGTATTCACATTTGCTGATGGAAAAAGAAATTGATAGATAAAGGAGTGGGGATCTGTGAATTTCTGCTAACATAATAGCATTCTTACCAAGCATTAATGGAGATAGTTAAAAACAGTGTCCTGAAATCTCAGTAGGAATCATGTACCACGAATCATTTCCAGTTCCCACTGTTCGGAGATCTGAATCAAGAAATATATTTTTTATAGTAAAATTAACACAAATTGCCTTGTGAGGAAAATAGATGATTTCATTTATAAGTCTGTTAAGGAACCATTTATATCTTGTTTCCTTGTCCCAATAGCTGGTTCTTGCACACATGACCCTGCTTGTTGTCAAAAAAAGGTTATGACTAAAAATGCCTGTGTTTTTCGTGTGCTTTGTGCAGACTCAGATAGTGCTGTCCTACTCAAAGGCAGCCTGTTGTATCTAGACATCTGCCCAGTCCTTGGCTGGAGAAGCTCTGTGGATCATCGTTGCTGCTCTTTTACACATCCAAAATATGTTAGAATAGAAGTGCAAAATCTGTGTAGCAGAAGGAAAAACTCTTTTCTGGATTGGCTTGAGCTTTAGAATAAGAACTGTGACTTCGGTGGTGCAGGAGATAGGCTAGTATTTCTCTATGGGATATGACAGAAAGCAAGACCTTCAGTACAAATAATCTAATAAAATTCTACAGAAATGCTGTGATTTTCTAAAATAGTCCTAGTCTAAATTCCGAAATAGGGAAGCATTTTGGAGAACACTATCAATTGTTTGTTTTGTTTTGTTTCAATGTTGATGGTGAGTACGATGCACTTAATATTAATGTCTTTTTTTCTACCAGAATAATGTGACTTGGCTTCCTTACCTCAGTATATTTTGCATTCTTGCAATTATTGCATCATTCTGCATTGGACCAGGTATGTGCATATTCTTTTGTGTTAATTTGTATATCAAAGCCCAGGTATTCTTGCACTGGTAGTTAGGTTTATATACAGCTTTCTGGAAACAGCAATTTATTCTTGTCTAAAAACATTAAGAAAAGGTAATAGCAATACAGAGTGATAGTAACATTCTTATAAAAACCCATGCACATGTACTTCTACTTAGCTTTCAGCTGTCAGAAATAATCTGATGATCAGTCTGCAATCAGTACCAAATTAAAATGTTGACTATTACTGATCACCACTATTTTCTATTTTTCTGTTTTCTGTAGAAAAACACTCAAACTAGAAGCTAGGCATTTCATTTAAGGATGCTTTGATTAACAGATCAGTGCCAGTAGGACACTGGGACACTGGGGAGGGTTGGGGGAGGCAGTTCCTCTCCTTTCTGCTTTTCCACAGATGTGCAAGGGGATTTCCATAGATGTGCAAAGGATTTTCCACATAGCTTCTTCAGTACGATGATGGAAAAGTTCTGATGATGGAGCTGCCTTTTGTTTGGCAGTTCTCTAGTAATTATACCCACTTCAAATCTGAGGCCCTTAGGTGACTGTTTCTATAAGTTATCATGAGTTTATCAAAGGTTTGTCCCTAGTCCATTTTGCTTTCATAGAAGGGTTGAATACCAATTTAGACAATCCAGTGTTCCCAGGCAGTAATATTTGTACTTTGTTTTCTTTAAAAAGAACATGTTTAAGGAATAAAAGAGTAATAAAACCAAACCATTCTCAGAAGTGGAGAATGAAAGGATAAGAGCAGCAGACACAAGGGTCAGCAGGAGCATTTTTTACTGGATAGAAGATTAAAAAACTTACACAGAGCATGATGATTATTATCTAAGTGTAATAGTGCCTTATATGATGTTGCTCTGGAATTCAGTTACTTGATCAGATTTGGATCCTGCAATTAACAAATAATGAAATGTTAACAGAAGTATTTTGCAGACAAATAGATAGAAGAAGAATTTAATCCAAATTCAGTTCACAGAATGTCAAAATATGATTACATTTTCAAATTCTCCCTTACAGACTGTTCTCTACAAAAAGGGATTAAAACACCCCTGTTCATACAACTTTTTTTGCATCTTCTGCTGTAAACCTGAAAGACTTCTGTTCCTCTGAAATCTTGTTTTCTTGAACAGTTCTATCTCTTCCTTATAAAGAATGTGACATTAAACATTAATCAACTTCTTGTACATCTTCACCCCTGAAGTTATCTAATTAATTGATTATGGTTTATTCGAGGGAAGAAAATAGTTGCTGATATTTGTTGTAATTTTAATGAAAGATAGCTGTAATATTTTGGATCCTCATTTGGAAAAGCTGAGGAAAAATTATGCTACATTAGAAGAAAATATGGAAAATACTGGAATATTTCTGGGAAAATGGTTTGCTACTAATCTCTCTGTTTATTCCTCTGCATATGATAGCTGGCTGGGAAAGGGAGGGTGCCTAACAGGCTTAACTAGGAATGCACAGTCTTCCTCTTCTTGATCATTAATGCTCCCACTGTAGGGGCAAAGTAATGCTTCCTCCTTCCTTACCTCCAACTCTTCTCATAAGGCAAAGAGCACAAGCAATCTTGCAATCCCCTTTTCCTACACTATTAAAATCCCAGGTTCAGCTAGACCTCTTGTATAACTGGTGCGTGATTTTTAGACTGAGAGCTTTTTAAAAAGAAGAATTCTGTGGAACAAAGCTGCTCTTGCTGTTTCAGTACCTAATGGAAATCAAATATTGACTTCAAATTTCTTGGATACTTCCCTTTCAGAGTTTTAAGTTGCTTAAATAAATTAAGTGCAGCTACTTGAAGCACCTTCTTTTGTTCCTCCTAGAAAACTCTGTTGAAACAAACTGCAATTTGTTCCATACTACAAACCAATTTTTAGAACTTGCACATCAAGACATTCTTATATGTTGTTGTAATAAAGGCTTTGTGTGATGCCCTCTAGCTCTTCCATTGGAAGCAATGGAACAAATGACCTTTCTTCCTCCTCAGGTTTCTTGTGGTCTAGTAGACTTTCAACCTTTTCCAGATGAAATACCTTTTTCTTACTCTTTCCTCTCAATAATATTTTAAGACAACACCTTTGCAAGAAAATTTAAAATAAAATATCTGATAATCTTCTGTAGTACTTTGGTATGTTTAATGAAACAAGACTAAGACTCAGAAATAAAATTTCCACCTTTTTGCTCAGTAAGTTTTTTTCACCCAGAAAATTAATTTATTTTTATTTATTAAGTTGCAAATTTTTAATACTTTAGCCTTTTGTAGAAGGCTGAGCATCCTTTGTTTGTATTGGTTAAACAGGTAATATTATCATGGTATTGTTCATGCTTAGTGTCTTACGAAATCCATCTGTAGTTATTTAGGGTGTTTCAGCATTCTTCAGATTAACTCCCATATGGTTTGTAACGATTCTGCAGATACAGATCCTCATCAAGGGTGAATTCTTTTTACAGTCAAGTTATTGACTGTATAACTGTACAATATTGGTAGTTGGAAGAATTATCACATCTGAAAAAAGTAAATAATGTAGAGAACTGAGCTCAGAAAACACTCCTAGAACTTTCTAGATAATAAAATTGCCTTTCAAATTCAGTATTTTCTCTCTTGTTAGAACATCTGATACTTGCTTAATAGCTTATATATTGTGTGGTCTCCTACTTTCAGAATAGCATATGGATGAGTACCATCTGCTCCTAACAGCTAGAATCAACTGTTACTATAAACTGCATTTTTTATTTGTTTCAATTTTCTGAACTCAAGTTTTCAGCTTACAGATGTTCTCTAGGCTTATTGCTTAGCAGTAAAGCATTAATGCTAACAGCAGGTACGTTCAGGCACGAGAGAGATTTTGTATTTCATCATTTTTATCAGAAGATGATTAACAGAAGGCAATCTTTCATGTATTTGATCAAAAATTAAAGGGGGTCTTGTGTTCAAAATAGACTATCTATGATCTGAAAGAGAAAAAAAAAACCTGCAAAAGTTGCTTAGCTCTACAAATTAGGGAACTGTGCTTTTTCAGACATTTGGTTAATTATACACAAGTGAAGGCACTTGATTAAAGAGAAACATATTGCTTTCCAGTATTATTTTTGGTTTTGTGGGCAAAACTGGTAAGTAGTTTTACAGTTTTCATCTCAAAATGTGGAAGCTTCATGGAAATGTTTTTCTTGGCCACGTATTCAACCTGCCAGAAATATATGTTTCATTTGAGGAAGTGTCATCCAATAAAGAGTAAACAGAAAGGGACTGATCATAGGGTCATAGAATCCTTAGAGTCGGAAGGGATCTCTGACGGCTGTCTTATCCAGCTTCTCTGCAATGAACAGGGAAACTACAGATAGATCAGATTATCAAGGGCCTGATCCAGCCTCACCTTGAAAGTCTCCAGGGACAGGGCATCAACTACATCACGGGGCAACCTGCTCCAGTGCCTCAACACCCTCACTGTAAAAGACTTTTTCCTTATATCTAACCTAAATCTATGAATCCTAAGTAGATAACAAGTAAAAACAAATAAAGAAAAATTAAAAACATAATTCGAAGAAATTTAATAAGAGTATGTATTCAAAGCATTCATGCCCTTGTTCAGGTTCAATGTCATGAACAAATGCACTGATTAGAAATATTTTGACTGAGTAAATAGCGTGCAACTTGTTGGAAATTTAGTTAGTGATAGATTAGTTTAGGTAATCGCAAAGCATCTTCCTTCTTTGACCTTGTATTTGAGTGATTAAGGAACTGAAAATGCTAAAGCCAGTTATCCTCGTGTTCTCAATTAGCAGCTGCTTCTTCACAGATACAGAATTAACATGTTGAACTATGCCTGCAGAATCTATGTAACTTTCAGAAGATCCACACTAAAATCTGAGTCAAACAGAAAAAGTGTAGGTTCTTCTTATTTGTATCTGTTTTGGTGAATTCCCAATCCACCCACTGTGCCTTTGCAACAGTTGTGCAAGAAAATGATTTTTTATTTTGCTGGGTGAACTGAATATTTATATGGTTGTGCATGCAGGGGGAATTTGAATTTTATATAATGCTAAAAATTGAGCCCTTTTACCTGCTAGCCAAGTAGTTAGAAAAAAAAGGCAAGAAACCCTACAAAATAAACCCAAACAAACAACAACAAATGGAGTGTCCCAGGATGCGTCCAATTCAGACAGTTTCCTGCAGATGTGTAGCACCACCTGTCAGGGAGGTTGTCAGGTAAGCTGGGGTAAGGATCTTTCACTGCTTGTTTTTAATGCTGATTCAGTATGTAACAAATGCTTAAATATTCATTCTCTGAAGCAGAGAATGACTCTTGTGCCATGTGTCAAGAGATTCACCCCAGATGGTGGGACATGTGGTGCAAAAGAAAACCAACGGATTAATTGAGGGTTACAGCAATGCTGGCGTGGACTTCCAGGCAACTTTCCTAATAGAAATAAGCATAACAAACTATAAGAACTTTGGTGTTAAGCATTTCCATGCATCTTTGTATGAAGAGATTTATTAATATTTTTTCTTTAGAATACTGTTTTAAGTGTGGCATCCTCCGTTCCAGTTTCGACCAATGGAGGAGGTAATGCTGCACTGGGATGTTGGTCTTAAGACCCATCTTTAAAAACTAAAGAAAAGAGTGGGAGGTGGATTGTTTAAAAATATTGCTAGCTTTGATGCAATCCTTCCATTATAACATTCTTTCAGAAACTGAGGAAGTATCGGCTCTTTCATATCAAACCTTTGCAAGTTCAGTGATATTGGAAGCACAGTAAACTGAAACACTGGATTTATTTTAACCTTTGGTAATAGGTATAAATAACCCAAGACAATATTGTTCCAGTAAGACCTGTAAAAAGGTGTTTGTGTTGCTCTTCCTTTGACATCCAGCTCACAGGGAAGTTAGTCACCTGTGTGCAGTAACATCTTTTCTTCCTTGGGACGTTCCTCAAGAGTTCCTTGGAGTGCTCTCCCAGGGAAAAAATCAGCTTTTATTACCACAAGCACTAGGGGAAGGTTCCTATATCTGAATAGTCTTTTTTATATCCACTGCTCAAGCTATCTTTGTTCAGGAAATTTATGTTGGTTTGGTAGCCCTTCAAGTATACTGATATGGTTGAAGTCTCACTTCATCATCTTCATTTCTTGTAACAGATGATGCATAAGTGTAGGCAGTTAGAGTGAAAAAGAGACTTAGAAACTAAGGAGCAAATTTAAGGATACCTGAAAATGTCCATAAGAATGATATCTCTAAATGTCACATGGAAAGCTTCTCTGTAACAGATCCTATTTTATATGTAAGTCATTTGAAAGGCAGTATTATATTAACATAGTATATGCATGTTCTTTTACATCTTTTCCTAGAGACCTAATGCATCATATTGCTACATATAATCTCTCTGTACTGCAATGTGAAAAATACTCACTGTACTGTCAAGTGTGACATCATCATTGTTGTGATGAAGGCTTAGAGCAGACTGTTAGAATACAACAGTGCTCATTCAGCAGTTTGCACAGGAAGGCTGCAAAGAAGGGCTGCTGTCAAGGTGAAGTAGAGTTTTACGAGAAAAACTGCAGAGCAACTTCTTAATGCCTAACAAAAGAGAAGGTTGAGGGTATGTTTTCTGTTTCTAAATACATGTTCAAAAGGGAAAATAACACTGAGAAGAGGGAACAAGTTGACAGCAAATGTTGCTGCAGAAAATAACAACAAATCCCAAGTCTAGGTGCTAGGTAGCCTGGAATGAATTCAGAGTCAAAATTGGAAGTCAGCTCCTAATCACTGGAGTTCAGTTCCATATTAGCTTCTCAGTGGAAACAGTGAAAGGAGAAACTAAGCAAACAACTCTTATAAATTTATGAAAGGGCTGTATGAAATACTGCCTGAAAGAGCTGAGTATGGGATTTGACCCAGATTCAGTCTAACTCTGTCCTCCCTTATGTCCAAGTCCTGTGTTCTCCCTTCGTCTCCAAGTGAGATGCTGGATCTAAATATTTTGTACAGTCTTTGCTTCCATTTGTCAAAAAGTTCATGTGCCTGAAAAGACAAACATGTTCTTAGAGAGGATTTTCTAGCTGTCATTACATGTAGCATGTAGCCCATGACTTAAATTTAACTTACAACAATAGTACATCCGACGTTATTGTTTCATATTCTGTAACACCTCAGAAGTGTTTATCTGGCCCTAAATCATTTAGGTATTTCTGCGGGTGAGTAACACTCCTCTTGAGAAGAAATCCTGAGCTTGGTTGTATTTGTGTAAGGTTGAATTTAGCATGAATAGGATCAGAAGTGAATCAGTGTCAGTTTGCATCTATTCCTATTTTCAAAACTAGTTCCTATTCAGTATGAATAAGGATGGCAATATCATATCAGCAGTATGTTTCCAGGCACAAACTCATCACAGAAAATGGAAATAAAAATCACTCTTTGATGGAATTTGAAAAAAAAAATAATATTATGGCTGTGAGATCTTCCATTTGTTGCTTTTAATACTGATTGCATTTTCAGGCATGGATAAGAAACAATAGCAAACCAGACCATTTTAGAAAAATGTTTCATTCAATTTTTGTCTTTGTTTTGAGGGTTTTGTCTTTATAATATAAACTTGTCATGGTTTATTGACTGCAAGTAATCTTTCCTAACACAGCTGAGTATGGATATAGTGGAAACATGGTAATGGTATATTCAGTATATGTTAAACTGACATTACAGAGTAAACAAAAGAGAACTTGGAGGAAATAAATGCTGTGCCCTGAGGTGTATCAAAGACATTTTGGTATTTAAAGTTTAAAACAGTCTGTGCTCTTATTCTGAATGCCAGCATACAGCTGTAGTGACAGCAGAGCAGTTGTGATAGAAGGGTCACTGTGAAAGCCATGGGTTTGTTCAGTCTGAAATGTCATCAGAGAAGAAAAAAAATCTCAGATGTGAAACAGAAAGAAAGGTGTGATAGCACGCATGTAGACATAAAAGTACTGAAATAAATTGTCATTATTATCACCTGAAATAGGCATTTGCTGAAGCTCTGTGTGATTTCTCTAGCTTCTCCACTTAGATTGGGATGTAAGACTTTCTAATGCTCATGGTGTCCCACAGAGCCATTCTTTCAGTGCAGTTCAGGAAAGTGTTTGGAGTTTGCTCAAGTGGAAAAACATTCTTTTTTACTAGAAAAATACATTGTGTTAAAAAGAAGCAAAAAAAATCAGTGTTGTTGTATATCTAATTAAAAAATGGTAGATTTGAAAGTTTAGGTTAATTCTCAAAGGATCTTTTATTCTGTAACTATAAGCTTTTGCAGTCATTCCAGCAGGTGAGCATCCTTTGATAAAGTTGAATAGTTCCTGCATCAGGTGTGCAACAATAACCTTTAGTTTTCCTGGTTATTTAATAAGTTCTGGTTTGTTAACAATTATAAAGCCTTTGGGGACACAACAGTAGATTTTAAACGCTTCCCTAAGAGAAGCTAAATGTCCCGAACATGAGCTGCAATTGCATTCAGGGATAACTCATCTCTGACCCAGAGATATATAAGTACAGTGTAACATGTACCTTAAATTGTCTCAGTTGAAGATTTTCTGAGGGATCTCTGGCCCCATCCCCTGCCCCATTGTGCCTCTCCATTGCAGCAGACAGCCATCCATCCAACACAAGTTGCCCTATGGGTGCCATTTCAGCCACCCAGCTGCCAGCAATCAGAGCCTGCCATATTAATGCAGAGTGCCATTTCTTTAATTTATGTGGGCTGTGAAACACAGCAACAGGAGATCTGATTTACCAATCCTTCTCCATTTAGCAATGGAAAAAGCTACTGCCTACACTTGAGGAAGGAGAATTTTCAACTTACTGCTAGTAAATCAAGGGGATAAAAGAATGAGAAGTTGAAGGGCTTCACGTAATAACTTGTCTTTTCGTTGCCTTTCAGAAAACAGAGTTTTGGAGCTGTTAAGGAAAAGATATAACAGAATTGCTTTCAGCATGGTTGCATCACCACTGAATTTTGGAGAGGGTAAAATTACTTGTCCCTTGATTATATTAAAGACAGTGTCTTTCAACACATATTTGGGATATTTGTTTTGCTTGAATACTTCTTTCTATAGAGATCAGTGTAAAGTAAGCATGTACTTTTTAACAGTTCTATTACATAAGTAATTTAAATCTTTACAATTAGTGGAAGTTCTGAAGTAAAATGATCCTCTAGTATTCTTAAGGTATCTATCTGTTGGAATTGCTGGAGATGACGCATGGAGTTCTTAGCAGCAGGCAAACTTATTAACTTCCTCCCTTTAACAATAGATTTAAAAATCATTTTAATTGAAGCTTTCAAAAAATGAACACTTTGACACTTGAGAGCACTCCTTTTACCTGAGCTATCAGGTTTGCCTGAATGATAGCTAATTATATGCTGATGGCTCACAACTCCAAAACTTAAGTTTACTGCTGAAAAAATGCACCATGTGCTCTAGGACTTCATAAAAAAAACTGATTTATTCAAATGTTACGTAAGTAATTTATGTACATGATTCAGATTAGTGGGGAGTAGAAATGGAAAGCCTAGTAAAAAATACTGAAGGCTTTAAAATTCGTGCTTTACAAGCTATATAGGTATTTAATCAAAAAGCCTTTTTCTTCTGTGAATTAAGTATAAAATATTTATATTTACAAAAGTGAAAACTAATAAATATGTAGAACAGCACATGTAGAACTAATAAATTAGAACTAGTAACTGCAAGACAATAAAAATATTTTATTTTCCTTGTGAGCAGATGCAATGCACACAAAAGGAAAGTACTTAGTTCATTTCATCTACTTTCTGCTAAGCTCCAGGGCCAACAGTTAAATGCAAATGTTCACGAGTTTTGTATAACAATGAGAAGTTGCTCTACGGATCAGACAGTGGGTCTTAGTAGCCAGACCAAAATACTGAAGGTTACAGCAGTGGGAATCTTTCAGGGGAAAAAATAGTTCAGAAGGTCAAATGCATGATCAAGGATTATATCAAACATAGCTTGATAGTATGTGCTTGAAAAAGCAAGCAGCTTTTTCTTTGGAATCTCCAGATGCTATCTATCTATCCTGCATCGGAAACTCCACTTTTGTGGGGAACATTCAGTTGTGCTGAAAACAGCTATCTTGGCTTTGACAACTGGGAGGTGTTTCCTGTCCAGTCACCAAACTGTCTCCTAAGTATTTGTCAAAGCTAGCACTAAATGTACTGCATTATTCATCCCCTTGCTTCCCCTGTAAGGGGAATTCAAGCCTAAGGTTTGAGGTTTGGGAAGGTTTAATGAAGGTTTGGATGAAAGGAAACTTTTAGTTCTGCTGATGTTCTTCCATTCTGTTGAAAAAAAAAATAATCATACTCTAATGTATGTATACAAGTAAATGTTGGGGCTCATATGAACACATAAACTGCTACACAGCGTTAGACCACAGCCTTATGTGCATTGCTGCCTTGTAATGCCAGCTGTAGATGCTTCGAGGGAAACATAAGAAGTCTCTTCTTTCTCTTCTTTCTCTGTTGGAATGCATCCAACACAGCTTCTGGCAATCTGCTTGTTGGGAGTTTTCTTGGGGACAAGGGTGAATCTGGATCCACATCTTTAGGATCTAGATACTAATTTGCTTTGTAGGGCTTACACTCAACTTGTTAAAATAAGAAGGTTATTATTTACCCTGAATACAAAAAGTGTAGATATCATTGATAATATGATGTACTGCTTCAGCAGTACAAAGAAGTATGTGAACATTTATCACGTCTTAAAGACGTGTTATTTATACCTCAGTTGTTTTATCACACCTGGAACTATCTTGAACTTTTTTTGCATTTATTTGGTCTCATCCTGCAGTCCAAGTGGTACAGCAGTTGAGATTGCCTGTGTAGTTCTGCTGTTCACCTGTATTACCACTAATATTAGCATCATAAAGCTATAGTCAACTGCTGCATAATTTCAAAAGTAGAGTTTTAAGTGTTCTAGGGATATTAGCTGGTCTCACATTAGGCTAGCAATGCGAGGCACTGGCTGAAAAAGGTGAAGGTTTTGTCCAGATCTTTTCAGCTTTTAAGACTCTCTTCTTTCTGAACGATTCCACTTAATCAGACAGCCTCAAATCTCTCACTGCAACAAAACTGTTACTGTCATTTTTCGAGTCAATACTTGTAAAGAAAAGACATCTTTAGGCTCTATTCATTTGACTTTCTGTATGGTTGAAAACAGATAATGCTATTTGCTACTGGGCACAGTAACTACATGTCTACTACTCTTCATAAACTTTCTACAGTCAGAAACAGTAGCAGCTGCAGCAACAGCTGAATTATTTAATTGGTGGTGTCTGAGACACCACATTCTAATAACTTCAAAATTTCTCAGAAAATATAAACAGTGAAAACAGTCTGTTACTCATCTTAAACAGGTGGGACAAGGAGAGACTCTTCTGCCCCAACTTCTCTGATCATGTACAGCATTCTAACTCTTGGGATCCTTCAGGAGGAACACAGCTTTGCAATGACATAATTGTCTACTTCTATTATGATTAATCTGTTTGTTAAAACATTTCGTGAGAAAAGCCTGACATACCATACTGAGTTTTTGAGTTTGTTTTAGCTTGCACAGGCTCACAACAAGCAGCATTTTGTGCTAATGGGCCATTATCTTGAATTCATCACAGAGAAATCATACCTGATGTCTCTTTTTTTTTCTTCTTTTTTCCCCCCAGTAGATTATTACAGAAGCCAAAAGCCTCAACTTGACAGGGCTTTTGTCTTTTTTGTCCTGTATCTAGAACTGATCACACTTATGAGGCTTTATTTCAGGCATTACCTTGATACTACTGTCCCTACAGTGAACGAAAACATGACAGTTCTCTACACTCCTTAAAGTAAAAACTCCTTTTCTAAAGATCATTTTTAAAAAATAAATTTATATTAACAGAAGTAATTTTAATCAGGATCTGATTATCATTTTAATGATACTGAGAATAATTATAGAATGAATAATATCATAAAGACTCTTAGTCATAGCTCAATAAAGAATTTTTTTTCTTCATGTTCAAACAGAAGAATAGGAAGTCAGGCTATAATTAAGATTCTGATATGATAAACGTGTCTGAAAATACAACAAATGTTTAAAAGACTATTTACAGGCAGCTTAAAGTTGAGTGTATTTTTGAATTGTATTTTTTTTAATAGTTATGGAGAATTATTATGGTGAAGAAAAAAGAAATGTTGCTAGTACTGCAGTAGAAATGTAATGTTGATCTTCATTTTCCAAGTATTTCATGATAAATACTGCACTAAGTTCTAGGCTTTCACATCATGAAACAAAATAACACAAGAAAACCAATATATATGTGCAAAAATGGCCCTAAGCAAAATAAAAGTATAAGCAAAACACTAAAAAAATTATATATTCTTTGGATGTGTGCATCAGTTGGCAGAATGGCTCATGTCTGGACTGTCAGTTCTATTACAATAAAAAAGCAAAGATTGGCTCTACAAAAACAAGAAACAAAGAAACAAACAAAACCCATCAACTACTGCTTAATAGAAATTAAGATCAAGAAGACTATATGATCATCTAGCCTGTTTTCATGTGTGTTACCACTCACTACTTTTCATTCAGTCTCTAAAGCTTTTCCAGTAGAACAGGAACATCAATTTGTTCAAAGTGCTCAAGACCAAAGTAACAACAAATAATTGATTTGAAAGAGGTATCTTCAGATAACACTAAAATATAAACCCACAAAAGGAGCAGGAAAAAATGTGTAAAGATGCTCTACTCAGTGTTGAAAATGAGGTGCACTTGGGTCAGTACAGGCAGATAGGGCTTCATGACTGATTTTACAGTCTTTCTCACCATGGTGCAATAATATGCAGTGAAAAATGGCTTGTATTGAGCATATTCAGAAGTCTTCAGATTAGGAAGACCTGAATCTAATAAACCAGAATAGTAGAGAAATTGTCTAGTTTAATCATTTTGGTAAATGACCATATGACAAAGCACTGATTTTTGGTGTCTACTTGGACTTGCATAGTTCTGGGTTGCATTATTTATAGATTGCTTTGTTTTAATTTTCACCAGGCACTTGTTTAAATTGGTGGGAGATTTTCCAAGATGTGTTGCTCTGCATCAGTTTCAAATACAGTTCATCTTTGCAGACTGGAGACTTCATTTAGGACTAAACAGTTGTTAGAAACAATGTGGGTAAGGGATGAGCGTAAAATGGAGTAGATAATCAATCATGAGCAAATCTGTGAAAAGCAAGATGCAGAAGTTAAGTTTTGATGCTGTGACAAAGCTGGATTGAGTGGACTGTGCTAAAAAGGGGTGGTAAAATTACTGATTGATGAGGAAGATGGCCATAGGAGTGGTATTGGGATTTATGAAGTTGAATGCAGTGGTAAGGCACACCAGGTAAAAATAGCTAAGGATAATGGAAACAAGGTGTGATGACTTGCATATAACTGAAACATTTATGAATGAACTAATAACAGATAGTGGACATTTTGTGCTGGAAGAGCAAGCAGACTCAAAGGTGAGTGTTAGGCTTAAATGAGGTAGAGATCAGTGTAAAAAACTGCATTCTGCTCTTGGTTTTCAGATCTAGGTTTCATTAAAAGATCATACTGTTAAAACTGGCTGAGTTCATAGTATTTGGGAAATAGGGAAAAGGAAAAGCTATGAAAAATTAGTACTTGGGCTTCCAAGAGCAGAGCTGCATTTGAAAGAAGATATAACTCAAGTAGAAGAAACTGTCTTAAAAAGAGTGAGTTTACTTGGGCTCTTCAATTATGTAGTATGCATTTTGCCTTCATTAAACAGTTTTTTGAGATAAAAATGATTCAGTCAGTAAATGGGCGCTCATAAAATTCTGCTTAAGAACAGTGCCTTACAGAATTAAAAAATTAAGAGAAAATGCATTAATTATTATTCAAGAGGGGAAGAACTTCACTGAAGAAGAAATTATCAGATGGTTCAGATAAGGGAATACTTAGGTCATTTGCACTGAAATTACATGAATTAAAAATAATTACTGAACTGAACATAGAAGGAATATTATGTCGTTTCTCTTTGTCAATGGCCTTACTGCTGTATGTCATACATATTAGTGTCAATAATTGAGATCTGAGATTTTTTTAAAACCAGTGATGTTGCAGCAGAGTATATCAGTATGTTTTCGTGTTGTACTTGGTTGCTTTGTTACTTTAATTGATCGAAAGTGATGTGGTTTACCTTGCACCAGCAAAGACCCAAATGCCTGCCAGACTGATTTTTTATAGGCTGTTGGAATAGCAGACTTATAGATGCTAAACCAAACATTACTTATTAAATGCAAAAGCCTTTTCCACACAGCATTATATTACAAGCAAGAATGTTAATAACTGTGAGGTACTTGTTACTATATTATTAGTTTTTGCCAGATTCTGTATTTTTTATGTTTTCTAATTTGGTTCTATGGTTTGCACTGCTGATTTGTCTTAGACTGATGAAGCTTTAAACATCCTTTGTTCACGTGGCCTTTAATCCAAACTCCAGCTCTTCAGATGGTACAAATTAACGTTGTTAACCAACTGTACTGTTTTATACAATCCAAGTGCCTGTTTTCCTTAACTCTGTAGATCAACAGTTCTCCTGTGGAGAGCTGGGGACATTTAAGAGAGACTGTGGCATGACGATATGAGTCAGCCCACCTCTATCACACATTCTGCTCCCAGTTCTCTAATCAGGATTAGCTAGCAAGGCAGTTGTCCTGCCTGAAAATGTAACACCTTTATTGGAAAGGAGGAGTATATTGTTCCACCAAGTAGAACGTGCAACAATTTTAAGTAGAATGTGCAACTTAAAATAATCTGGCAGCCACACAGAATCTCTGTAAAAATCAATATGTTCTATCTATAGGCTCACAGGGACAGAAAGCACTTGCTGGTTGTGCTGGGTTCCTCACCAGCAGATCTCCTGTGGTATATCTTTCAGGTGCATCTGTTTGAGTTTTTAGTTTTTTGGCAGCTAAGGCTTGGGTGCAGGCTAACATCCTTTTGCTGTCTTTCTGAAGAATATTGGGTTTCTTTGCCAGCGGCTTTCCTCCAGGAGGTTTGTCTCACTTCCTTTGCCTCTCCCACATGGCTGTCCTCCAGAATTGTCTTCTCCCTGTTGAACTGCACACACTGAAGCCTGTCATTGAGCTATTATTCTGTTTTCCAGCCCTATTAGGTTATACCAGTCCTTGCCTTGTGGTAAAAAGCTATTTGGCTTGATCTGATCTAGAGCTACACAGACATCTTTTAGCAAAACAGAACATTGTTGCAAAATGCTTGCCTGTTCTGTCAAAACATCTCATCTTGAAGACTCCTTATCTCACAGCGCAGGGCTGGAAGATCTGGCAGGTCTTGCCCTAATCAGGCTTTCCAGGATTTCAAGCCCTGGGAAGGCATTCAGCTGCCTCTTGAGTTGTGGAGCTGGAAACCCCACAGTTTTTGTGGAGCTGCCAGCTGGGACTGAACACATGGAACTGTGCCTTGAGCCTGTGCTAAGAGATGAGCAGAGAACTTGGAGTTCCTTTCTCTTCCCTGCCTTGAGGGATGCAGTTTCCATTGCTTCTAGAGGCAGTTTACCAATCTAATAAGTCTCCCTGTCCTGTACTAGGCAGTTATTCTCTCAACAGTCTTATTTCATAAATCATGTATATAACTAGGACCAAGTATCAGTTAGGTACTGCATAGAGACAACATTAGGATCTCTGTATTTCCTTCAGTTTTCACATTTTCTGTGTTTAGACTTTTGTGTTGAAACAAATAACTCTCGCTAATCAGTATTTTTTTTTGTAACTGCAGTCAATATGTGCTTTTTATATTTTGAAAGGAAAGCGTATTGATACTCATGCAAATGTAAATATATATTTGAAAATCTTTAGCTGGTACAGCAAGAATATTATTTCTGTTCTATCATTCCAATTTCATATGCAATAGTCTATTTGGTTGAGACTCTGGATGTTTGCCATCAAGTGGCATTGAATCTATGTGTAACTGCACTAATAATGGAAGAAAATGAGTAAAATGCACAGATATAAGTGTTTTGGTGCATATCAAATTCTGTCATATAGGCTTAGTCTAGTTTCATTAAGCAGATCATTGGTATACAAGGCTTGCAATAGCAATGTGCAATTTCCAATAGAAGTATCATGTTAACAGGTGGAAAAATCTTTAGTGGCACTGTAATATGTCAAGAGCTTCTTCCATTGTGTTCGCTGTAATGCTGAAAACAGGAATGTATAAGAAATGAATTGCTGTAAGTATTGTGGTCAATGCATTACTCCTCTAAGTTAATGTTCAGAACCTATTTTGCTGAAGTTTTATGGGAAGTCATAATATGTGTTTTCATTTTTTGATCAGTGCTAAAATAATGCTGTTCCACTGAAAAATGCTTGGAAATTCTCCTAATGGAAACACTATTTCCAGATTCATCACCCATGAGGAAGAATACCATTTAGCTTTATGATGAAGCCGTTTAACCAAATTTAAGCTTATGAGGCTGCAAAACTCATGACAAAACATTTTAAGACTGTTTCAAAAAGGCAGTGGATTGGTTAGCCTGCTTTTAGCTCTGGTTTCCAAGCAACCATTGAACAGCAGCCAGCACGGATCAATTAATTCATTGGGTATCTTACACTGAAACTAACTGTAAGGAGCGGTTGGTAAGATGACATATTGTTGTGATGACTAAACCACTCAAAAAACAGTGTGGAAAATCCTGAGATTCTGTAAAGATAGAGAATGAGGATCAAACCTGCATCAGAGACAGTAGTGATACATTCTACAAAATGGCTTGACCAGTTCAAAGCATATTGCAGCTTTCTTCCCAGTCACGCGCTTGAATTTTTTTCTCAAAGAGAAAAAGGGGAAAAAAGATCTTTGAGTAGCTCTGCACCTTGAAATGGCTGGTGATGGGTGGATGCTTGGGGTTATGAATTTAGCTGATTTCAGGTGCCTTCACTGTTGGCATTTTAAGGATTTACATTTTTCCTTCAGCTTATCATAATTTCTCTATTCATTTCACTCCACTAAGGAGTGAAATGGTTCTTGGTAGGCTTTCGTATCCCCTGCTCTACATCCTAGTAAGGTCAAGTTTCTGCTCTTCCTGGCATGTAGCAATATACAGCTACGATCTACTTTCATCCACTTTTTCATTTGTCTTTAGGCCTGTCCTGTTTTTCAGTTAATTCACCAATTACTTTTCAGGCTCCTTGATTGTTTCATATATTTCTCTTAAGTCATCCTTCTATATAACCTGGCTTTCTCTGCTTTGTGATGCTGTGGAATTCTTGTCTATGCCATGAGAAAGTCTGAGGATTTGCTCTGCCTGAGGGTTGTGCACCTTTCCTCTTTTTATGCTGTAGACATTTGAGAGCTCCAAGGAACTGCTAAATTTTTTTTTTTTTTTTTTTTTTTTAGACTTTTCAATATGCTGTTTTTACCATCACGAGATTAATTGATTAATTTTCAAATTAGATTGAAGAGCTTTTGTGATAAGCAGGACTAATAATAATCTGCAGTGATTATTAATATGTATCCAAATACTACTATCTGAATTTCAAGGAACCTTTTTTTACTAACAATGCTTATGCATTTTTATTTCCACAACATTTATTCTTTCTGATATGTTTCTGTCCTGAACGTTTTTTTTTTTTTTTTCATTTTTGCCTCTGGCTTTTTTTCTCTCTTGTACAATGTGTATTTTCTCAAATGGATCCAGAACAGCATTTTTATTATACTGACAAGAACGGTAACACCTCTGGAGACTATCCTACAGCAAAGGCACGCCAGAATAAATGATCATAAATGAATAACTTCCATGGTTTCTATGTATCCAGTCATTCAGTTCTTCACTGTGAGAGGCTGGTGCACTGGCAAACCACTCCCTCGTGTGACATTTGAGACCTAAACCAGGTACTGGCAGGACAGATGTGATTGTTATTTTGCCTGCCATAGTATAGGATTTGAACCCCAATCACAAGTACATGACAAAATAGGCACTGTAAACCACAGAGGACTGATACATCATTTCAGTGAGTCATGCCTGTTTGGCTATTTGTTCTACACAGTCAAAGTACTATTGGCAGTGGTCACTTTTTTGGTCGAAGAATTTGGATACCACTTGTGACTTGTGGAAAGACTTTTAAACTGGGGCACGGATGACCCAAACACTTAGTGTTTCTGTTTCCTACGTATAAAATAGGAATAAATATTTATTTGCTCTGTACTTCTGTATGTGTAATTTATACTGACAGTCTTTGGAACAAAAAGTTGAATTTGCTACAGTTGTAAATATATTCTCACAAAAAGTCAAAGTTGATAATGGGGCACTGCCTATACTGTATAATCTAACTTTTTTCTGCATTACTTTGCCTTCCTTTTATGCACATGATCATGGTCTCTGAGTATGAAAGATCTGAAATGGAGGACAGGGAGGTGATTGTCCCTCTCTACTCGGCTCTTGTGAGGCCCCATCTGGAGTACTGTGTCCAGGTGTGGAGCCCTCAGTACAAGAAAGACATTGAGATTTTGGAAAGGGTCCAGAGAAGGGCGACTAAGATGATCAGGGGGCTGGAGCACCTCCCCTATGAGGACAGGCTGAGGGAGTTGGGCTTGTTCAGCCTGGAGAAGAGAAGGCTGCGGGGTGACCTCATTGCAGCCTATCAATACCTGAAGGGAACCTACACCCACGAGGGGAGTAAACTCTTCAAAAGGGCTGACAACAGCAGGACTAGGGGAAATGGATCGAAGTTGAAGGAGGGAAGATTTAGGTTGGATGTTAGGGGGAAGTTCTATACAAGGAGAGTGGTTAGGCCCTGGAACGGGCTGCCCAGGGAGGTTGTGGATGCCCCGTCCTTGGACGTGTTCAAGGCCAGGTTGGACGGGGTCCTGGGCAACCTGATCTGAATGTGTGTGTTTGGTGGCCCTGCTAGGCAGGGGGGTTGGAACTACATGATCCTTGAGGTCCCTTCCAACCCGGGTGATTCTGTGATTCTGTGATTCTGTGAATATCTGAGAATGTGTCAACTGCATATCCTGTTCTGTATTTACAAGTCACTATCTGAAACAGTTTCTAGTGCACGTGTTTAAGTGCAGTGGCTCTGAGCACAAGGGGCTGTATGACAATGCATCACCATACAGCACTTCCATGTGTTCACAGCTGTCCTTTGGGAAGGGAATATGCAGTCTGAATTCAAAGAGTAGAACAAAAAATAAGCACACAGATGAAACAAAAACATGTAAGAGGAAGATCCAGTGTGTGTACAGAGTCTTCTATGATGTTTTCACCTTAAATTATGTGTATTTTGGAAAGAGGATTGTCATAGGGGTTTTTGAGAGAAAATGTGTCCCTATCAACCCGATTTTCCTGAAATTCACCTGATTTTGATTGTTCATATTAGCTGGTTAAAATGCCTAAAACAGCTAAAGGAATTACATAAGGGATGAGTAGTGGATCTTAGGGGACAGATTCTTTAACAGGGTCTGTGGTGACAGAACAAGGGGAAACGGTTTCAAAGTCTAAGAGAGGAGATTTAGGTCAGATATAAGGAAAAGATATTTCACAATGAGGGTGGTGAGGCACTGGAGCAGGTTGCCTAGGGAGATGTGGTTGATGCTCCATCCCTGGAGATTTTGAAAGCGAGGCCGGATAAAGCCCTGGTGACCTAATCTGGCTGCGATGTCCCTGTTCATTGCAGGGGAGTCAAACTACATGGCCTTCAGAGGTCCTTTCCAACTCTAAGGATTCTCTGATCTTACCTGATAAGCTAAGTGGTAATGCAGAAAATGAGGCATAATAACAAAGGCAGACATGAGGTTCTTGAGTTAGGAATTGGTTGCAACAGATTACTGAAAACATGACTAATGTAATGAGATTAACTTTTTTCCAAACTGCTACAAAATAATCCTGCAAGCAGACGTGTCTAATTAACTGTAATAAGTATCCACTTAGCAATTAGAATTCATGTTTTATTCTATGAAAACAGTGATATTTCTATAGAAATATCCTACTAAAAATGAAAGAAGCCAAAGAAAAATCAGGACTTTCAGCACTAGACAGCTGTTCCCCAAGGGTTATTGTCAGGCCAACAGCATGCCAGTGCTGTACAAAATAGCCCACTGTCTAAGTGGAAGGAAACACGAGTGACAAGTGTACTATTCTGCAGAGCTTGGTATTGTGGAGGTCACAGTCCTTGGGTGATGGGAAGAATAGACCTTGCCAGAAGTGCCAACTAGTGAACGTGTTAAATAAACATCAATGAAAAATGTGCCTACAGAGCAGCAAATGCTTTGCTTTTTTATTACTAAAATTAAGTGGGCAATAACTATCCAAAAATATTATTTAATCTCTTCAGAGCCATCTTTCTAGTTTTAGTGCCTAAAAGTATTTTGGAATATTTCTCAAATTTCAGAATTTCAAGCATTTTAGTAGAAATGGTGATTCTTATTCTGATAACCAGCTCATCACGTGGCACTCTGGAAGTTGTGTGAATTCTCTGTTTCCTGTCACTAAGATGCAGTGGCATTAAACAACAAAACGTCACATTCCTCTCAAATATGGTTTTGATAAATCGTATTATCTGCTCAGAAATGCTTGCTGATGAAATGTGCAACACAAAGTGTGTTTGCCTCTGTTATTAAAGAAAGCGTTGGCAGAGGACGTTTACTAAAACCACCACCTTCTTGGACCCTGTTCCAGGTGGGATCCCGTTTGTCCTCACAGGAGAGTTTTTCCAGCAGTCTCAGAGGCCGGCTGCATTCATGGTAGCTGGGACAGTCAACTGGCTCTGCAACTTTGCAGTCGGACTGCTCTTCCCTTTCATTCAGGTACTTAACATGCTTGATCTTTGATGCGCTATAGTTCTTACGCTATAAGTAATTTTCTGGTAATAGTAAATGTCTTTTCATTGAAGCGAATGAAATTCCTACTATGTTATGATGCATTTTAATTGTGCTACCCATGTATCATCCGAATGTCTTAGGAAAAATTGTTCTCTGAAAAAATTAATAGCAGTATAGCAGTGAACAACCCTAAATGGCAAATTACCAACAAGAGTACTGTAGCAGTGCAATCTGATGTGATGGCTGTGTCCATAAGTCACACCGTCCTTGTCATCTGCAGCCATAATGATCCATCTTCAGCTTTATTGTATGCTTTGAGAATTCTTATTTGGTGAATAGTCTCATTGGTGAATAAATACAAAAAAGGTGTTACTGCTGTGTGTGACTTCTTAAAACTGAAAATTATATGATGCATTGTTATATGCAGTACTGTGCACCAGTATTTGCAGATACTGTAAAATTATATCTTACTCTAAGCCTGTGTAAGTTAACTATCATTTGAGAGTGAAACTGCTTTAATTAAGTAGTTCTGTTTGAAATTATCTGTCTGAAAGAATTTATGGGAGAACTTGAAAGAATTATAAAATCTGACCCTTGGTCTACATTTGACACAATTTAAAATTTCTTTTAAGAGGAAAATGGCTTTAATCATTTTGATGACTTGGATCACCTTCAAAAGTTAACATGAGTATAAATGCTGTCATCCTTCCAAACTGTGCTACTGTTAACATTAACTTCAGTTCCACCGCTCTGAGCTGTAAGTGTTTAGGTTTGTTTTAATGCTTAGTGAAATCTCTGAGTGTTCTCCATCAGTTTTTTTTAGCTCAGACAAAGGAGCTGGTTCAGACTTCTCAAGTGTGATATTCAAAAGCAGGTAGAGTTGTCATTAATTTCCAATTGAGGTCATTGGAACATCTACCAAATTCAGCAGAGAAACAATTAGACAAATCTGACATGTTTTTGAAAACTTCACCTTAGTCATCAGCATCAGCATGAATTCACTCAGCTCAGGATTCTCCCTCTACTGTAACCTTTTTGTTCTGCGAACTCCCTCAACAGGTCTTATATTTAAAAAGGACCTCAGTAAATACAAATATAAAGGCAAACTGCATTTTCTGTTTCTTTCACATGCACGTTAATGCTTTGTGAGTGTTTTAGTATGCATCCATACGAAGTTTGCTGTTGCCTTGGGAAATGTATGATTTTGCATCATAAAAAATTCCCTTTATGTGTTTACAGCATTACCAGTTTAGTTTTAATGAAGAAAATCATGTTTCCATATTACAGAGATTTTGGCTTTTAAAAAGTAATTTAAAAAAAACGCCTAAAGATGTTCAAATCTTCACACATCTGTGTGCCTGGCTTTCCATGAATTTATTGATGTTGAAGCCTCCTTAAGAGGAAGTGTCTCATTAATTGTACACAGCAAGTGGCTCAGAAGGCTCTTTTCAGCTTTTTTTTTTTTTGTGTTTCACATCAGTAGCCACTGCTGTAGTTTATGGTGACAGAATCCCAAATCCAAAGCAGTGAGCTGACAGCACCAATTGCTCCTTCCCTGCAAATTATGAGGGAATCATAGGAATAACATAATGATGCTTTGAGTTACATAATCTTGAAAAATGGAGAGAATTAGAAGAGAAAACAGGAAACACGGTGATTATGTGAAAGAAAGCAAAACTAAAATGATTCCACCTGGAAAAAAAATGTGAGGTAGGAAAGACTGACTGTGAATGATAGAAGACAGAGAAAAGATCGGTTATTTTTTTATGTCAAAAGGATTAGAAGGTGTTAAACTTCTCTGACTTACCAAAGGAAACTCTATGAATTTCATAACAACTTGAGCAGGAAAATTTGAGGGATCTCTAACCTGAAGGCCTTCAGGGTTATGTTAGTCATCCTTCTGAAAGCTTATTGCTGCTTAATATATTCTCTCTTTTATGGATAATAAAAGGAAACAGATCATTTTCCCTGTGGCAGTAGTGATTCATTGCGAAAAAAAAAAAACAAAAACCAAAAACCACCGACAAACCTGACCAGAGGAAGTCGTGCATTCCTTTTTGTCTTTAACTACCAGCATTCAAACTGACTGATTGACTTTTGCATCTCTGTTTTCTAATTGCACTGGTGTGTGTGTTTCGTGTTTGCAATTCTGAATTATCACTGAAGGTTTGATGTCACTTTCAAATTGATCAGTTAGTTATACAGTGATAAATATAAAATTGCATCTACTTCTGTATTAAATTTAACTGGTTTCACCCTCCACCTATCGGATGCTTTGTTGCAAACTGTTTAATCTTCTGCTGAACAGAAGAGAGTGAAGGTTTTGATAGGTATTTAACTGTTGACTGAAAAGCACAAGTAAATGTATTTCAGGTGTTGGCATTTCCGTAAGTTATTCATGAGCCATAAAGAGCTCATCCTTCTGTGTGATATTTATTCCAGTCCTTGAGTTAATGAATAACTTCTTAAACAGAGGAGTGATGGATGGCTAAATAATGTAATACAAACATGCTTGCCCATGAGTCTCCTGCTCTCTTTCTCACTGGCACATCTATAAACAGAAACTATTTCCCAGACACTCAGATGAATAAAACCCAACTCTTCTACACACACGAGTAGATACAGGCACAAACCTATTAATGTAACCAGACTCAAAATTATTACCTGTGGGCATTTTTTGGCATCACCTCTCTAAATCTGCAGTTCTACTTTACACTGCTGGACAGAAAATCTGAGACCTTTCCTGACTTCTCTGGAGACTGTTATTCAAGAATATGTTGTAAAGAGTGAGTGATAGCTGGTAGGAATAGCTATGCTAAGGAGGTCTGGATAGTGAAGGACAGGGCAACATAGTAAACAAGAAATACGAGTGTTTATGTGTGTGGAAATAGATGCAATGGGCTGAAGCTAGCAGATGGGACAACAAACCACAGCAGAAGAAAAATGCTTGAAAAGCTCTGGTGGTGTTCAGCAGGTGTTCAGCTGTTAGTCTTCAAAAAGGATTGCAGTAGCAGCCTTCTGTACCAAGATAGGTCAGCAGGACATTAAATCACATGTTATCTAGTGTTGTTTTTCTAAAGCATTGTAAAAATACGAAGAATTACTAAGAATTAGCAGTTAATTTTAGGACTGACTATGCTCTTTTCATAATATTCTGATGCAGATGCATTCTTATTTCATTTTTCAGTTTCTTCTCTTAGAATGTTATGGGGCATTTAAAGACTACATGGAAAGCAATATTCTGCTGCAGAAGTTTTCTGTCATAATAATTTCCCATTCTAGAAGGAAGACTGCAGAGTCAGGTGCTAAGGTCATGGTGTGTATGGAGTGCTAATTCAAAAGATACTTATTAAAATATCTCTGTATATTTTATTGAAATTGGAATCTTTCAATGGATATACTAATTTACACTGTAGAACACACTTTCCTTTCCCAGTAACACAGTGGAAACAGAAGTAAGCCAGAGAGGAATGAAAGAAAACAGTCGTTTTTATCTGCCATAAATGTACTTGATGTTTCCTACTTGATTCTTTTAATACCCCATGCTAACTGCTTTGTAATATGTATGGTAAAGGACTAAAGATAAGGAGATGGGGGAAGAGTAGTTACCAGGGATCACGGAGGAGTATTCAGGTGTGCTTACAGGTCCACTAGGTGCAAAGATGACTGCTCCTCAGTTGTGTTTGGCTTTTGCCTGTGGTACTGTGAGGTTGCATGCCTACAGCAAGGAAAGATAGAGTTTGAAATATTTAGAAGTGCTGGGGAAGCAACTGATGGAGGTCTTCAAATCTCTTCACATGGTTGTACTAGGAAATGATGTAGATCCCTGTCTAAATGTCAAAGAAGAACTTTGCTGCTGCTGCAGCTGCTTAGAAGAAAGAAAGAGAACTTGAATGGGATTCATTTATCATCTTTCCATCTTTCCAGTACTTGAGGACTGCAGTGATTTTTCCCCTTTTACTTCTGCCCCAAGAGAAGCTTGCATTGTCTCAAAATAGGTAACATTTCTCATTCTCTTGCAGCATTTTTGCAGCAACTCTGCGGCAATACTTCTACAAGCTGCATGGTGTTCTGCAGCCATTTGATTGAGCAATAGCATAGAATATCTCATTTTTGCAGGGGCTAATAAAATCAGTGTGCAGTTTGAGTGTTTTTCTGGTTATAAAAAACATTGTTTTTACGAAGTCATAATATTTGCATTTATCTACCATCATGTACTTTTTTTGTGCTGTTTCTTTGTAACTGTAGATTGAGGCACGTTGATAAGCAAATATATATTGTGTTGTAGATCTGAGAGATGAACGCTCACGCCTTATCAAAGGCTTGCATATAAGTCTTAAGTAATGGTTGAGTGCTTATACTTCAGGTTGGGGAAACAAGCAACTGTCAGATACTGTCAGAAACAACCTCTGCAGCTCCTTTCTGTCTCACTGGCAATGGAAAGGGCTGTGCTTTTTTACTGTGGATAAGTCACTAGATGTGGGGCAGGCTTCAATAATAAATGAGAAACTGATCATCTGGTGTAGGAGGTCAGGACTGGTGCTTCAGATACTGATGCTGAAAGGCAGAGGCAACTACTGAGGTGACAAGAGTAAAGCAAATGGCAGTGTGGAAGGTCATATTCCTGAAATAGTGAAAGTTTTTACTAGATGGCTTTTTAAGCACAGGACTCAAAGACAATACTGTTTAAATTTTCATATGTATTCTTCATATGTAAGCTTTTTACTTATATTATTATATTAGAAAAGAGAGATCTGAAAGAGGCAAAGTACAAATTATCACTAGCTTGAGACTGAGTAAACTTCAACTTTATTTTATTTTTACATTGAACCCAGTGTCTTGAAAAAATATCATGGCTTGATATGTGATCCAGATGGTGCTCAGTGTAATATGGAGTAGTGCTGTCACACAGCTTGTTCACATTGCTTTCTACTGTGATGCAAAGACTTATGTCTGTGCTTATTTTCCCCCTTTCAGAAGCTAATTTAAGTAATGCTTAATACAGAAGTAATACTGGTGAATTCTTACTGGAGGCTCTTCTGAACTTCTGCTCTTTTTCTTCCTTATTTTTACACTTGAGATTTCTATTCATTCATTTAGAAAGATTTTCCTAACTGTGTAATAATTTACATTGACTTTTTCTGTTAAGAAGTACAAAAATTTCAGTAACAAATGTATGCACAGGTAAGTCTATATGCAGGTTCTCTCTGTCAAGTTATTTTCAGCTGTTTTATATTTGACATGCAAACTACAGTGTATGTATCTATGGGGAAGTGGCTGAAGTACCCCTCAAAGACAAGAAAATGAAATGTAGGCTATCAGGAGGTTAATGAGAAAAAAAATGCTCTTAATTAGAAGCAAGCTGCTGCAAGCATAGAATACAAAGATCTGTTATCTTTATGAGGAGGTAATAAATGTATGAGAGTTTGGGATGAAATTGAAGTATATGACTTTGAAAACTGCTCTATTTTTTACTTAATGAAATACATTTCATGTAGGAGCTCTGACATTCTTCATTGTCCTGCACCTGCAGTGGAACTTTAAATTATGTCTGAATCTCAAGGACAAGGGGTAAAGGACACAAATTCTCTCATCCATTTGCTTTCATTCAAACATGAATTTGAACAAGAGCAAGTAAAGCCAAACATCCACATGAATAACTGTTTTGCTGGCAACTTTTTTAATAAGGCATCAAATCATTACTTTTGATATCATTACCTCAAATATTCAATTTGACTGCTACTGATTCTAATCTTCATAGAATTGGCATGGTAACCACCAAATGCAAGCATCCATTGCCAGTGCCAAACATGCAGTGACATTTCAAGTTGAGAATTTAGTGACTGGGAAGGTAAAGGGGTTTGTTTGCCTTCCACTTAAAGTTTTGATGGTACTGAAGGAATCTCTCCTGGTTTTTCAGCCTAGCAATTGAATTTTTAGGGCAGATATTATGTGTGTTTTCTTGAATTGCCCCCACTCTGCTATATTGAAAAATATTTTGTGATTGATGTCACTATTATGAAATGCAAAAGCAAATAGGAAAGCAAAAATGGAGAACAGGAAGTGCCTAGGTAAGACTCAGCAGCAATTGATGGAGAAATCAGGCAGAGTGCGTAAATAAAAACTCAAATGGAAATTGAGAGACATTGTCTAGATACACATTTGTTTGTTTCTGGATTATGTTTCCAAGACTAGTGAAAGACTATAAAGGTAGTTCAGTAGGAAGAAATCACATTGGTGTCATATTTGGAAAGAAAATCTGACATTTGCTGGGAGTCAGAACTTCTATTTTAAAAATGTTTGTTTGGTAAACTTGCTAAATCTGATTCATTTGTGGTAAATTTGTTCATTTGTGCATTTCTTTTCTGTGTACGCTCAGGAATGTAAATTTTCCAAATTTCAGTGTAGCAGTTGTGCCTTGAAATTGGTTTTTACTATAAAGTGAGTTAAATCAGTAAATAGCTATCTATTGCTTGAGGAGCAAATCTGGGGGAGTTTCTTTTGGGTTGCTTGTTGGTTTGTTTGTTTTATGAATCGTAGAGATCTTACAGTTTTAATTTAGGATTTCCATTTGCTTGTGTTCATCCATTCTGAGCATTTGAAGTCACAGTGGTAAAAGTAAGCATTCTTTAGCATTATGTTTAAAGAGAGATTGGGGAGAGATTGTTTAAGGAGAGACTGGGCCTATACATTTTGCATAATGCCAATAGCAGCCCTGTACAGTCTGAGAATATGTTAAACTTTATGTTTAAAAAGATGTTGCTGTGCTGCACTGCCTTATTCATACACCTCAATTACAGAGCTACAAGCCACTGTCTGAGTCAGGTCTGATTTGCCATGCTGGGGATCTGATTTGGCAGAATTGTTTAAGTGCTTTGACGTTAACTCCTTTTTGTGGTAATCAAATGCATGTCTTAAATGAATAGTTTCCTGATTTCCCACTTTTCAGAGAATACAGAGCCTTGATCAGCTGCAGAAATATAAAGAGGATAAAAAATGAGTAATTCAAGATTCAAGTGGCAGGACATTTATAGAAACATTGAGTTTAAATAGCCTCCTTAGAAAGCAGTACAAAAATGGAAGGTGATGAGTTTAAAAGTTTGTTCTTAACTTTAAAATATCTTGGGCATCCTTGAAAAATTCACTCTAAGTCAACTTTGAAGAAGATTTAGTAGCCTACTGACTATCTAGGAAACCAAGGTGCTCTCTTCAAGAGATGGCAGCAAAAATCTGGTCTGCGACTCTCATACCTTCTGCTGGGAGCCCAGGAAGGCAGACTTCCATAACCCATGGAAATCACGGTCCTTCAAGGACATTTGTGTATCTGACCTCGATTCTGAATGAATAACTATGAGCCTCAAGAGCCTTCAAAAGATGGGGCCCTGGTTATTCAGGAAAACACCTGAAATATTTGGTAACTTTGAACATCTGATGTTCATGCAAGAGGATACAATGAAGAAACAATGGAAAACAGATGGAAATACATGCTTCTATTCCATGTAATTAGTGAAATAATGTTCAAAAGTATAGAAAAATATTTAGCTTTTCAAATTTTATCATGTGTGTTATCATTAGTCATATGTCATTAAGAATGCACATATCAGTAGGGGATCTTGAGGCCCAATGGGCTAAGAGCACAGAATTGCAGAGTATCTGTACTTTGCGTGGCCCCAAAGGCTCTCATTGAAATTCTTCCTCAGTTTTTTATTCCCATTCCAGCCCAACAGACTTCCCTCTAAGAATGAGTGTGCAGTAACTCAGTGCTCACACTCTTCCCAGCGCACTACCCTACCTTCAGCATCTCTTGATGGGAACATCAGATATACTCATCCATCCATTGATTCCTCCCTCTGGCACCAATCGATTCAGAATACATCAGAAAAAGAAAAAAATGAATTAAAAATCTAGGCTGAGCTGTATCCCTTTCATACCCCATTAAAGGTTTCTCTTGAGTTAGGATTCAAGATTTGATATTTACCTTCTGCTTTATCCTGCACTTCTGTCCAAAATTCCTTTATCAGTGTGCAGTGCAGATAGATTTCATGCTTATAATGGGTAATGTAATTTATATTCTTCTGTTGCAGACACGGATTCAGAAGATATTAGCTGAACTCTGAGTTACAAAGGCTTGTGAACATGTTTGTCTTTTCTCTGTGTGTAAAATGATAACCTGCTTTAAAGAAATATTATGACTGAACGCTAGCTGATGAGAGAAGTTACAATCATTTTGTGATTGCCCTGTGGTGTTCCTCTCCAGGAATTAGGGCTCCATCCTGCTTCACGTGAGGAGTGCAAAGTAATGGTCTCTTGCTACAGAACTCATTTGCAGGATTTATAAGAAAAAAATACTTTTTATCTTGTTCTCTGTGAAATTTCATCTGGAGGCCTTTGGGGGCTATATGTAAAAGGAAAAGCAGAAATTAAGGACAGCAAGTTTATTACCAGTAATCGTAAACATATTATGTAAAATAATTGCAAATGAATTGTGAAGTAATGACAGTGTTCAGTGCAATTAGAAAAGGTTTCAGCACAAATCAAAGAAGTTAAAAAAAAAATATTCAAATAATGGTCAGCAAAGAAATAATCAGGAATGACAAAGTTGGGAGAAACCTGTGTGAGCATTACCAAGATGCACAGTGAACTGGTGGTCAGGCTAAGTAAAACTGGACATTAATGGTTTATTTGCATCAAGGAGAAAGTCTAGTTCAATGAACATCTCAAAATGGGAAAAACATAATTCTAGATTGGAATCGTACCATTGCAGTGAACAGTAATTACACATGCAGAGAAGCCAGATGCAAAATTTGGATTTTTTTAACATGACAGAATGAGTTACGAGGCACCGTGAAGTTATTTTTTCCTGTCTACTGAATTCATTTGCTTTTGCCTCTGTACAAGTTTGAAAGCCATATCAGTTTCCTTTCCAGAATATTTTTCCTCCTCATCATCCGTGCTCATTGGCTTGTGATTGTCAGGTTGTTCAGGAGCTTGTACTTCTAAAATTTAACAAAAAATGTATCAGTGATTTCAAGAGTCCATAGGCAGTGTTTCAGAGGATGCACTTTCAAGCCTTTCCTATTACAGTATGGAGCAGAGGGGCTGAACTAGGTAATGAATGATCCATGGAAAACATTGTGACCAGGCAGCCATGAAGCTGGAGAAGTTTATTTTTTTTCTTCTTCATTCCACAACGTGACTTCATATTCTTCTTCCATGCTATATTTTATGTATGCTGAGCAAGTGAAACATAAAACCAGTGCCAGGAATTGCATAACCCCTTAGGATTCCTTACCTACCCTGTAATATAGAAATGGTGGACATATAGCTTATAGGAAAGTTGGTGTTATGTCATGGTTTAGTGTTGTCATGATTATTTCATATACATATATTTAATGGCAATTGTAAATATGTCTGGGAACTCACAGCCACAAGTTTTAACCAGTGTAGATTTCTCCATTCAAACACCTCATATTGAGTCTGAGACATTAATTTCTCCCCATGCTCACTATTCATGACCTCACCCAAGGCCGTGGAAAGAGTGCCTTATTTGTGGATCTGGAGATACCACTTTTTGTTAATTTTGCCCTTGTTAATTAAAGCAAGTAAAAATGTTCATTAGACATTTGCTTTAAGAGCTCAAAGACAACTATAGGGATCCTGGACCTTTGAATTTCTTCAGGAATTAGGGATAGTTCTTACACTCCTCTCTAGCAAGAAAGAAGTATATTTTATGGAATTTTTTCTTCTTGAAGCTCTTGTAACCTTGGAAATGATAGAAATGTCTGCCTTTTTTCTCCTTGTTTATTTTGCAAATCTCAGAGCTGTAACATCTGTGACGCAGCTGCCTCTGGCTATAACAGGTTTCTCGTCTGTCATGTACAGCTGCAAGATATCACAAAAGCACGACTTCTTTTTGTACCTAGAAATTGAGAGGTTGTATTCAGAGCAGCCTGGTGAAAAACCTGCCTTATCTCCAGCAGTATTGCACAAGTGCAAGGCTGGGTCAAGCTGTGCAGGCAGCAGAAGCCCTGCTTCCCCCTGCTGCTAGTGCACACAGCCCCAACCTGGTGCCTTCCAGCACCTCTGCCTGCAGCCTGTTGCTCCGTCTTTGGGCCACTGGTGCTGGAAGAGCTGCAGATTCATGCATTTTTATGAACTTCTAAGGCACTCTGACTTGCAGTGAATGCCAGCACTCACAGTACTTGCTTAAAAATTGCTCCACACCGCCCACTTGGACTTTCACTCCATTTCTGATGTTAATTTTCTTACGACTTTTTTTCGCCTTGATGCATGCAATGACCATATCTCACTTGTTTTCTGTTCACAGAGCGGTTTACAGAACTACTGCTTCCTCGTGTTTGCTGCCATCTGCTTTGCAGGAGCAACCTACCTGTTTTTTGTCCTGCCTGAAACTAAGAACAAGACATTGAGTGAGATCAGCCATGCATTTGCCAAAAGAAATAAAGTCTCCTTGGAAATGCAAGAAATGAACCATTACCCAGAAGAGAGGAAATCAAGTGCTGAGCAAGAATCAAACTTCACTTCTTCAGTGGACAATGGGGAAACAAAACATGCAATTGTGTAAAACAGGGACGTTCTTTTGGGGTGGCTGGAGGGAAAATATGTTCTTTTCATTGAGTATGTTTATAGTAATTGTATTTTTAATGTGACAACATGAACTACTTCCTCCTCAAATATGTTTTAAAGTGAGTACAGGTGAACTCGTTAGCAGCTAGGGAGATGTAGGGGAACTTGGAGGCAGAGTAGCAGCAGCTGTTTAAATAAGAGCCAGAGTTTTCTTGGACACCTGCGAAGTAGTGGGGTGGAGGAATGTAGACCTGGGGAATGTAGCATACTGGCAGTGGGGAGCAGTAGTTGGCCAGGCACTGCTGTGTGTAGATGGTGAGGTGTGTGTGCACCTGGAAGGAGATGAATGGGAAGGAGTGCCAGTAAGGATAGGGTTGCTAGGAATCAACATGAGCCAACCTGAAATGGGACCAGCTTTCCTTGCTCTCAGTTGGTAAGCCTACACATGAGAAGTGAGGAAAAAGAAGACAGGTGATGCTCCTCCAACCTTCCAGTCCTTCTCCAGCTATTTTGGCTTTTCTCTGCTTCTTATGAAGACCTCCCAGCTATTCGTGACTGGGAAGCTACAGGGCCTGATGGGTTTCTTTATCTGATCTGCAAATCATGATCTATGATTTTCTTATAGTTTCTGAGTTTGCTTGGCACTGCATTTCTGTGAGATACATATACATATTTTTATAAGACTGTTTCTAGAATTTTTAGTATGAAAGGAAATCTAACCCTCATATTGAAGGGAAGGAACTTTGATAGTAGTTGTAGGGTGTAGCATTGAAAAGAAAACCAAATACCAAGTTTCCCAAGGGTGTTTTTTGTTGTTAATTTTTCTTTGGGTTTGGCTTTTTTTTAATTATTCTCTGTGTAAAATGATAACCAATTCCTCTCTTTCAAGTTCCTTTTAAAACAAGTCTTAGGAGCCAAAATTTCTCTAAGACCCAATAAACACCATTTCTTAACACTCAAATTTCCAAAGGAACTTGGAAATCTATTTCTTATTTAGACATTAATTTGGGCTCAATTCTTAAGCTCTGGACCTTCTCCATGTTTATATGCTTCTAAGCTACTTAATGCTCTCAAAACTGGACTTAAGATCTGCGTAATGTCATGATAGCAAGACTCAGCAGGTTGCCAAGTGGTAGGTGATCCATTGCCTTTCATTAGGTTATTTTTAACAAACTCTTATTTCCAGTTTGTAATTATGATAATGGTTTTTCTTTTCTCTTTAAGTAACTTGGATGCTAAGGGTGTAAATAAGCAATTGAATAGCTGTTGTTTCATATGAAAAGTCAGTAAGTCTTAGTGCTGTTCTCAGTGAGGAGTATGGCACAAGAAGCAAGCGCAGCATTTAGGTAGAGCCAGCTGCTTCCGTAAGTTACATTTACTAATGTCCAAATTCATAAATTTGGGATTAAATATATATATATATATACCCATATATATCCAAAATATAAATGTATATGACTACACATATATTCATATATAGAGCAAGAAATAAATGGATAATTGCTTTCTAGTATTTATTCTGTTCAGACTTCCCTGACTACTAAGCTGCTTATTGTTTTGTTTCATACTGTAAATTAAGATCAAAGATCCTGATAGCTATTACTTCTAAATGATGTATAGGGTATACTGTGATTTATTTATTTGTGATATATTTGCTGCACACACCATAAGCATAGATTACCTAATATAGGGCAATTTCACCGTTGGGTAACAAAAGAAAATTGTTCTAAGACTTTATGCCTGGATTTATCCTATTTTATCGGGCTAGAGATTCAGCAAAAAGTCAGACAGGAAAAAAAAGATACATGTAAGGAAGAGAGTTAAGAATGAAGATTCAGATTTATGATACTGGTGCTACTTTTAAGAAACTGAGTGTATCAGGGCTATACCAACTGATCATGAGATACAGAAGCTAATCAAATACTATGGAGAAAAATGAAGAAAGGTGTCTTCAATAACCCCTTCTAAAGTTGTATACCTAAGAAATGGATATGTCTTCTTTTGGTGGCTCTTGTTGCCTACCCACGTGTTACGTGAGGCTTTCTAAGTGGTGGCCAGGTAAAAAATGAATGCTATCCCTACAGACCATTTCCAGAAGAAATTCTTCTACTGCCTGTAGAGCAAGACTGGCAAGTTCAGACCCTCTCATTCAGGTTGAAAATTATTTTGCAATTAGGGCTACTGACATGAAATGATGTGATCTTACTGAGATGAGGTGGCTGGACTAGAATCCATTATTATTGTCAAAATTAGAAAAATGTGGCACTCAGTGCTATTCATTGATATGCATTACAGCAACATTATCAACAAATAATGCCTACCAGATAACTTCAATAAAATATCATGTTGGCCTTAATAGAGCAGTTCAGTTGGGCTTCTGCAACAGGATAAAATTATCTTACTATTGTTTAAAGTTGCACCTGGAGCCCAGCTATAAACATGTTGACCAAAGGATGTTCAATAGCATTTCATATCGCAGCTCGGGGGATTGTGCATTATTAACAGTAGGGGTTGTGTCCCCCTTGCCTCTCTCTTGCCATAGCCCAGATAGGCACACTCCATATGCACACTTTCTGCAGACGGTGACTGCAGACAAGGACAGCGGTTGCCTCTCCTCTGCCCTTTGCTCCAGCCCATGGCTCAGTTGCAAATCATTCCATCCTCCTGATGTACTCTGGTGCAGGTGCTCTGCTTGCTGGCTAAGGAAGTGGCTGCTGTCTCCTCTGCCTGGGGCTGTGGAAGTTTCTGAGGAAGCTGCAGATGTGTGGGTACTGTGTAACTTCTCATCTCTCACCCTGAAGAGAGTTTTGTGTTGCTAAATTTGTTTGGTAATTATTTTTTTTTTTAATTTCCAATGTTATGCTGCTATAGCTTCTCCAGCAACAAGAGGACAACATAGAAAATATCACCAACGTTGTTTGGTTTTCTGGTTGAATGTGTCATGTCTGTGGCCATGTGTTTGTCAGTGGTGCTACGTGGAGCCAGGTTCAGTTTTCCAGTTTCAGGGAGATACCATTACTTGGTTTTTCTTTGTACAAGCATTGCGGGTGGGTTGTGTGTGCTTGATCAGCCATGTCCACGCACAAAGACTGCAAAATAAATCTTTGGAATTAAATACATGATGGAAGTTTTCTTCTGACTAAATCTGAATCTCCTCAGCTGTCCATGTTCAGCTCTCTGGACGTTCTGTATGTCCCAGTACAGGGCTGTTTGTCCCTTCATATGAATGACTCAACTCAATTTGGACTCTGCCTTTGGCTAGTTGGAAGTTATGGGGAAGAAATATCAGCCCTGAAACTGCATATTTGATGGAGTATTACTTATATTCTGCTTCCCAAGACAGATTCCACACTTAATTCTTTCATATTTTCATTTGTGTAGGGAACCTGCTTTGGCAGGGGGTTGGACTCGATGATCTCTGGAGATCCCTTCCAACCCCTAGAATTCTGTGATTCTGTGATATGTTTATATTATTAGGCTGTGGAAATAAAAATAGAGGTATCAGTAAGGGGTATTAAAACCGGCTACTGGTAGAAATAAAGGTGTGTAAGAATTATTGAATCCAGGGGGCCTTTTTTGCAGAAAGCTGCAATTTGCTATCAGTGATTTTGATTTCCTAAATTTCTTTTTGATGTGGAATTCAGCCAAATGACTTTCTGGTACAGAGATATGCAAAACTTGAGATTTCAAATATGCATAAAACTTGAATTTCATACTTTGGGTTCTGAAGCCAATTTTCACTCCACAAGGATCTGCTCTCTAGAGGGGGAAGATGTATTTCAGCCATATGGGAGAATTTCCATCTTCAGGCTCAAATGCAAAAAAAAAAAACCAACACCAAAACAACAGAAATTTTCTTTCTTCCTTTTGACTATTTTTATGTGCTCTTCCTTACAGAGATCACCATGCCAACTATTACAGCTCCCATTGCCTCACACAACAGGAAGAACAAATCAGAGTAAAGCATGATTAGGAGACACCTGCCGTGTTTTTCTTTCAGCCCAAGTTCAAAAAACCATCTGAAATACAGTCTAAAAATCTGAACTATATAGACCCAAATGGTGAAGCAAGTTTGTAAATTCCAAGATTCCAGCTGTTACGTTAACTGAGCTCTTAGTTCCAATCTGGGCCCATACTTAGCCCTCTCTGGAAGTGATGTTATTACAGAGTGAACCCTGTGAAGAGGTGAATGTCATGGCAAAAGCTTGGTGCTTGGGTTCGTAATTGAGTTATCACAGCTCAGTAAGCAATCAAGCATAACCTGAGTCACTACAACCGTCTTCCTTGGTAAGCTAAGCTGCATTAACGTCACTTTTGCTGTGACCTAAGAGAAACACAGGGCTCAGAGGATAGTCAGGGCTCCTTTACATGTTTCTGCTACAATTCTGCTAAATTTCCTCCTACTCCAGTTAGTACAACAAAGCAATGCATGAGGTTATGGGAATTTGTGATTATCTTAAGATAATTCCAAAAAGTAAAAAGCAGAATATAACCCTGCTTGGCCCTCTGAAATACAACCTGTTAAGAGCATGAACAAGAATGAATTTGTCTGCTGTTTGTAAGCTGCCATTTGTAAGACATCATGATAAGATCTAAACTACAAAAGGGAAGATTTAGATTAGATGTTAGGATGACATCCTTTACTCATGAGGCACTGGCACAGGCTGCACAGAGAAGCTGTGGGTGCCCCATCCCAGTAGGCACTCAAGGCCAGGTTGGATGGAGCCCTGGGCAGCCTGAGCTGGTGGGGGCAGCCCTGCACATGGCAGGAGGTTGGTACTGGTTGAGCAGTACAACCCCAAATTTCATATGGATTCATCTCTTTGAACTAAACTTTACTTTCTTTTTATATGCATATGCGTGCAGAGAGAGGTTGGTTTATGTTATTCCATCATAAAAGACTGGCTGTTTTAATTCTCATATTAAAAAAAAAATAGGCCATTTGGATATTATTTTTCAGAGGAAGAATGGAGTTTTTTCTTAATTTTGTGGAACTATCTCTCTTAAACAAATGTGAGGTAAATACCCGTATAAGAAGTTATATTTACTTTAAAACAACACCACAATAAACCAAGGTTAGACAATTTATGTTCTGTCATTGACTTGCTAAAGCCTTATCATCCAAGCTAAAAATCTCTATGAGCTGTGATAGACCAATCATTTGCGTAACTAACAGTGAAGTTAGTTAGTTCAAGACTTCTCCTGAGCAGTGATGCTCAAATGACTGCTAATATACAGTAAGAGAACCAGTTTCCTTTTGTCAAATATGCTTAAAAATGAGCACACAAATATAAAAGTTATCCTTAATAGCAGCATTTGAGCTTTCTTTCAAGGCATCAAAAGTACTCTTAAGACTCTTTTTATCCAACTAGAGAACAGGTTTGTATTTAAGTCCTTCAGGCAGCAGGATGTATTTACATATGTTTAGCTTGGGTTAAGCCAAATAAAGTCTTCCAGCATGTAGTATAAAACATGCTGGAAGGAGTTTCAGGTATCACTCTGACTTGACAGTGAAACCACTGTTCAGTTTGCACCAGTAATCAAAAGAAAAAAAGGGACAAAGGAATGGCAATAGGAAACATGAGAAAAACGTAATATTACATGTCTGCTCTCCCCTATTTTAAAAAAGGCATAGAAGCATTTAGGTGATTAGGGTTGGTTTTTTTTTTTATGTTTTAGGAAGGTTAAGGAAAGTTAAATAGGTTAACAGGATGAAATATGGCTGAGGAAAAAAGAATACAAGACAGATGGCTTGTTTTTACAGTGAATGGCTCAGGAACGCGCAATTAAAAATAAATATAAAACTAATAGAAAAAAATTTAAATGCATAACTAAAATTTTAGAATTCATTGGAACAAACTAGAATTAATCAACGTTATTAGGATTAGATATTTAAATTTATGGTAACATTCCAATTGAAATTAGGCAAGAGAAAAAAGAAAAGCTACAACTAACAAGAGATAAGAAATTTCTCTAAGGAGCTCAGTAGTTTGTAATTGGCTGTTACATCCATCTTTCACCTTCTTTTGAGATGTGTACATAATTTGTGGAGGTAAGATGATATTCTATGTGGATCATTGTTCAGTCACACTGTACTAAATCTGCAGTGAGAACTATGAGCTGACCCAGAATCCAATAGAACTGGGGAAATCCCAACACTAATAGGAAAAAAATATCAGACATTCAGTTTTATATGTTTCCAGAAAAATACCAAAGCCCCTAAATTTTCTCCATACAAAGGAACTTTTCAAATGCAAATTGGAACATTGTGCTTAGTGATAAGCATTGGAAAACTGTGTACTGAAGTTTCTTTCTTTGCTCTTTCTAAGAGATCCTTCAGTCAATTTTGCAAAGATATTACAAAGGTACAAGACTTTTTTGGTTATTCACATTGGCTGATAAATATTAGAAATAGAAATGAGTATTAGTAAGAAAGAAAAAGATGGAACAATACAGCAATAGTAGGAGGCGGATCATTATGTCTGGCAAGTTTCTGTATTTTCTGTGACAGCTGGTATGGATCACTTAAAATTTAAAAAGCCTATTAGTTTTTTTTTGTTATTTTTTTAATATTCTCAAATTGTATTTGTAGATGGGGTCAGCCTTGCGGTACAAGCTAATGGGTTGAAGAAACGGAATCCAAATCAAGTGGGTTGTGTCAGCACACAGGATGTAGGAGGTGATGAAGAGAAGATCACTCTGGAATGCAAAATTGTTCAAAGTTTTTTTGACAACTTTTTTTTTCAAATTGAGAAGTGACAGAAAATTGTAACACATCATACATGCTTTCACTGTCATTACACTACTTGGAACGACTTTAAAAACGTAATTTGAAGGCAAAGACATTTCTTTTGTCTTTCAAATGAAAGATCATAAAATCAGAATCATAGAACATCCTGAGTGGGAAGAGTCCCACAAGGATCACCAAGTCCAACTCCTGGCTCCATGCAGCACCACCAAAAACCGAAACCCTGTGTCTGAGAGCAGTGTCCAAATGCTCCTCAAACTCCAGCACCTCAGGACCATGCCTACTGCCCTGGGCAGCCCCTTCCATGCCCACTGCTGACTGGCGCAGACCCTTTCCCTAACCCCCAGCTGCTCCTCCCTGGCGCAGCTCCATGCCGTTCCCTCAGGTCTTGTCGCTGTCGCACAGAGCAGAGCTCAGCGCTGCCCATGTGAGGGCATGGGCCAGTGATGCTCCATGTGAGGATCTGAAGCTGCCAAGATGCCTCCCCTCAGCTGCTCTGCTCTGAGCTGAACAAACTCAGCTGTTGCTCATACTTCTTGTGCTCTAGACCTTTTACCATCTTTGTAGCCCTCCTCTGAAGGCTCTGCAATAATTTTATGTCCTTCTTTACTGCACACAGTAGCTGGTGACAATACTTTCTTCTGTATCTCGTACTAGATTATAGATTCCTTTTGACAGTGACTTTTGATCAATTACATATCATGAATAGTGCCATCAGACCAATTTTTTCCTAGCACTACATTTAAAATGGGATGTCTTCTAGGTTGCCTCTGCTTCGTAATCAAAACCAAAATGAAAAAATAGCGAAGTATAAAACCAATGCAGCTCTGGATCTGCATGCTATGCATCCTAGAGAGGTTTACCGTTAAATACTTGATATGGAATCTACAGGGATAAACTGTAGACATTTTACTGAGTAAAGCTAATGGGCATTTTACCTTTGTTTCCATTGCAGATTGGGATTTCACTCAAAAACTTTTTGCAGCACTGAAAATATGCTCACAGTGGTATAAGAGTAATTGATTACCAACATGAATGAAAGTCAAAACATGAAAATGTTGCAGGACTGGCTCCTTGTCCAGTCAAGAGTAGATTGCACAGATGTTGCCAATCTTGCTGCCCAGTTAATAGAATACTACTGCTTCTTAGGAAGAATGAAATTTAAAAGAACTCTACAATTTGCTTTGTGAACTGCTCTGTAGAAATTAGTACAATGAAGAGATTTGCCCTAGGCATCTGTAATATTTGTCTGACCTACATACACAGCTCAAATAATGTGCCCTCCTTACAAAGGGTAAAGTCAGGCTGAGTTTCCACATACTGTCACTGCCAACAGCAGAATTCCTGTTTAATTTAGCATTTGCTTAAAGAACAAACTTTTAGAACTTATTAAGATGATATTTGATATGCTTAATCTGCTCTATGGCCTTCTGTGTTTCATATTTATGATTTTAAGAGTTGCTTCATTCTGTATTTTTTAACATTCTCATCATTTATAAATGTCTTTCGTAGCAAAAGAACTCCAGCCCTTTCCTGTATCTAAGCTGCAAACACTTAAAAGAGCAGATTCTCTTGCATTATAAAACCAAAAAATAGCCCTGCATTGCATTTATTTAATTCTTCCTCATGTAACATCTTCACAATATCTGTCACAGTCTACATTTTTGTTGGTTGAATTTACATTTAAGAGAACAAGGATGAATGATAGAATCACAGAATCACTTGAGTTGGAAGAGATCCTTAAAAGTCATCTAGTCCAATAGGCCTGCAACGAACAGAGATACCTACAACTTCATCAGGTTGCTCAGAGGGCCGTCCAACCTGACCTTGAATGTCTCCAATGATTTCTACCACCTCTCTGGTCAACTTGTTCCAGTGCCTCACCCCTGTTACTGAATAAAAACATCACAGGAACAAAAATCCTAAAAGTCCAAGGAGGTGACAAGGCTGGAGGAGTCCATCTTCTCTCACGGAGCCAGCTCTCCTCTCACAGCTCTGGGATTGTGGAGCTCCCTTCATGTCAGAAGTAGGACCGGCTCCTCTCCACTTAAGTGCATTTTTGCATGTTTACAACAGCCTCTCAGATAAAAACTAAACTGTGAGGGAAATGTGAGAAGCAGAAATAACAGAGAAATGCTGAGCACAAACCAGCCTGGCTCTGCCAACTGACCCTCTGACCTGAGGTGCATCCTTACCACATTCAGCTTAACACATAGCATAAAATCGCACAAACATTTCCACCTTGAGGGAAAATCACTGCTTAAAAATAAAGCTAACTGTCAAAAGTTTGCTTGTTTTCAGGTGTGGTTGTCCACTGGCAATGACACTGCTGTTATGCACCAATTTGGTTTCACATTACTTTTTTTTGATGGGTCAAATACAGTTCTGTCACAGTGGTGACTAATCACTCTGAATCAGATAATGTACTTCACTACAAAAAGAGAGCAAAACATATGAGACAGTGAGCTATTAGATAGTTATTCCTTCTGTGCGTTCAGTATAGGCATGCAGAATGCTTATCAATTTAAAAGCCTTTTGTAGTTATAAAGGCAGCCAGGGGAAAAAATGTTTGGGGTATTTTTTTAGTAGTTATTTTAGGATAATTGCTGCTTTCAGATGTTTCTTCTCCAGTATATTCAAATAATATGCACAGAGAAATTTGCATCTCAAACTCATGAAAATTCTTGCTGTAGGGTTAATAGTGCAGTGTGATTAATTTTTAATGTAATTCACAAATGTAGAGATTTTCTTATTCAAAACAGAGACTGTACAAAAATGGTCTGCCATGGTAATGAGTGCATTCTGTTATCAAAGCTGTTACTGCAATTGTGGATATCATATCCATACTAGGGAAAGAATTATATATATATTTTCACGTGCAGAGCTTTTTTAATCCATATCTACTTATATGTTTCCATGTATATATTTATGTATTAATAGGTATATAATGGCTTTATGTGGCTTACAAGATTTCAGCAGAAATTCCATATCCTAATAGCAGTAATCCATAAAATCCAGTACACTCTGTTTTCTTACGCATGTTGGATTAAGTATGACTTTTTTTAATCATACATATTGAAGTACTTCTCTTGAACAGTTCACAGATACTTATGATTTATGTATCTGTGAGGAGTTCATTGATTCTTTAGTTAGAAAGTAGTTATAGAAATCATCACTGAGGTGGCTCTATCCATTAGAATATAAATGCAGCTGTGCACAAGTAGCAAAGAGGGAACACAGTTTCCTGCCAACTTGGATTTTAGACATTAATTCCCATTCATTGATGCGAAGGTTGTATTAGCTGTCAGTATAATTCTATGCAAGCTGTCTGAGCAAATCTAGGGCCAAATAGCACTACACTTCAAATCGTAGTTGCTGAACTTAGAGAAGCTTAAAATATCACTGAAAATAAGTTTTCAAGAGTTATTTTTAGTTTGGGCCTATATAAAGTCTATTCCAAAATTTTCACATGGCTTGACTAGCAACTTGAATGTCTAGTAACTTCTTGTGATCGTAATACTGAAATAGTGAAGTACCTTATGCATTGCTCAGTTTATATTGGCAGTAGTATGGAGAGTTGTATTCATATACTGATGCTTGCATCTTTTTATATACTCTAGCACAATGCATATTAAAAAAAAATGTGATTAAATAGGTTCAACTTCTTGAATGCTAGACCATACGCCATTAGACTGAATAGAATCATAGAATCACCAAGGTTGGAAAAGACCTCTAAGATCATCCAGTCCAGCCCTCCATCTACCACCAATATTGTCCAATAAACTGTGTCCTAAAGTACCACATCTACACATTTCTTGAACACCTCCAGGGACAGCAACTTTATCACCTCCCTGGGCAGCCTGTGCCAGATATTCTGACAAGAGTAAATTCAAACTTCTGGAATAGGACACTGACAATATGACGCAAGGCACAATAAAGCCAACAGGATCACAACACAAGAGTGAATAGCCAGAAGCTGTGTGGAGAGTAGGGATAGAACAATTTATCTGACTGCTTTGAAATGCCCCTGAATCCCCATGGCCCTGTTTGGGAAAGAACTGCAAGCTGGGAGCCCCCAAGGCACAGATCAGGCACAGCTGTTTCCTTCTCTGTATGGAATAACCTGTATTTCTGTGCCTTTAATCTTTCATGCTTTTTTTTTTTTTTTTTTTTTCCACACTGCAATCAAACCTTTTCAGTGAAATTTTCTTAACTGACAGGATATGAGAAACAATTGTTGAATTTTTGAGTGACTTCACCCAGAAAAGCCTTTCTTCCTTTTAACCGATGTATTTTTGTCTCTAATAAGCAAGCTTGAGCAATTGAGCATTTTTTTCATGATTAAAACTTACTTTACTCTTAAATTGTTTCACACAGCAGCAGAGGAGCCCGCCATTTGCATTGTTTTTAGCTAATACTCTAAAACGTGGCAAACTGAGCTTGACAGTACTTGTCACACAGAGACAGGGTACAACAGTGCTCCTCTTGACCGTAACGGAAAAAGAAAAATTAAAAAAAAAAAAAAAAGGAAATCAATGGGAATAGAAAAAAAAGCTTTAATTAACATCTAGAATTTATAATGCTGAATGTATCGATCTGGAAAGTCACCTAGTAATTACAGCTGAAACCTCCAATATATAAAAGATACAGTACTGAACTACACTGTGCTTTAACACCATTTGGCAAAAAAGCAGCCAAACAAGAAGTAAAACCCACATACCAAAAATTGCTGCTGAACAATTCTATTCTCTTGGCTTGACCTTAGTGGCAGCAGCAATTTTTGTTTTATAATCTGGAGTGGGAGACTCCAGTTAGTGTCATCAGGACTGGGTACTGTGAATGAGTGCCTCATTAAGGCAGTGCAGTGAAGGAGTCAACACCATCGTTAACCACAGAAAACTTACAAAGCACCTTGCTGTGCACTAGGAATCTGATAGGCACAAGCTCAATTTTCCCAAATGACTCAAGCAACAAATACCGTGCTGAAAATAAACAGAAAGCATTTTTTTCTATACATATTCCAAAGCTTAACATCTGTTCCACAGTAAACATGACACAGAGTTGTAGAATATTAGTACTTTCACAGCAAAGGTAATTAAGTTCTTGGATTATCTATCCATCTGTTTTCAGTAGTTACACAGTATGTGCATCTGGGGGGAGAGAAACACATGCTCTAAGTATCAGCATGTTCACATAGCTTAGTGGCTTTTCTAGTGTGTATGCTAAGAGTGATCTACGGGACATTGTTACGTGACTTTCTCCCAGCATCCCAAATATCACAACACATGACAAACAGTGGAGTTGCACTGATGTGAGAGCCATAGGCACGTTGAAACATTTCCTATCTGCAGACCTTATTTGAGAGCAGAGGCTACCAAATAGGTACTATTATTTCTGCTCATCATCCTCTCAAGGTCTTTTTTACCCTTTGGTGTTGGAATATTTGGAGGCACATGGGAGATCTGATGACTTTGCCTCAGAAAGATTGCAATATGAAACTGACTGAAGCCAGGGAAGCTGGTCATCCTTATCAGAGTTAAGTAAATCACCATGCTTCTAAGCAGCAGGATAAAATCAAATTCACCAGAGACTGCTCTGTGCTGCCCATGGGTGGCAGTAGTTTGAAGAAGCAGTGTACAGCTTTGTCCCGCTCTAAACAGGGAATGCAGAACCACATGGGACGTATGAACAGGGAGAGGGTTAAAACATTAACAGCCCACCTTCATTTGTCAGATAAATGTCACCACAATTTGCTCTCAGGCCCTGGAAACTGCGAGTGAAGATATAGCTCTCTGTGATCAACATGATAATGCTGTTCAGAGTTGTAACCCACTTCAGTATCCACTACCCTGGGGTTAGAAGGGACCTTCTCTCAAAATCACATAATTTCTTTTTTTTATTACTGTTATAAAAGGCCATTTGCAATGTGGATGTGGCCAATCCATACTTCATGGGTCATCTCTTACTCTTGGGCAGATAAAACATATCTCCTATACGTGGTCTACGTCACCTCATCAGTAGCAAGGCTCTTCTGGTTCAAGAGCTTACATGATCACTTGGTTGTGAGAGGAACAACTCCTGTGGGTGAGCCTACCTAGCTCATTCTACAGCCAACCACATCACAAACCAAACTTGTTGTCCACAGCAGCCGCAGGAACCCTGGGCAGATATCACCATCTCCTGTTTGTCAAACATTGTTAGGTATTTTCTTCATGGGCTACCTAATTTATAGCCAGTGTACTGGCCATTTGTAAGTATTTACAATGTTGATGAGTCAATAGAGATACCGATCCCTGCCTCAAAGAATTTGGCTGGAGTTTAGTCATTCAGAAGTACTTCTGAAGAGTGCTGAAGTGAAGTGAAGTCTGGATATATCCAAGGTGTGTCAGCTATCATAGAAACCTCCATCTTCATGTTACACCATTTCTCTTATATGCAAGTCTACTAGTCAGTAAATTTATCTTCATCTTGTCCACAGAATTTCTCTTTACCTATGAGAGGGCTGTTCAAAAGCCCTCATGTTGATGAAAATATTGCTGAATAGCTGGCAAATATTAAGAATTATCTTCACTCACCAGCATCACTTTGCCAGCTGCTGAAACAGCAGAACAACCAAAGGACTTAAGAAAAATTTTTTGAAAAGACTGTGATAGTATAACAACAAAGAAGAGGAATTAAATGTACCCCTAAAAATAATGCAGCACCCTCAGCTTTGCTGCTCATAACAACTAAAGCTTTCTTCTGCAGTAAGAAAAAATCGGGGCTAGTTTTAAATTTGTTTCCACTTCTACTGTTGGTCATATTTCTTGTGCTTACTTCATTCCCTGTTCACAACTCAACACTTGGGAATGGCAATGTTTAGTTTATTGAATTTTTCTTTTTTAAAATGCTAGTGGCAACAGGCAGTTCTTTTCAAGAGAGTTTGCAATGAATCTGAGCAATAGCAGAAATGATTAGATTTTGAAATGAAATGAGTACAGCCAGTTGGGCAATGAGCATCTTTGAAAAAAGGCTTTTCTACCAACACCTGAGCACTGGGAAAAAGTCAAGCCCCAGTGCTGCATGCAGAGAGATTCCAAAATCTAGCTTTGCAAATTATTCAAAATAATTTAAAAGTGTCTTTGCTTGAGCTGGTGTTGAAGAAGCATAAGCAAAGTGCTTTTTGCAACATGATTCACACAGAGATCAAATCTGCTTCAGTCAGATTTCTGTCCAACTGCTTAATATTCTAATGATCACCTTCTTATTCTAGATGTTACAGGAATTAATTTTAAAAAGAAAGAGATGACACACAGGGGTAGAAATTAACCTAAAAATTATCCAAATTATTCTTCTAGTGTCTATCTTGACATTGCCTATTCATCAGAGCTTTAGGGTTGCTGGAATCACTCTGCACCAGATATATGAGGCTGCACAGCTGAGAAGCTGGGCACTGGCACAAAGACAGATGAATAAGTAACATCTGAAGATCATGGTGAACAGTGATTGGCAGCACTGTATTGCTTCCCATCAAAGGTACGGCCCCATCTATAAGACGGCCTGGAAACAAGGCTTTTCTCCAGGATCAAATAATTCAATTTTAGATCAAGAAGCTGAAAAAATAGTATATTCCTAAAGCAAATGTCATCCTTCAAATTCTGGAGAAATTCTGGCTTTTATTGCGCCTGTGTAACTTTGCAAAAGTTAGACCAGGGTTTATGTCACTGTAATGGTGATAAAACTTCAGTCACATATGGAGAATCAAAATATTGTACCTCCAGTTCATTGTCTAATCTGCCTAAAGGCAGCGAAGAGTTTTATTCTCAAGCATAGATAATGGTGTGAAAAACTATGATTTAAAAAAAAAAAAAAAAAAAAAAAAAAAAAAAAGCCATTACTTCATTTTCCCATTTTGCAATTTTTTTTTTTTTTTTTTAATTACCATTTGTTTCATGGCTGGAAATGCTGTGTAAATGCTATTATTGTAATTCATAGTGCACAATCAATCCACATATATGGTTTCTTCTGATGGTAATGTACAAATAGCATGTCTCATGTTTTGAGAATCATTTGACTTTGCACAATGCTTTCTGAACCTCCCAGTCAGAAAAGATGGAAACAATAATTTATACTTACACCATGTGTTGCTTTTTTCAAATACATATAGGCTCTAATCTTTTTCTTCTGGATCTTTCTGTTGGTTCTTAATACAAAGGCAGACACTAAAATGCATGTTAATTATACAATGATCCAACTATTAAGCACACAGCTTTTGTGCTTTAGAAAAAAATCATTCTAGTTATGAATTTATCTAAATATGATTTTAAAACAGTGTGTCTATGGAATAATTACTACTGTTCTCCCAGTTAGCAAAATCCATTTTCTATTATCATATGCTTTTCAGTGAGAACTAATAAGTAATAATAAAATAATATAAGCACATGAGTGAAGTAGGTTAGAACATGTGAATGTGCCTAGCAAATGGAGTTGAAATATGTGGGATTGGTCCTTGTTACTGTGTTTGGACAAATGCCCAAAACTATTTTCCTTCCCTCTTGTATCTTCACAGGAAATTTCTTGTAAATCTTTTTCTGATAATCCCTTAAAAATTAAGAAATCAAATATCTGTAATCTATTCAGCCATTGCAGAACTATATTATTTGCAAGTGCTTTCAGCCATTGATCATGCTTTGGTCTCCAGCTATGGAGGAATGGGTACACTGTTTGTAAATTGTTCATCTGGAAGATGAGGACTCTCAGATTTCTGAGAATAAGTCAACCTAAATCTGGACTCCTGTTTATATCCACACAGCACTGTACCAAACTTGGGGTACTGAACCAGGTCCCATGTTCCTCTGAAACAGCCAGCACACAAGTGTATCACATCTAGAACCTTTACAAGAGTTACAGTGTGCTTTGTATTCAAGAGCCAACACATACACACAGGCTGTGTATACCATCGTCTAGAATAAACTGACATCAATCCATGCCCAAGCTACTCCAGAGATAACAGATCTGGAACTTATTTAATTATGTAACATGTCAGAGCTGCCAGAAAAGAGCATCATTTTCTATAAATTTGTAAGACTTCTTATATTATTTGTTGCATGTGCATTAAGTTCCACAATTTCTTACCTACCAAGACTTGAATTCAACTCTCAAAGTGAACCCTATTACTATGGGATGTGTCAAGTCATTTCTGGAACCACTCTTCCTTTGGTGTTATATTCAAATGCGGCACATCGCTCACATACTTTAAAAAAAAATAATAATGTAAAAGATTAGGATTAGGTGAATGCTCTAGTTAAGCTCAAGACAACTATTAAAATAATAAACCATGACTAAATTTATTGCTATTATCATTAGAAACTACCTGTCAGATCACTCTAGAGAAGATGCAGTCTATATTGTCAGAAAAGGAGATAAATGCCTTTTGCCCCCCATCAGTCTACCAAAAATCTCCCGGGCAGAGTCCAGGAGCTGGGATAAGACAAGGACAATTCCTGGTAAGAAGATTCTCATTTCTATCAAACATTGTGATGAGTTGGTGGATCCTGATAATTGGACCTATTTCTCCACTTTTTGAAGTGAATGCCCACACAAATCATCACCATGCCTCAGTAAATGTTACACAAAACTTTCTGGTTATGTTCCTATTTTCAAAAGAGGAACAAGGAAAGAGAGAAAATCTTCCAGTTTCTCTTTTGTCAGTGTTTTCCTATTTTCTGGACCTAAAAGGTTTTCACTGGATACACATACTTTTATACAAGGCAAAGCCCATTGACAAACAAGTTACTTTACCTGGACTCTTCCATGTACCTTCTAAAGTAACTTACAACACCCATTATCAGACAGAAGCCAAAGACATTGTACCAACTACCGTGCTCCACCTTCAGGCTGAGGACAGCCACCCTTTGGTTTGCCATGTTTTTCATCTCGAACTCTCTGAAAGAACTACCTAAAAGAAAATAGCTTTCTTCATTCATTGTCAAGTGGTAGGGCTTCAGGAGATGACTCATTTTGAACCAGCAAAAAAAAAAAAAAAAAAAAAAAAAAAAAAAAAAAAAA